>NC_141918.1:5161515-5464545 GCF_057802395.1 Ceratotherium simum simum | reverse complement strand
CACAACAAAATGTGTCATAAATTGGTTCTTTAGTTTCCAGAAGTGTGGGAGACTACATGTGCAAAGAAATCCCTTCAGGAACAAGAAAAACAATACAAAGTAAAATATCAAAAAAAAAAAAAAAATGTTTAACATCACTGAGCTGAGGGGCCAGCCCCGTGGCTTAGCAGTTAAGTGCGTGTGCTCTGCTACTGGCAGCCCGGGTTCATATCCCGGGTGTGCACCGACTCACTGCTTCTCCGGCCATGCTGACGTGGCATCCCACATACAGCAACTAGAAGGATGTGCCACTATGACATACAACTATCTACTGGGGCTTTGGGGAAAAAAAAAGGAGGAGGATTGGCAATAGATGTTAGCTCAGAGCCCATCTTCCTCAGCAAAAAAAAAAAAAGGATGAGGATTAGCACGGATGTTAGCTCAGGGGTGATCTTCCTTACACACACACAAAATAATAAAAAAATAAAACATCACTGAGCTGAGCTGGAAGTTAAGAAATGGAAAAAGAGAAGACAAAAAATGAGAAAGTGTGATTCCATTAGGATTAGGTGAGCACTGGAGCTGGCAGCATCCCTGAGGGTATCTGCCAATTATGATAGCCTCATCTGGGTTATAACTGGCCATATGTTTAGGGAACAGACACCAAAACCAGGGGCCAGAGCAGAGTAGAACGTAGGATCAGAGACACCTGCGTGGAACCAGCATCTCTTGGTCAGTAATTCCCGAAGCGGGTGAAGAAGGAAACAAATGTGACTCACGGAAGGAAAGATGCCTGTCTCAACCTTCAATCAAGGAAAAACTCCCCCTTGAGATTTCCCAACCACAAGCCATATTCACATGAGTTTGCCACTGAAATTTATACTGCCTGACCAAAACCCAAACAGAAAATTGAGTCTAAAGGGACCCTAGGTTGGTAATGCCTCAGGTACTACTGTTACGGAGAAATGTAGTTTTTTTCTTTTTTTTTTTAATTGTGGTAACAGTGGCTTATAACAGCATATAAATTCCAGGTGTACATCATTATATTTTGATTTCTGCATAGATTACCTCATGTTCACCACCCAAAGACTAATTACAATCCATCACCACACATATCATCCCTTTTGCCCTCTTCCCTACCCCCTTCCCCTCTGGTAACCACCAGTCCAATCTCTGGCTCTATGTGATTGTTTGTTGTTGTTTTTATCTTCTACTTATGAGTGACATCATATGGTATTTGACTTTCTCCCTCTGACTTATTTTGCTTAACATAATACTCTCAAGGTCCATCCATGTTGTCACAAATGACTGGATTCCATCATTTCTTATGGCTGAGTGGTATTCCATTGTGTATCTATACCCCATCTTCTTTATCCATTCATCCCTTGATGGGCACTTAGGTTGCTTCCAAGTCTTGGCTATTGTGAATAATGCTACAATGAACACAGAGGTGCATGTATCTTTATGTATTTGTGTTTTCATGTTCTTTGGATAAATACCCAGCAGTGGAATAGCTGGATTGTATAGTAGTTCTATTCTCAATTTTTTGAGGAATTTCCATACTGTTTTCCATAGTGGCTGCACCAGTCTGCACTCCCACCAGCAGTGTATGCGAGTTCCCTTCTCTCCACATCCTCTCCAACACTTGTTGTTTCCTGTGTTGTTAATTATAGCCATTCTGATGGGCATGAGGTGATATCTCATTGTAGTTTTCATTTGCATTTCCCTGATAGTTAATGATGTTGAACATCTTTTTGTGTGCCTGTTGGCCATCTGTATATCTTCTTTGGAGAAATGTCTGTTCAGGTCTTTGGGCCATTTTTCAATTGAGTTGTTAGTTTTTTTGTGGTTGAGATGTATGTGTTCTTTATATATTTTGGAGATTAACCCCTTATCAGATATATGGTTTGCAAATATCTTCTCCCAATTGTTAGGTTGTCTTTTCATTTTGTTGATGGTTTCCTTTGCTGTGCAGAAGCTTTTTAGTTTGATGTAGTCCCATTTGTTTATTTTTTCTATTGTTTCTGGTCAGACATGATACTTGAAAATATGTTGCTAAGACTGATGTCGAAGAGCGTACTGCCTATGTTTTCCTCCAGAAGTTTCATGGTTTCAGGTCTTACATTCAAGTCTTTAATCCATTTTGAGTTAATTTTTGTGTATGCTGTAAGATAATGGTCTACTTTCTTTTTTTTGCAAGTGGCTGTCCAGTCTTCCCAACACCATTTATTGAAGAGACTTTCCTTTCTCCATTGTATGTTCTTGGCTTCCTTGTCGAAAATTGGCTATCCACAGATGTGTGGGTTTATTTCTGGGCTCTTGATTCTGTTCCATTGATCTGTGTGTCTGTTTTTGTGCCAATACCATGCTGTTTTGGTTACTATAGCTTTGTAGTATATTTTGAAATCAGGGAGTGTGATACCTCCAGCTTTATTCTTTTTTCTCGGGATTCCTTTGGCTCTTTGTGGTCTTTTGTTATTCTGTATAAATTTTAGGATTCTTTGTTCTATTTCTGTGAAAAGTGTTGCTGGAACTTTGATAGGGATTGCATTGAATCTATAGATTGCTTTAGGCAGTATGGACATTTTAACTATGTTAATTATTCCAATCCAAGAGCATGGAATATCTTTCCATCTCTTTTCGTCTTCTTCAATTTCTTTCAACAACGTTTTTATAGTTTTCAGTGTACAGATCTTTCACCTCTTTGGTTAAGATTATTCCTAGGTATTTTATTCTTTTCATTGCAATTTTAAATGGGATTGTATTCTTGATTTCTCTTTCTGCTACTTCGTTGTTAGTGTATAGAAACGCAGCTGATTTTTGTTATGTTGATAGTGTATCCTGCAACTTTACCGTATTCATTTATTACTTCTAAAATTTTTTTCATGGATTCTTTATGGTTTTCTATATATAAAATCATGTCACCTGCAAATAGTGGTGGTTTCACTTTTTCCTTTCCAATTTGGATCCCTTTTATTTCTTTTTCTTGCCTGATTGCTCTGGCTAGGACTTCCAATACTACATTAAATAGGAGTGGTGAAGTGGGCATCCTTGTCTAGTTCCTGTTCTTAGAGGGATAAGCTTTCAGTTTTTCACCATTGAGGATGATATTAGCTGTGGGTTTGTAATATATGGCCTTTATTATGTTGAGGTACTCTCCTTCTATACCCATTTTATTCAGAGTTTTTATCATAAATGGATGCCTATCTTGTCAAATGCTTTCTCTGCATCTATTGTGATGATCATGAGATTTTTATTCTTCATTTTGTTAATGTGGTGTATCATGTTGATTGATTTGCCAATATTGAACCATCTCTGAGAAATGCGCTTAAATGCACATCTCAGAGAATTCCCACAGATAGAAATCCAAGGATCATGAAATCACAATAAAAAATGATTAACACACAAGGAAACAAGCAACCATGAACAAAAGACAGAATAAATAATAACTACAGAAGCAGCTGTACATTAATAAAAATACCTCATTTCTGGAGCTGGCCTGGTGGCATAGTGGATAAGTTTGCACACTCTGCTTTGGTGGCCCAGGGTTCACGGGTTTGGATCCCAGGTGCAGACCTACATACCACTCATCAAGCCATACTGTGGCAGGCGTCCCACATATAAAGTAGAGGAGGATGGGCATGGATGTTAGCCCAGGGTCAATCTTCCTCAGCAAAAAGAGGAGGATTGGCAACAGATGTTAGCTCAGGGCTAATCTTCCTCACCAAAAAAAAAAAACAAACCTCATTTCAAAAATTCTGGAATGTAGCCAAAAGTCTTTAGAGGGAAATTTAAAGCCTAAAATGCTTATATCAGAAAAAAAGCAAAATTCAGTCAATTGCGTAAGCATTTATCTTAAGACATTAGGAAAAGCAGAGCAATATAAACCCAGAAAATGTAGCAGGAATAAAATAATAAAGACAAGAGCAGAAAGTATGAAGTAAAAAAGATATGGGAGGATTAACAAAACTAGAAGTGGTTCTTTGAAAAGACTAATGAAATTGACAAACCTGAGGCGAGATTGATTAAGGAAGCAAAAGAGACAGCACAAAATATTAGGAATGGAAAAGAGGGCATAACTAAAAAGGCAGCTGAGATCAAAATAAGGAAATATAAATAACTTTAATGTTAACACATTTGAAAAATTAGGTGAAATGGACAAAATACTTTTAAAAGAGACCAAAATTGACTCCAAATTGATCAAGAAATAAAAATCAAAATGGTTATCAGTAGTTCAAAATTCTCCCTCAAAGAAAATAGCAGGACCAAGTGATTTTACAGGAGAGTTCAAAGAAACATTCAAAGAAGTAATTCCAAAACTAAACTTCCAATTAACAGAATAAAAAGAAAGACTCTTCAATTCAGTTTATGTATCTAATTTCGTTTGTTATTAAAAGCTAACAGAGTAAAAGAAAAGGGAAAAAAACAGGCCAATCTTATTAATGCAGGAGCAAAAAGCTTTCTAAAAAAGATTAAGTGCAAATTGAATTCAGCAATGTATAAAAAGGTAATATATCATCAGTGAATTGGATCTGTTCTAGGAATACAAGTTGATTTAACATTAGAAAATCTATTAAGTAATGTAATGTATGGGAATTGCAAATCAACACCACAATGAGATATCACCTCATACCTGTCAGAAGGGCTATTATCAAAAACACAACAGGTGAGCATTGGCAAGGAGGTGGAGAAAAGGGAACCCTTGTGCACCGTTGGTAGGAATGTAAATTAGTGCAACTACTATGGAAAATAGTATGGTGGTTCCTCAAAAAGTTAAAAATAGAACTATATGATCCAGCAATACCACTTCTGGGTATTTATCTGAAGAAAATGAAAACATTAATTCAAAAAGATATATGCATGCATATGTTCATTGCAGCATTATTTACAACATCCAAGATATGGAAGCAATCTAAGTGCCCACCAGTAGATGAATGGAAAAAGAAGATGTGGTCTATATATACAATGGAGTACTACTCAGCCATAAAAAGAATGAAATCCTCCCATTTGCAACAACATGCATGGACCTAGAGGGTATTATACTAAGTGAAATAAGCCAGACAGAGAAAGAAGAATACTGCACAATTTCACTTATATGTGGAATCTATAAAAAAACAAAAAAAATGGACAAACAAAACAGAAACAGACTCATAGATACAGAGAACAAATTGGTGGTTGCCAGAGCAGAGGGAGGTGGGGGGAAGGGTGAAAGAGATGAAGTGGATTAAGAGGTACAAACTTCAGTCATAAAATAAATAAGTCATGGGGATGTAATTTACAGCATAGGAAATATAGTCAACAGTATTGTAATAACTTTGTATGATGACAGATGGTAACTAGTCTTATCAGGGTGATCACTTTGTAATATATATAAATGTCGAATCACTATGTTGTACACCTGAAACTAATATTGTATGTCAGCTATACTTCAATAAAAAGAAAATCTATTAATATATCATATTAACATATAAAAGGAGAAAAATTATGTAATAATTTCAATAGATGCAGAATAAGCAGTTGATAACATTTAGTAATCATTCTTGATACAAATTTCCAGTGGAAAGATATAAAAAGGAATTTCTTTAACCTGAACGAGAGTATATACAAAAACCTTATAGCAAACATTATAATCAATAGTAAACCATTATAGTCATCCCCAACTATTTCTAACATTGGACTAAATATCATAGTTAGTGCAATAATAAAAAGAAAAAGAAAGAAAAGCTATAAGGATTGGAAAGAAAGTAAATCGTTATTTTTCAGAGATAACATGATTGTCTACACAATGGAAAACCCAAAGGAATCTACCGGATATTAGTTAATCATAGATTTTAGCAAAGTTAGCAGTTACAAGATCAATAACCAAAAGTTGGTGGCATTTTTGTAAACTAGTAACAAAGAGCTAGAAAATGAAACTTTAAGAATATACTATTTATAATAATATTAAAAAGTACCCAGGAAAAGATTCTAACAGAAAGTTGGTAACAAGCATATTTTTGTTTGTTTTGTTTTTATTTTGGTCATTTGGGGTTTACGCCTTAAAACAAATCAAACAGAATCCTAAGCTGTCATTTAAGTAGGGTTTGAGAAGGGAGTGGAGGTGAATGGATACTTCTTAAACAGACTGCCAACCAATCCTTTTTCTTAGCCCAAACTGTATCCCACTTCCAGAATTACTAGAGTCATGAATCCTTGAAACTTTGCAGATTCTGCAATGCAAATTAGTGTGTTTCTAGTCCCACTGATGGTTTATTATTCAGCTTTCTTGGATCTGCTAAATCCGTTACCACACACCTATCTACCATCCAGATTCTGCTATCTTCTCCTTTCTCATTCTCTTTGTCCTGGAGGGTTTATACTCCCCCCTCCCCACCAAATCTCTTTACTGTTGTTTGAGGGAAGTTCTGGAAGAACATGGAAGTGAGTGTGTGTGTTCAAGTCACCATTTTTCAACTGAGGCCCTTTCTATGTGTGTATCCCTGTGGGAAATAGTCACTTGGAAATCAGATAAATCAGGTATTTCCTTGGTAACTGAGACAAGAACATGCTCTCTTTTGCAGCAGGGCAGATCGTTCCTAGAAACTCTAACCAGTGGACAGCAATCACATTAATTGGCTTGGCCAACATGCCAAGTTTATTTAACCTAGGTTGAGGGAATTACCAGCAACTGAGTTGAGGTCCAGTCTAACAAATGGCTGGAGGGGTGGGTACCAAACTGTTGTTCTCGGGGCGTGGTTACATATGGCCTTCCTCTCAGGAGGAGGCGAGAGAATCTGAGGCACTGACCAGCTCCCGCAGAAAGCACAAGGCTGACTGATACGTCAGATGCTTTTGTAAGGCGTGTAAATCAGGCCTGGCTGCAGAGAGCGTCCCTTCCCTTCTTCCTGCAACTGAGAAGGAAGGTACAGTGCAGTGCCATGCCGTTTCCATTTCCCTCTGCCACTCGTGTTCAACACGAGGTCTGCCCCTGCTGCTCCTCTTCCCGCTTCTCAGGTTACACGTGCACCTCAAGGTGATCGCTCACAATTAACGCCGTTGTAGAAATACTTTTTAATGATAACTTGAAAAGATAATAGTTATAAGAACTACTAATTTAGGCTGTGGATCCTTATCTACAGCTGAACAAAATTACACTCTAATTTCCTTCAAAACTTGTAATTCAGCACAGAATCAAATCTTTCCTTTCATCTTCAGATCCTCTGCCTAGTTTCCAGATCGCTTGACATCAATCTAATCCTCTAAGATTTTCTTTCCTTTAACTCCTTCTTTCTC
This sequence comes from Ceratotherium simum simum, assembly GCF_057802395.1. Lineage (NCBI taxonomy): Eukaryota > Metazoa > Chordata > Mammalia > Perissodactyla > Rhinocerotidae > Ceratotherium > Ceratotherium simum. The sequence goes on along the minus strand of NC_141918.1, from coordinate 5,457,294 downwards.
AAGATGTCAAATCATGAACCTTTCTTCACAACCTGTTAGTGGAGTCCCACAACAAATCTTGGGCAGCATTTTAAATGTTGAACAATTGATCTAATGACCACTGATCTAAGGGGTCAGGATTTTGCTTCTAAATTTATCACAAGGTGCCCCTGTGTCCTTGGCAAATACCTTAACCCCAGTTTTTCTCCTCTTGTGAATGAAAATAATAGTATTTATAATCAGTACCTTTATCTTTATAAATAAAGGAGTGTGGGCAGGAAGATAAAATATAAAAATATCATTATATATTATTGTTCCCAGTTCTTGATATCTGAGTACTGAAATATTATGAAAAAGAATGAAATAAAAGGGAAAGGGGGAAAAAGACAAAACAATGTGAATTATATAAAAGAATATAAAGTGACTCTTCTAGAGAAAAATGTAGACAGACTTTCAAGAAGCTTCTATCCAAATAAGTGATGTAGGAAAAATCATCATGAACTACATAAAACAGCTTAACAGAAAGACTGACAAAACAGTAAATAAAAATAAAAGGAAGGCATTATTATCTCAGTTGGAGAATTGAGAAGTGGAAAGTTTATTTCATAGAAATAATTATTTTAAACATGCTTAATAAAATATATTTTTCATGCTCGAAAAAAAATGTCATCTTGCTGTATTTATACCTTTAAAAATCATCTGCTGTGCATTGTTTTTATTGAATTTTCACTTGTTTCAAACATCATACCCTCCTTGAAGCCTTTTCCAACTTCCAAAACAAAATTAATTACTCTCCCCTTAAGGTCTCAGAGGACTTTGAACTTAATTTTCTTGTAACATTTATAGTGAGCATTTTGGGTGTTGTTCTTCCCCCCAGGCTGTAAGCTCCTCTAGGAAAACATTATGACTTATTCTTTCAACCTCGGTGCCAAGGTACATACTATGAGTAAAAGAATATTTTCTTTTTTTATTCCTTTTTCATTACTTATTGGCTTTTTAAGGTGAACTTGTAACTGGACAGTTAACTTGTATGGTTTATTTATAATGTCTATTCACTGTCATTTAAAAGTATATTTATCACTTCTTTCATGTAATTAAGATATAATCTCCTTCTAAAATTCTTATTGCACCAAGAGCCATAAAATAAAATGGCAATGATTTCTATTTTCATTTGGTGGTCTTCCTCATAAACAGAGAATTCTTTATTAATATATTACTATAACAAAGCTAAATGTCCCAGTGTAATAATAAAACAAAGTCACCTGTACCTTACTACAAGTTACTTCCACATAGGACTTAGCCAATGACAATGTCCTGTTTTATTGACTCGTTTTTCTAAATCCGAAGTGTATCTAGTCAAAAGGCATCAAAGAAAAATTTATCCATGCCAGACTCTCAAGTCACAGTTGACTCTCTTATACCTCAAAAATTGTCTAACTGGGAAAAGTAAGAACAGTAGTGAGTTGGTTTTTTTTTTTTTTAATTGCATTTCATTCAAGGGAGAGAAGAAAGTAAATGACACGTAATTTCATAACAAAGTGTTAGGCTACGGATCTTAAGATTTCCTGTCTGGTTCTGGTCTCAACACCTCTGTCATTAACTGTGTGCTTTTGTGTATGACATTTTAATCTTAGACAAAAAAATAAAGATGTAGGATGAGATGATAGCGAATGTTCTTTCCAATATGGCTGCAGTGCTGCCTTGAAACAAAGACTTTCCCTATTTCTGTACCCACAGCATTTTGGATGAGGTTCAATCCTTACCCACCCCGTACAGAATTCCAGTCCACACCAAGCAGTAGGACAGGGAAGCTCCAGCGTGCGTGCATGCAGAATCGCACTCCATGCCCGCAGGATTGGAAATGCAGTTATATCTGATGATATAAAGCAGCTTTCAGCTGGTGATAGGTTAACATTAAAAGGATTAAGGCTTGCTTTGACATGGGCTGACATCCAAAAATTAGATTTAATGTTAACAGCTGGAATGCTCAAGAAACTAACGAGTAAATAAGGAAGAGACGAATGAGTTAAATTAGAGCAAGTGGGTGTTAAAGGCATGTCGGGATTGTTTCCAACTCAGTTTAGAAATGTTTCATTCAATGGCTAAAAAAGGTAGAGTTGGCATAAATTCTCATCTATGATTACAAAACAGAAAAAAATGCCTTAGGTGGAAATTTTCATCTTTCAAGGTAAGTATTGTACCATTGGAAACTTTTTTTTTTTTAGAGAAATGACTAATCCTGGAGGTTTTTTAGCACTTTTCAGCTTCACAGTACTTGAAAAACATGCTAATACTTAAAAATCAAGAAGACCTGTTAACTCTCAGGAGGCAGATTTATTTTTCTCTCAGCATATTTGCCAGAAAATTAACTTATGGGTCTGAGCAGCACAGGTTAATGTTGATCAAAAAGCTTTTTGATGGCTGACAGGGGTCCACCTCCAGGTATATTCAGCGAGCTGCAAGTAGTTGATAAGAACCAGGATACAAGTATCCACAAATTCCTTTCCACCTCCATCTCTGTGCTCTGTGGACCACCTACATCAGAGTCAAGGTGGGGTTGGGAGTTGTTGGTAGGGCTTATTGAAAATGTGCATTTCTGGCCCCCACTGCAGACCTACGGAAGCAGAAACTCTGGGGGTGGTAACAGGGAACAAGCACCCCAAGTGATCCTTATGCTTATCAAAGTTTGAGAAACACTGATCTATTTCCTGACTGTTCTCAATATTCCCTAGACCAGATTGCTCATTTTTACTGACAACACACTTGTTAAACACTGTCTTACATTCGATTGGGTAGTGGGTATTACCAATTTGAGGTCTTCACTCCAGAAGGTCTGGTAAGTGAGACAAACATGAAAACAAATACATGCTCATGGTGTTCACTCCACTTGAAATGCCTCCATTACCCCTGCACTGTGTAGCCCTGCTAAATTTCTTCCTTTTATTCTCAAGACCCAGTTGCCACCTCTCCTCCTCCTAACCTCCTACAGTAGAGCTGATTGTATCCTCCTTTGGGATGTTATCTGGAATCACTATGAAATATACCAGCTGTAGAAGTGCTGTTGCAGATGACTGAACTGTCTCCCCTGTGAGGTTGCTGCTCCCTTGATGGCAAGGAGAATTTCTTATTTTATCCCCACTTCCTAGTAAAGTGCCTGGCACAGAGTAAATGCTCCATAATTCTTGTGTGCTCATAGAGAGTTCACAGGATTTGGGGAAGTGATTGAATGTCGAAAACGACATGAATTATGGAGAAATAATGAAATTAACACATAATATAATAGCCTTCAAGAGTTATAGAGACCCGCACTGCCTATAGCAGGCACTTTACTAGATGCATTGGTAAATTCGTCCCTTCTATGATAAATTAAAGGGAGTACCTGGGAAGCTTAAGGGCTGTAACAGACAGAATCCTGACTTCCTTCTCTTTGGTAGTTCTGAGGGCTTGGGAAAGGCAGTGAAATACCTGTTAGTTAACTGAATGCCTTTAAGAATGTTTCTTTTCACTTTCAGCCATTCTCATCCTAAAGTCTCTGATAAGTATAAAGATTGTATTTCCTTAATGATCTTTTGATACATATGAGCTGTGTGCAAACATTTTATGTTTTCTAGAGTTGACTCTAATATCTTTAGTTCCAGCCTCTAAACCCCCTGCTTTTACGTATTCCTCCACCCATAGCCTTTACAGCCTATAGTTTATATTTTACACTAGTAATTGTCATTAAAAATTCCACTAAATTATCATATTTCAGTGATTCTAAGATGCACGTTTTTCCCATTTTCACATGGGTGAAATCAGGACCATGTTAAAACTGGTGATATCTTATTTTTAATGAAATATGGTAGCTTTATTCTTATCAGTAGTAACCCTAAGCAACTACAAATGATCTCAAACGTTATGTCTAAAGCTTGCCAAATATATAGCAAAATATATTATTTAGCACATAAAGCATTTGCTTATGAGAGAAATAAAGAAAGAATTCAACAAATTTCTTTATATAAATCTTCTAGGGATAATATAGAAAAACACAAAACTTTATTTCATATGGAATTCTACGAAACAGACCACAAAGTTTAAGGTAATCTTTATCTTTTGGCTTCACACCTGAAGCTATGACTTTGTGAATTACATATCTTCAGAAATCAAACAATGACTGGAAGTTTTTTCCAAATTACATACAGAGAAACCTCTCTTTGGGCTAAGGAATGCGGTCGCTGTTAGAAGTACTTGAAAGAGACAGGTGTCCCCGGAGCTAGGAAGTGAGGTGAACCTTGGTAATGAAACTAGCTAAAATTAACACACAATGGAGGGAAGTAGCCCTCTGTAGAAGTCACTTATCCTAAGAGATGATTTAACTCATTCTGACTGGAAAACTTCAGCAATAGACAAGTTCAATCAAGGTGACTAGAGAGTAATCACAGAGGCAGGACCAGAACAGAGATGGCCCAAACCAAAGATTTCCATAACTGGATACCTCTTAGGAGGTGAGATGAGATGATTCTAGGAAAGGGAAGCCCAAAGGGAAAAATTTGGACAGTTTCTCTCTCATAGAATAGACACTCTGAGTCTGGCAGACCCAAATATTTTAATCCTGAAAACATTATTTCATTTTGTGGGTCGATAATTCACAAGGCTTTATCATATCCTGCGAAGCTCATTGTGCTCTGATTTTATTCTCAAAAAATGTGATATCATTACCATATTTTTAAAAAAATCAATGGGACATTCTATTGATTTAATAATGGTTTTTCAGGAAAAAAGAACACACATATCAATGACAGTACAATGCATCTGATTTAAGAAACATTGAAATGTGAAATAGACAACGAGATGAGAGAGATACCATGAGCAGAGATTGCTACTTGCTTTCTCCCAACATCCATTTTCCCCTTTCTGCTTAGTAACAAAATACTAATTTAATTCAGGACAGCAATGCATGTATGCATGCGTTTAAAGATTAAAAATTTAAAACTCTCTTGCACCAGTTATGATCATAAATTTTAGAGGATGTGATATAAATGAAATCCAGTGAAGATTTGTTTCCCTTCCTCTTTGCCTTTCTTCCTCCCACTTTTGTGCTCCCTGGAATATGGAAGAAATGGCTGGACTTTTAGCATCTTGAACTTGCAAACAATTTTGAAGACAGAAGCTACATGTTGAAAATGGTAGAACAAAAAGATGAGAGGGTAGGCCCCTGATGACCCCATATGCCATACCCATGCTGGACTGTGTACGCTCCAATTTCTTTACTGTGAGAAAAACATAAATTTTTATCTTGTTTAAGCCACCATATTCGGTAGTTATCTGCTGTCTGCAGCCAAAACTATCCTAACTGGTATATGTGATGATTCTACTTCCCTGGTACCTGGTACCAGAAACAGATATCTTGGAAAGTAGACATATATATTATGGTCACTAGAAAAGAATAGCACTCATAATAGAAGAAGAAATGTTCTGTGGTGTGTGCATTAGTCTCTTTTGAATCTGTTATTGTGTATCAGTTCCTGAGACACTCATCAATTCTTAAGAGCCCTGAAAAAGTGAATTTGGGAGTTCTGTAAAACTGAGGGGAACCTACAAGGTCTTGCCAAATTGGTTAACCGGTCTTTCTTTCTCTTTCATCTTTGCATTATCAAATTCTCTCAACAACCTGTACAGCTTCTCCTATAATATTCATATGTAAAATTCTATATACATTCAATATATAACATCCTATACTTAAAGAATAAAGCAAATTATAACTTATTTTTCATCTTATGAAGCCAAAAACCTACAGATTTTAAGAAAAGCAGCCATTCACTGATTAAAACACTACCTGGCAGACAGTTGCTTCTTGAATCAGTGTATGCTATGTAACAAACCATATTAAAACTCAATGGCTTTCAAAAACAAGTATTTATTTCTCCTTTATGCATTGGCGGGTTGGCTGGGTTTCAGCTGATTTAGGCTGGGCTTGGCTCTAAGGTTTAGGTTTGGTCCAGGTCTGTTCTGTGTGTCTCTCATCTTGCTTGGATCAGACACTACCTCTGCACTGTTTTTACTCACAACACTTCTGACACCAAATATGAGAGTTTTTCCCACACCAACAACTAGTTCTCCAACTCTCCAACTGGGTGTCCTACAATTGAATTCAATCCTGACACTAACTCCCTGGAGTTAGCACAGACCACCCAGGTTAAGGGCTCCGTTCTACAAGATTTCCTCCACTTCAGATGCCAGTCGCAAATCTCAGGTTGCCACCTGCACTTCTGACCAACTGGCAACAAATCAGCGGTTCCCACAACTCCCTCCTCAGGTTTGCTAGTTTGCTAGAATGGCTCACGAAACTTAGGGAAACACTTTCTTACTATTTTTGCTTTATTATAAAGGATACAACCCAAGAACAGCCAAAAGGAGGAGATACAGAGGGTATAGGGCAATATATGGGGAGGGGGCAGCACGGAGCTTCCATGCCCTCTCTAGGCATGACACCTTCCCAGCACCCGGATGTATTCATCAACTCGAAAGCTCTCTGAACCCTATCATTCAGGGGTTTTTTATAGAGGATTCATTAGGGAGGAACAATTGATCAAATCATTGGCCATTGGTGATTAATGATTAATGACCAATCTCTAGCCCCTCTTCCCTTCCTGGAGTTCAGCGGGGAGCTGAAAGTTCCAACCCTCTAATCGTGCCTTGGTCTTTCTGGTGACCTGCCCCATCCTGAAGCTATCTAGGAACCCCTCAGCCAAGAGTCACCTTATTAGTATAAACTCAGGTGTGGTGGAAAGGGGAGTGTTATGAACAATACAAGATGCTCCTATTACCCCTATCACTCAGGAAATTCCAAGGATTTTAGAAGCTCTGTATCAGGAACTGGGGACAAAGACCAAATGTGTATTTATCACACTACCCAAAGCACATTTTTCTCATGACAAAGTCAGGAGTAGAAGCCCATATCAAGCCCTTGTTTACATCACATCTACTAACATCCCATTGGTTAAAGCAAATCATATGGCCAAACCCAAAGTCAAGAGGCAGGGAAGTACAGTATGCTCTGCCCACCTGAGCCCATGCCAAGAGTGTGGATGTGCAATACTAGTACAGGGGGGTGAAGAATTGAGCACAATTATTCAATCCACCACAGTTCTCCATAAAAATGGTTAGATGAATGAATATGGTGGCAATTACAGTTGAACTGTGTGCGCAGTCCAACTGAATCAGATGCTGCCAATGCCAGAGAAATAGTGGGAGATGTGTACAAAAATTCCGAGAACTGTAAATGTGGAGGTAATCGGGGGCAGAGCCATCTTTGGATATTTATGGTCTATTAACCAGGACCCAGCAGGAATGATGAGGTGAGCAACTGGAGACAAAGGACCCATTCTAGAGTCAACAGGGTACCACAAAGAAAAAGCATACTGCCATCTGGAGACAGTAACTAAGTAATGATTTGTTGGTTCCAAAGGAACCTGGGCTAGCTACAATCTTAACGTTTTCCTTGTCAAAACTTCATCATTACTTGTTGAGAAATATTTTTCCCTATAGAAACATACCTCTGATTTTGTAATGATACTCAAAAACTTGATTCACTTTACAGAAATTCACTTTGACAGAATGCACCTACTTTGCTTTGCAATAAGTATAGTAATGAACCAGACAGAAAACTGAGTCTTCACAAGTGGCTAAGTAACATCCAGAGAATGATTTAAGCCCTAGGAAGAATAGAGATATAAGAATAACCACTACTTGCAGAGAGGAAATATAGCATTGTGATGGAGAACAGAGGCATTGGAGCCATTTATCTTAGGTTCAAAACCCAGCCCAAACACTTTATAAAAAAACGAGTGATAATAACAAAACCTACCTCATAAGCTGTAATGAGAATTTGATAAATTATGTAGAAAGTGATTAGAATTAATAAGCAGTTAATAAACATTAGCTATTATCATAGGCAGATAATATGTTTTTATCTTCTCAGCCTTTGGTAGACCAGAAGGAGCAGGTAACATTTAAGAATTAATTTTCCCATACAGGTTGAAATGCTTCTCTAGTGGAGAGGTAAGCTTTGACAAAGTTATATATATACGTATATATATACGTATTTTATATATATATATATATATATATACACACTCACACACAAAACACACATAAAACACAATTATACACACTTATGTATATCTTTATATGTATATCTGTCTAGAAATATTTTCATAATAAATACAAATGCACACTCTTAAAATTCTTCGGGCTTTCTCTTTGGGGAAGGAATATTCCAAAGGTAAACAACTTGTCAGTTTTATAAAATGTAACTTAGAAAATAATTGTTTGCATCTCTTGATTAGGTATGTTTAAAAACTGATATTGATGAAATGATATGAAAACAAGTAAATGAAAAAAACACAGCATCAGAATACCTTTTTTTACTGCGATTTCTATAAAATGGCCTATGTTACCTCTTCTAAGAATCCTTTCCAGATTTTTCTAAATAAATTTTGTTCTACCTCATGATTCCTATAAACTTTGGTTGTATACTCATTCTAGCCTCCTTAGTATTAATTTTTTAGAAATCTATATCGCGCATTAGATTATGAGTTCTGGGATAGGACATCTGTTTAATAATAATGATAATAATTATTATAACTGACATTTAAATATTCTTATAGAGTTTACAAACAGTCCCTCCACACATTTTCTCATTTTTTCTTTTCTGTCTCACAAAAGCCCTGGAATAGTTTTGCATTCTTTGCAAAATTTTAAGCTCCACATATAATACTTTGCATAAAATGAGCTTTCAAATTATTTTTGAGTTTAATTAAAATTAAAACTGGATTGTGTGGATTAGATTAAAATGTTGCCAATGCACCAAATTTTTATTTCCTCTAAAGCAATTGAGAGGGAAAGATGGTTTTGAATGCTTTCACTTTTTCATTTGTATACAACCAATACATTCGTAAGATAAAAACTTAAGAAAGTATTCATTTGACCATTAAAATGTCATAAAATGACAACATCTAAACAAAGCAGGTTTTTAATGTTTGTTTATGTATGTGTTAGGTTGGAACGTCTCTTCCCTGCTCCCTTTTGACCGCTCCTGGGGTCCTGGTCAGATCTGTATAAGTACCACATCCAGTGGTACATTACAAGGGAAACAAAGAGGTAAACCAGCCTTCAGGATAGTGATTCTGTTGGTAATCCAGGGACAAGTCAGTTTCCCCATTCAACACTTTTCCTTTAGAAGACACAGCTTCCTATAGCCCTTTGGGGTCCGTTTAAATTCTGACGTTTCTCTATGGGAAAATGAACTGAGGCTATCAACCCGCATTTCACTACACAGATATCCTTCAGTCACTAGTAACGACAGCTGAATTATAATCTCGTGATAACTATCCCACATGACAAAAGCTTTCTCACCCATTATCCACTTGAAGACATCTAGTTTTCTCTGCCAAGTACTCTATTCTCATGAGCAATTTAAAAATCACTTACAATTCAGAAAATAGCTCACCTCTTATTTAGTTCTTTAAGTCAGCTGTAAGCAGCTTCTATGCTATGTCAAAAACCATTTCCTACTTTCACTGGACTCAAATTGCCAATGCTTCTCTGGAACATAAAGACCACTCAAAATGAAATGGAATGAGAGGCTAATATCCAGAACTAGATTTTTTTTTCTTATTAAAAACAAAACTTGAGAAGAAGATCCCTAGAAGTTAAATATTATTAGAACGAGAGGTAAGACCTCTGGAAAAAGAATAAAAACAAGTAGAGATGGGCTGGCCCCCGTGGCTTAGCGGTTAAGTGCGCGTGCTCCGCTATTGGCGGCCGGGGTTCGGATCCCGGGTGCGCACGGAGGCACCACTTCTCCGGCCATGCTGAGGCCGGTCCCACATACAGCAACTAGAAGGATGTGCAACTATGACATACAACTATCTACTGGGGCTTTGGGGAGAAAAAGAGAAAAAAAAAAGGAGGAGGATTGGAAATAGATGTTAGCTCAGAGCCGGTCTTCCTCAGCAAAAAGAGGAGGACTAGCATGGATGTTAGCTCAGGGCTGATCTTCCTCACAAAAACAAAACAAAACAAAACAGAGTAGAGTTGAGTACTAGAAAGGGTAGCAATGAATTAAGAAAGGATTAATGGTATTTGTGTGCACAGTACATGCAAGAAGAAGAAAGAAAAGAATTGGTCTTGGAATTCCTTTTGCAGCTCACACTTTTTTCCTACGGGCATTGAGGATATATTAAATAAAAGTAACACTCTGCTAGCAGTAGTGGCTGTGTTCCCATAGGCCACCGATGGGTTGATCTCGTGTGAGGGAATGGGGATAATGATGAACAGGACCCAGTCCTGCTCACAGCCTGATGGAGGAGACATATGTGTACACAACACAATATTATAGTAATCAGAATGACAGAAACGCTCAAATTGAGGAACTAGAAATATTTTTAAAAGTGCTAAGGAAGCATAAAGGTGGGAATAATTAATTCAAATTAAGGGGGATTAGGAAAATTATCATATGAGAGTTAAAATTTGATTTGGGCCTTTAAATGGGTAGAAATTCATTGGTAGAAAAAGGAAGGAAAGTCCTCTCAGTCTGAGGAAACAGTAAAGAGGCATGAAAATGAATGTGCATTCAGGAAACAGCAAGCCATCCCACATGGCTGGAACGTGGGGCCGGGAGGAGAGGGGGAGAGGATACCGAAAAGTAGTTGAGACTCTATTGAACCAGCAAGTTTTTGTGTGGATGTGACACGATTGTATTTGTGCTCTAGAAAGGCCCCCTCTGAAAGCATTATAAAGAAATTATTAGAAGGGAAAGACACTATGGAAGAGCTTGAAGCCATTGCAATATTCAAGAATCTGACAGTGACACTGGGACACAGGCAACGAATAGACATTAGGAGATAAATTCAACTGAGCTTCATAATTCCTAGGCTATGGAAGGTAAAGAGGAAGGAGAAGTGAAGCTAGGAAGGTAGCTTACATTCCCACAGAGCCTTGCTGGACAGTGGAGAAGCTGTTCAATACATTGACCGGGAAACGGGAAAATAGGAGGAAAAGAATGCCTTGAAAAGGGGCACAGTAGATGGGGCTGACTCGCACTCAGTTGGAAATGTCACCTCCTCAGCACAAAGGCAACAGCTGAAATCACAGGAGTGGCCCTCACATATTAGAAAGAGTAGCATTTTAAAAACTTTGTGGAAACACATTCACACTAATTGACAGATTGCTATTACAGTAGTTTAACTGATTTCCATTATTTATTAAGTGCCTCATTAACCTCGCAGGCACTGAGACGTAAGATATAATGGATAAGCGTGGCCTGCTTTACCAGCTTAAAGTACAGGACATTCTAATATTCAAAATCATATGACTGGACTCCTCCCCACCCTCCTTGTGACGTGAATGTCTGTTTTTCCTGCTCATCACTGAGTTCTAGGGATCCGTCCTTCTACCAGCCTTCACTGAGGGAAAGATAAATCATCTCACTCAACTCTCAGGGGTCCCCTTTTCTGCCTTTCACAGTCCCTCTGAAAGGGCAGGCCTCCACCACACTAAGAGGAGCCCCTGCGGAGGCCCACTTCCTGAAACTAAGTTGAAGCTTCAGGGCCCCTCACTCACAGGGGCCCTTTCTATGGTCCTGGGAAGTGTACCCAGCTATTTTATATTTGGAATTTTGTATTCTTTTATTCTTAAAGAAGGAACTCAATATTTTATAAATTCAGGTTCAACACCACCTTGATTGGCCCTCACCCACACCGCCGCTGCTGCTCTGAGAGTGGCCTCTCCACATGAGGGAGGGAAGGAGCCTCCGGCCTCTTTGTCCAGTTTATGGTCAGTGCCACATCATGGCAGATCTGGGCTTCTCAGTTACAGCTCTTTAATGACAGCAGTGGAGTTTAATTATGGACAAATGCAGGAAGCATGAGCCGGCCTTGTCTAAGATGCCTAGGTCATTACCTACAAGCTGTGATATGAAGCAGCGTTCCCACATCATCCGGGGTCTGGTGTGGAGTGCCAGGCACTAGTTCCAACCTTTTCTCATCCAGAAAGTTTCCTCTCAGAGTCCTCTGTGGTTCTTACTGCCAACTCGCCTTAGACTAGAGCGTCTCAGTAATCAGACACATTGTATTGACATTGAAACTCAAAGTGTCCGAGTCTCCTTCCTACTCCTCCCAAAAGGCTCCTTGGCCTCTATGAAATTTGACCAACTTCTTTTTTTCCCCAGGAACCTTCAAGCATAATCGTTTTGCATGGCAGACAGCCAGAAGCCATCTGCTTTCGGAGCTCAAGTTCCAGGCCTTACAAACCTAAGCGGGAAAATTATCTCCTTGTACCCTTCTTTCACAAAAATCGACGCCTGTTTATCTTAAGTCAATATAATGAAATGGGCCAATAAACTGTATTTTTTCCCCAAGAACAAAGAAAGGCAGTCTCAATAATATATCTTCCTAGCTATAAGTACATATGTGTTACAACCTTTAAACAGTCTGATCTCATTCTCAATCTCTCTCTCACAAACACACACACACACCTTGCACAATTAAAATTCTGCCTCATTGAATTCCTTTCAAAATGATTAAATGGACATAAGTAAATTTAATTAGAAACTTCACCAGATACAGACTAGGGTTCCCCACTACCAAGGGCAAGCCTACATGGTTCTGGGACTTGTAAGATTCCTTTGAACTCCCAAAATATTGCCTTGATTTTCCCAAACACACGGTGGAACTCTCCAACTGTGAGTACTCTGGACACAGCCCTGTTGTTGTTGCTATGGACCCTACTGAACCCAGTCTGGTACCTGAACTGAAAATTACCACCTTGATTCAAACTTAGGAGGAATGTGAGTCATTAGGGTATATCAGGATTTACATTTACAGTCAGGTGATGCATAACAACGTTTCGATCAGCAATGGACCACCTACACGACAGTGGTCCCATAAGATTAGTGCCATATAGCCTAGGTGTGTAGTAGGCTACACCATCTAGGTTTGTGTAAGTACACTCTATGATGTTCACACAATGTTGAAATTGCCTAACAACGCATCTCTCAGACGTATTCCCATTGTTAAGCAATACATGACTATATTTCAGAGGGATAAATGTCTCACATTAACTTATCTTCTAATTCAATTAACTTAAATGATATAAGAGGTCATCTTTCAGTGAATATGATTTTTTCACTCGATTTTTCTGGAAAAATTCCAAAATCTTATTTGATTTTAAAAAATTGTTTCCAGAGACAATTTTATCTTCTGTCTCTCAGTCTTTAAAAAGCCAAATTAGAATTGACAATGCACTATTTTTAAAATTTAGGGATAAGAAAACTCTTAAATAAGATATTGAAAAAACAAATAGCAAAAATCTCAAAGTTTTAAAAATGTGTAGCTAGGGGGAGACTAACTCACAAACTATTAAACATGTTGTAAAGTTAAAATAAACAAATCAGTGTGGCACTGACAAAAATATCATTAATTAAATACATATTAGCTATTATTTCCAACAATAATGTTATGATAGGGATTCTCCGTACCTATCCCCCAAAATAGCAGTTAGTAACTTGAGGTATCTGAGTCTCCCTAGTTAGAATCCCAGTCTACAGGATTGCACCTGTGCTTTTATTCAAGAGTAAATGTTGAGTCCTGACTCAGGTCTTCAGCCAACTGTCGATAGGCTGCTCATTCTGTTAGGCCATACAGCCTCTGGTGTGAGAGTATTCTGCAATTCTCCTGGGGAAATTCACTGGGTTGGAGGATCTTCTTTTGCTTCTACACCAGTCCCTCAGCTCTGATGTCTCATGATTGATCTGTTTGCCTTTGCTTTATGTGTTCTAGAAAACTGTTGCTGCCCTGGCCTGCAGGTGGGGTCCTCCTGATTTCCAGAGTTGCTATGTATTTTATTTTTAAAATATATACTGTCATTTCACGCATATATGGTCAGTTAATTTACAACAAAGGAGCCAAGAATATACAATGGGGAAAGGATAGTCTCTTCAACAAATGGTGCTGGGAAAGCTGGACAGCCAAGTGCAGAAGAATGAAACTGGACCACTTTCTTAAACTATATGCAAAAATTAACTCAAAATGGATTAAAGACTTGAACGTAAGACCTGAAACCATAAAACTCCTAGAAGAAAACATAAGCGGTAAGCTCCTTGACATAGGTCTTGGTGAGTATTTTTTTAATCTGCCACCAAAAGCAAAAGCAACAAAAGCAAAAATAAACAAGTGGGACTACATCAAACTAAAAAGCTTCTGCACAGCAAAGGAAACCATCAACAAAATGCAAAGGCAACCTACTGAATGGGAGAAAATATTTGCAAATCTCAAATCTGATAAGGGGCTAATATCAAAAATATATAAAGAACTCATACAACTCAACAGTAAAAAAACCAAATAATCCAATTAAAAAATGGGCAAAGGACTTGAATAGACATTTTTCCAAAGAAGACATACAGATGACCAACAGGCACATGAAAAGATGCTTTACATCATTAATCATCAGGGAAATGCAAATTAAAACCACAATGAGATATCACCTCACACCTGTTAGAATGGCTGTTATCAAAAAGACTAGAAATAGCAAGTGTTGATGAGGATGTGGAGAAAAGGGCAACTTTGTGCACTGTTGGTGAGAATGTGAATTGGTGCAGCCAATGGAAATGTATTGAAACTATGGAAAACAGTACAGAGGTTCCTCAAAAAATTAAAACTAAAACTATCATATGATCCAGCAATTCCACTCTGGGGTATTGATCTGAAGAAAATGAAATCACTAATTTGACAATATATATGCACCTCCATGTTCATTGCAGCATTATTTACAATAGCCGAGATATGGAAACAACCTAAGTGTTCATCAATGGATGAATGGATAAAGAAGATGTGGTATATATATACAATGAAATATTATTCAGCCATTAAAAAAACGAAATCTTGCCATTTGAAACAATATGGATGTACCTAGAGGGTATTATGCTACATTAAATAAGTTAGAGAAAGACAAATACTGTATGATCTCTCTCATATGTGGAATCTAAAATATACTGTGTGTATATATATATATACATATATATCTGTCATTTCAGTGGGATCCAGGATGAAGGAGAGGCTTTAAAATGTGGATTCAGTCTACTTTCTTGAAGAACTGTCTTATGTTATATAGTCAAATCAGTCCCCTTCCCCCCTGAGAAAAGCTCTTTCTTTGCTATCTACCTCTATCTTTCTCTGGGTAACTTTTGACATTCTATATCTAATTCTTTAGTTAGCTTTATTTTGTCCCAAGTACCTAACCGATTGTCCCAGTACCATTTATAAAATAACTTGCATTTCTTGTTTTTTTAAAGGAAACTTATATATGCATTTTGATATAAAAACATGTCTAAAATACAGTAATTGAAAAAAGGAAGTTGCAGATAAGTGTGTTTCTGTTTGAAAAAAGAGGAGAGATTTTATGTTTAGGTCACTATATATTATACATTATATACACTTGTGTATGGATAGAAAATTTATGGAAGGCTATAAATCAAACTGTTAATTGGAGAGTGGAAATGGGAGGAAATCAGAGGCGAGGAAGAAATTTCCCAGAGAATAATCTCAAGATCAGAGGCAGTGTGAACTAAGCAGAAACCTATAGGTGGGTTGGCAGAAGAAAGGGCTAGGACCAGCTGACTCCAGCATTTGCTCAAAAATAAAACCACAAGTGCACATGTTCACAAATTGAGTGTTACTACAAAACAGTAGCAAACATGTATTAAACTCTTACTGTTTGTCAGACACTGTTCTAAGAGCTGTCTATGTTCTGATTCGTTTCATCCTCATAACAACTCTATGAGGTAGGCCCTACTCTTATCACAGTTTTAGACCTAAGGAAACTGAGGCACAGAGCGGTTAGGTAAATTTTCCAAAGTCACACAGCTATACACGGTAGAGGCATGATTTGACCACAGCTGATCTGGTGTTAGAGCCCACTCTTAACCTGCGTTCTACTGCACAGCCTGAAAGACCATCTCCCCGGCCTGCAGCCTCTCTCTCACCTTTCTCACAACCACCAGCACTCCTGAAACAGAACCTGTATACCAGCCGTGGAAACGAAAAGCCTCACTGTGGAGGGAAAAAAGCCACCCTAAACGTAAAGACTATATTATCTAAACATTTTTCTGAAAGTATAATCTGAAAATGAAGAGTCAAATATTTGAGAAGAATCTACAGCAGAGAAAACATCAACTCCAACAAAGGGAAAAATTAATTCCCAAGGGTTAATATAGAAAATAGAATATAATATTAAAAGTGTAATTCATATTTTCAGAGAGATACAAGGGGTTGTGTTCACATAAACCACACAAGTCAGAGTGCTTGGAAATTAAAAACATGGTTATGGAGATTAAAAATTGGTTAACTATATAGCAGAATGATCATAACAGATCGAATTAATGAATTGAATGTCTAATGAATTCTCTTAAGATGTTATGTAAAGGCAAGGGCATAAAAATATAAGGAAAAAATGTTGAGATAGACTCAGAAGTTCTGTGATGGGCAGAATAATGGTCCCACAAAGATTTCCTTATCCCCAGAACCTGTGAATATGCCACCTTACATGGCAAAAGGGACTTTGCAGATGTGATCAAATTAAGGATTTTAAGATGAGGAGTTATCCTGGATTATCCATGTAGGCCCAATGTAATCACAAGGATCTTCATTAGTGAAAGAGCAAGGAAAGTGAGTCAGAGGCTTCAAACAAATTTATCATCTCATGGTTCTGTAGTTCAGAAGTCCAAAATGGGTCTCACTGGGCTAAAATCAAGGAATCAGCAGGGCTGCATTCCTTTCTGGAGAATTCTCTAGGGGAAAATCCATTTCTTTGCCCTTACCAGCTTCTAGAGGTCACCCACATTCCTCAGCTCTTGGCCCCTTGCCATCTTCTAAGCCAGCAACAGTGGGGTGGCGTTCCTCTCCCACCCTATCACCCTGATTTCCTCTTCTGGCTGCCTCTTTCACATTTAAGGACCACTGGACCCATCTGGAAAATCCAAAGTGATTTCCCTATTTTAACGTTAGCTGATTAGCAATCTTAATTCCATCCACTATCTTAATTCTCTTTGACAGCAAAACATAACATATTCACAAGTTTGGGGATTAGAGCACGGATATCTTTGTAGGGGCATTATTCTGCCTGCTAAAGCCCCAGCGCCACCCCCATCTTCAAGTGCCTCTTGCCTTTACAATGTAGATCATTTCAGCCAGGCTCAACTTCTACCTTTAAAGTGTCACATTCTAATACACTCTTGGAAGGCAGGGGTTGGGAGGAGGTGGTATAGATTAGTATAAGGAGACAAAATCATACTGGATGTCCTGTCTAATGTACTCCTCAGAGTTATTTTAGCCTGTCATGGTCTTTGAAATATTTTACAATTTTGTGAGTTGTAGAAAACTGATAGTAATGTAAATGAGTCTTCTTTTTAGAAATGCACAGCGTCCAGAGGAATGCAATTGATTGTTACCCTATGGATAATGCAGTTTTGCCAGTTTGCATCCATTTGTCAATTCCTAGTAGGACTGTATATTTGTTTTCTCTTTGAATTTTCCTTTGAACCAGTTGTAACATTTTACCAATTCTCTCATTAATTAATGAGTTAAATAATAAAATCTTTGACACCTTCACTTGACTCCAGAATTCCACAATAGTTACATCAGACAGACTCTACCAGTGCAATGGTTGTCTAGGTGGGGTGATTCCTGCTGCTTCCCACTCCACCGTCTTCCCAGAATCCTCTGCATCATTTTTAGAGGTCACATTTTGCTGGTACATTTTTGTCCATTTCACCATTTTCCATGTTTAAGGGATTTGGGGTGGGTATTTAGATAGACATCGAGTTCAGGCCTCCAGTTTATTTATTCTCTTTGAAGCCATTTAAGCTAATCATTTGCTGGGATAGTTTTAATCTCTTGCTTCACGCCACAGTGTTATCATCCTGCCCTGAAAATGTTACATTGACCTTTTTTATATACTTTAAATTCTATCTACATTTTTAATTAATCAATTAACATATGAATTTGTAGTAAAAATTTAACTAATACTGATTATACAAAGACCTCCTTGACCTCCCACTCTCATCCTAGAGATAATCACTATTATCAGCTTTGAGGGTTTGCTTGCAAAATTTTTTCTATATATTTATAAGGCTGTATAAGATCACATAGAGAAATATAGTTTTAAAACATAAATGGTAACAATGTTAATTTTGTTTTGCAATTGCTTTTTTTATTTAACAATATGTCCTGAAACTTTACCTATGATCAGTAAATATATATCCACCTTGTTCCTCATTGCCTCATAGTTGGGCTATAGTTTATTTAACCTTAAGTATTAGTTTTGCTATTACAACAGTGCTGCAACGAATATCCTGGACACTTCTACTTGTACATATGTGAGTATTTAACTGCTCAAGAACGCCATTGCTGCTTGAGGGTAAGCACATTGAAAATGCCCACAAAGGATTTTTAGAGCCATAGGAAAAGTTTCTCTTTATGTTTGAAGGAGAAATGATTATAGTATCATAGATGTAAAAGTCTTTCAGGAGGATACATGAACATGATATCATTTTTATATAGTATGAAAATGTATAAAATATTATGTTTTAAAGGACTATATATAACATTGTATTAAAAAACCAGAACAATGGTTGTGTCTGGGGAGGGAAAGAGGAGAATGGAATGAAGAAGGGATATATTGGAGCTGAAATTTATAATGTTTAACTTCTCAAGCTGGTTAGTAGGTTCATGGGTTTTCTCTATACTTTTTATGGTCAAAATAAAACTAAATACAAGTAGGTGAAGGATTAGATTTGTTCCACTTAATTCCAATGTTGGAGGATTGGAGGTCCCCAATTGCAGGGAAAAGAGAACATGTTTACCAAAATATAGACATCTACAACTCTGGTGCTAAGAAACGTATCTCACTGGGTATTTCTAGGTTGAGTGGAACATTTAGATAGAAAAACCTTGACAAGAAACTAGAAACCTGTTATAGATACCTTCATGAATCACACGAGAAGTCAGTAGATGGTCCCTATTTATGGGACTAGGACACTTTCTAGAAACTGTCTGACCTTTATAATTACACAGGGCTATTGCTCTGTGTGTAGTTGTATTTTGTGTGTAATTAATAAGCCACTAATGTCAGAGCTCATGATGCCCAACTCATTACACTCTAAGAGTAAAGGTGTCCCTAAAGTGAGACTGAGTATTTAGCCTTCCTGTGTAACACTGTGGGTCCTCACAGACTCTTGAGTCAGCAATTGCTATTTCTTCAACATTACGGCCTTCAACCCACAGAACACCTGACACCTGCTGACTTTTCCCCCCCACACACACTTTCAGAAAGACTCATCCTTGTAAAAGAGGGTCTTTTTCTTAACAGAAGAAAGCTCCACTTCCCACCCAGTAGAGCCTAATCTACCAGTTAGTTCTGAAAAGAGGAACTGCCTGGAACAGTAGCAACACAAATTCCCAGGAGCACAAAGGCCTCCCCAGGAGAGAAAAGGTTGCCCTCCTTTCTGGATTGCTCTCTGACATCAATTTCTCAGCCATAGGATATTTTAGAGAATTTTACATGACACACAAGAGAACCACATCTCCTCCCCGACATTGACCTCAGAGATTTGTGTTGTGATATATTAAATATACTTTTCTATTCTGTGTACTAGAAATGAAAAATCTCAAAGTGGAAATTTTGGAACTTTCTAGTCTTACCAAAACAGAAAACAAAACTGTGGCTGGGCTCTGGGAGAACTGAATGATAAAGAAATTGCCTCTTAATAAGTTTCAGAGGACAGATGGCATTTTTATTTGAGTGACTTTTAAGAACAAACAAATCACTACCTTACAAGACTGGACACCCAAATTCCCAAACTTATTGGGATGTAATTTTGAGATTAAAATACTAAGTCCACAAATATGTAGCTAAGAACACAAGGTTCTAAGATGAGCCAAGAAAAAAAGTTTGACGTTTGACTCAGTTAGCTATTCTTTCTGACAGGAGATTAAAGCCTCCTGTGAGATTTCTTTGCCTCTGACTCATTTAATTCATTTAGACATTGCCAGCAGAGCAAGCTACAACAAAGCAGATGCATCTTAATAAGCTCACTCCTGGCTGTTCTAATAAAAAAAAATAATTGAATTGCTGATTTTGATTTTTTTTAAATCCACTCAGCATTTGAGTATTTGGCTTCACACACCAAATAAACACAGAAATATTTACATCATCTTCTTCCCCAGAGTGAGTGAGGAAAAAACACCATGGAATTAGCTCCAGGTACCCCTTAGGCTAGCGTGGTATTGAAGGATCTTCCTTGTGTTTAGTTCACTATAATGGCACTTGTACATTCAAGTCTTAGCGTCTTATTTGGAGCAAGTACCGGTTCTGAGCACACAGATCCACGTGAAGAAGTGAATATGCTGACGTGAAGCACATCTGTTGTCAATGGATTTCTCAAGAGACATCTGCTGCAGCAAAGAGTGAATGTCCATCACAGGGGTGGCGTGGAGGGCTGAGGCAGCATGCTGGTGGCCACAGGGATGTTTCATTCAACTCCAACACTTTTTAAAAAAACTGAACCAACGTTTAAAACCCAGATTTCACATAAAAATTCAGACTTGCAATTCTCTTGAAAATTTACAAAAACCAGCAGCAGGGAGCCTCATCCCGGATCCGCGGGGCCAAGTAGCAGCAGCCTCTCCATTGCTCACGGTACCTGCAGCGCCTGTGGCCAAGCTGGCCTCATTTGTGTTCCCCGCCCGGCCTTGTCACACTTGAGTCTGGAACCTCTAATGCAGAGAGTACAGCAGAAAACTTCAAATTAAAACACTTACATACTCATTCCAGATTTCACAAAAAATTAAAAATAGAAATACCATGTGATCCAGCTATTCCACTTCTGGGTAGCGATCCAAAGAATATGAAAACACTAATTCAAAAAGATATACCCACTCCTATGTTCACTGCAGCATTATTCACAACAGCCAAGATTTGGAAGCAACCCAAGTGCTCATCAACAGATGAATGGATAAAGGAGATGCAGTGTGTGTATACACACACACACACACACAATGGAATACTACTCAGCCATAAAAAAAGACGGAATCATGCATTTGTGACAACACAGACAGAGCTTGAGGGTACTATGCTAAGTGAAACAAGTCAGACAGAAAGACAAATACCATATGATATCACTCATAAGTGAAAGATAGACAAACACACACATAGATAAGGAGAATAGATTGCTGGTTACCAGAGGGGAAGGGGGTAGGAGGAGGGGAAAAGGGGTGAAGGGGCACATGTGAACGGCGACAGCTGGAAACTAGACTTTTGGTGGTGAACATGATGCAGTCTACACAGAAGTCAACATATGATGATGTACACCTGAAACTTATACAATGTTATAAACCAATGTGAACTCAATAAAATAAAATTATGTCCAATGCATAGTAAATTTGTTCAAGTAATAAATTGTACTTTACTATAGACTGGATGGTCCCTGTATCTTGACTAGGGTGGGAGGGGAGGAGGTTATCATTAAAGTCATACCTATGACTTATAACTTTAGATATTATCTAACTTAAACCTCACAATAAGGTCGGGTGGTAGATATGTTACAGATTAGGAAAGTTAACGGAAAGGTAAGGGAAATAAAGCAACTTACTTGATGCTAAACAATTGCTAAGTGGTAGGGTCACTATTCAATGCCAGGTCTTTGTGACTAAAAAAAAAAAAAATCTATATTTTACCAATTTCACCACGTTTTCTTAGAGACATATACACCCTCTCTACAAAATGAGAAAATATTAATCATTTGACTCTCAGGGGTGTGCACTAAACTAGTATTTTTTTAATAATGTTTGTGATTCTATGGGGGATATTGGCTCATAATACCAATATTTCAAGCTTAAAAATGCACAACTTTAAACAGAATCCTTTTTTGTTTTTGTTTTTTACCAACCTCCCAAAGAGCAGTTATCCTTCCTTGTGTTAGTTTGGCAGCAGCTGTAACAGAGACCCAAATTAAGTGTGGCTCAAACACATTAGAAATGTACTTCTCTTCATATACTAGTCTAGAAATAAGTCTAAAGCTGGTATTGTGGTTCTAAGTGGTCAGGTCCCAGGCTTTTTTTATCTTTTTCCGCTGCCCTAGAGTGATGCTCTCATCTCCATGGTATAAGATGGCTTGCCACCACTTCTGCACTCCAGGCACACATTAATTTCACTCGTATCTCATTAACAAGAACTTAACCAAATAGCCACACCTAGGGTATAAGGGAGTCTAGGGAATATAGCCATTAGTTAGGGGACCATGTGCCCAGCTAAAATTTTATTATGGAAGGAGGAAGAAAACAATACTGTGAGACAACTATCCATCTTGGGCACACACTTACATATAAAGCACCATCAAACCACACTTTTCCCTTCTGAGGTGGATACATTTCTGTTTCTTATAACGTGACTTAGCCTGTCGTCTCATTTTTGTTTCACTGTCAAAGTCCCAAGTCTGTTAAAAAGTCCTCCCTAGGTTAGATCTTATGTCCACACTGACCCATATCAGATTTCTTGCTATTCTCTTTCTCAGTATTTCCCTCTCTTACCTCTGTATATTTTCCTCTATTATTCTCACTTGGGAATTCCTATTCCCCTATGTTCCAAAAAGTGTCCATCTTCCTCCAGATTAATGCAAAATACACATTTCTAATACACCTGTGTGGAGGTAGGATGATAATCCTAGGTATTTTTTTTCATATTTAGTAGTTTACTGTTTTGACTGAAAAAGGGCAAGACAGTATATGTTTACATTTCTTTGTTAGCATCAGGCATATGGATGCATTTAACAGGTAGAAATCCCTGACAGCAGCAACCCTTACACTTCAATAGGGTCACTAGGCATCCATTAGGAAGGCACATTTGCAATGGTCATCAACAATTAATACTCATTTCACAGATTGATCTGTAGAGTTGATGGACTCCTAATCAAAATCTCAACAGGCTTTTTACAGATATTGATAAGCTGATTCTGAAATTCATATGGAAATACAAAGGACCCATAATAGCCAAGACAAACTGAAAAAGAAGAGCAAAGCTGGGGGATGACCATTACCTGATTTCAAGTCTCATCATCAAGCTATAGTAATCAAGACAGTTAGGTGTCAAAATAGACAAATCGGTCACTGGAACTCAATAGAGAATTCAGAAATAGACAAATACATACACGGACAACTGATTTTCAACAAAGGTGTAAAGGCAATTGAGTGGAGAAAGGATAGTGTTTTCAATAAGTGGTTCCAAAACAACTGAATATACATATGCCAGAAAATGAACTTTGATTGATACCTCACATCACACATAAAAATTAACTCAAAATGGATCATAGACCTAAATGATCAAAAGCAGGATTCATAAAAGAACAAACTGATAAATTGGACTTCAAAGTTAAAGACTTCTGCTCTTCAAAAGACAGAGTTAAGAGAATGAAGGGACAAGCCAGACTGAGAAAATATTTGCAAATTATATTTCTGGTAAAGCACTTGTTTCCAGAATGTATAAAGAATCCTTAAAACTCAATAACAAGAAAACAACCCATTTTAAAATGGGGGGAGGGGAAAAGATTTGACCAGACATGTCATCAAAGATGATAAATAAGCATGAGAAAAAATACTCAACACCATTAGTCATTAGGGAAATGCAAATCAAAACCACAATGTGATATCATTACAAACCTATCAGAACAGTTAGAGTTTGGAAGACTAACCATGCCAAATGTTAGCAAGGATGTGGAACAACTGCTGGTAGGAATGTCAAATGGTACAACAACTTTGGAAATGGTTGGACAATTTCTCAAAAAGTTAAGCATCCACCTACCATATGATCCAGCCATTCCACTCTCATGTATTTTTCCCAAAAGAAATGAAAGTGTATGTCCATACAAAGACTTGCACGTGAGTGCTCATAGCAACTTTATTTGTAATAACTCCAAACTTCAAACAACTCAAATGTCCATCAACAGATGAGTGGTGAAACAGACTGTGGTATGTCCACATGATGGAAAACTACTCAGCAATAAAAAAGAATGAGCAATTGATACATACAACAACTGTGGTGAATTTCAAAATAATTATACTGAAAGAAGCCAGACAAAAAAGAGTATATACTATGAATCCATTTATATTAAACTCTATGAAAATGCAAACTAATTCATAGTGACAGAAATCAGGTCAGTGGTTGCCTGGGGTGGAGGTGTTGAGGCGCTGACTAAAAAGGGGAAACATGTTGCAATTGTTTCGAGTGGTAGAACTGTTCTGTATCCTGATTGTTGTGGGAGTACTACACACTCTACTTGTCAAAATTCACAGAGCTGGATTGCCTCCATGATAGTATAGCTTGAAATAAGCCTTCAATAAATAAATTTATAGGCCCTTTGTGTGTACCAGAAATAAAACAAAAATCAATTTTAATAAACAAAAAAGATTCTAAAATATTTGTTAATTTTTCTCACTTTTTTCTTTGTTGCTGGCCTATAACATAATACCAAAGTATATTTCAGGAAAGGCAAAATTTAGGAGTTTAAAAAAAAATGAGATCTGAAGGTAATGATGACTTTACCTGTTCCAAAGAGAATTTCTAGTGCCTAGAAGAATGAATAGACTGCTTATCCCTAGGCAATTCCTTGACAAATATTATTTCTTACAACAATTCTTGTGATAACCATAAAACAGCTGAGAGTTAAATGTAGGAACCTGGAGGGCAGATACTGTGTATTATCTTATGCAAGATAAGGAGCCCACCCAGGACACATCCGATCTCAAACAGGGTTTCCTCTATTTGAAAATCATGGTCTATATCAAAAAACAAATGGATGAGAAAGTTCTAGCTCATAGGATAATAGTTTTGAAACTCTTAGCAAGTCTTCCTTATGATGAAACGTCAATAAACAAAACAGATAAAAATGATGGATAGGTGCATTAGTTAAGTTTAAATTTTCATATTTTAGCAGAAAATGTGTATTATTGCTTACATATCAATTACCATCTGGACTCTAGAATTCAGAAAGAACTGGTTCATTCAATCATTTTGAAAACAGCTCTGTCAAGCACTATGATAAATGAGAGAGATACATCAGTGAGCAAGAGATTCACACCTGCATGCAGTTTACCTCCAGCGTAGTTTAGGATCTCTGCCAAAAACACAGCCATGGTGATTTTAGCCTTGAAAATTTTCAAAACGAGAATAACCAATTACTAGCCTTCATCCCTTTCTCACTCTCTTTTATACACAATCTTTATACATTTGCACATATATGTATAATATTTTAGGGTTGCCAGATAAAATACTGGACTTCTACCCTCATTTGAATTTCAGATAAACAATGAATAAAATTTTAGTATAAGTGTATCCCAAATATTGCATGAGACATACTTATACTGAAATTTTTATTGTTTATCTGATATTGAAATTTAATGGAAAGTCCTGGTTGTTGTCGTTGTTTTGGTCTAAATCTGGAAATCCTAATATACATTACAGTTACCAGATACTATCTGTATCTACAGACAGTTATAGATATACCTATCTATATGGTGTATGTCATGTCTATTTTTAAGCAATTTAACTTCTTGGAAAAACTTCCAAGATGAACAGTGTGCAAACTATTATCCTAGGTAATTAAACATAATGATCAGTGATTCAAAGTTATTTTTTATAAACTAATTAAGTGTTGTAGGCCAACTAACAAAAATGATGATTTTCATTTGAAGTAGTCAAATTAAGCCATTACTATTGGAAATAGTGGGCTATCAGACTGGTTTTCTCTGAGGCCACTGACAGTTCAAGAAAATAAAACATCATTAGCATCTATCACAGGGGGTTCATACAAAAGTGGGATAAAAATCACTAAGCCACTGGGTACAAAAAGAAGGGGTTAGAAGAAAACCATTTCTGTGATTCACCCTTCTAAAATTAATGTCTTTTATACTAAGAGAGGATTCTAGGAAGTGATTGTTGCTACCTAATTCCCTACTCCCAATTCCAGGCTCTATTCCTATTTTGACCAGTGGCTTAGACAGACACTTAACTGGGTGTTGTGTCTGGCCTTGGGCCCTGAGGGCATCCAGGGTAGAGACCCATGTGAGGCTTTCCCCTGGGGCTGGGCAAGAGCCTGAGACTTGCATCAGACTGCCCAGGACAAGAATCAGAAAGCAGAAGTTTTGGAAAAACTTGTCCCCCAGGGATCTGTTTACCATGGAGAAAAGGTCATTATATGCCCCACCTTAAAATATCAGATCCCCTCCCCTAAATAAGCCAAGCAAGTGCTGAATGGGTATGCTATGTCCTTCCATTCCTGAGGCTGGAGGTAAGAAAAGATTGAGAGTCTGGAGCCTTCTTTTTGTAGCTGACCTGGAGATTGGCAACCTGCCAGCCCCCACATTGCCAGCCAACACAGGATTGCCACCATCCATCACTCACCATACTGCCACAACTTACGGTGTTCCATCAACCAACCCAGAACAAGTCAGTGATGTAAAAACCCAGCTCAGGGCCCAAAAGCCAGAGATAGGAAGATCAGTCAGGACAAACACAACATTCCTGGTAAAACAGAACTACTATAAGAGAAAGATGAGAGAAGAGATGTTCAAGAAGATTCAAATGAAGCACATACACACATGCACACACAAGCACTTTCTGGAGCTAAGACAAGCCATAATTTCCCTATGAAACAATTCAGCACATGCATTGAAGAAGAGGATGATCATTATAGAGGCCAAAAAGAATGGTCTAGAAAATTATAGAAGCAACTGTTCAAAGCACAGGTATGTGAAATCATGAAAAGACAGATAAGACAATTTCCAGATGGGTTTAGTAGATGTAATGTCTAGTTGGAATTCCTGAAAGAGAAATAAATTATTAAACTAATAATAGAAAGAACTTCCTGTGAGCTGAAGTAAGACCCAAGTCTGCAGACTGAAAGGAATTTCTGAGTATTAGACAGGATTGGTGAGAAAAGGACAGGAGCACCTGGATATAACCAGCTCAATTCCTGAACTGTAGAGATTTCCAGGCAGAAAAAGCAAGTTATTATCTACATGAAAAATGATAGCACAGGAAAAGAAAAGACAACAATAAATAGAATTAATTAATGGAAGAAATGTCATGGAAAAGTAGAGTGGAACATTCACATTGACAAGGGGGGCGATGGCATGCAAAGTAAATTAGTTGATCAAACAGCAAAAATATGGAAAAGGAAACACAAGAAAAGATACATTGTACAGAAGCAGACATTAAGATAGAAAAGATAGGGTGACATCAGCATCATGGCAGAGTGAGCTTTCCCGTAAACTCTTCTCCTGATAAGATACAACAAAAGGGACATTCACAGACCAATAAGGGACCTGCACACAGCACAAAGGGACATCGGAAAGACCTACACTGCCGCACATCTGAGAGTGGACGTGCTGGGGCCCCAGGAGGAAGTTGGGAGAGGTAAGGAGAAATCCTCCCCCTCCCCATCAGATTGGCGATTCAGGTCGAGAGGCTCCCAGAGATGGGGAGGGGCGGCCCTCTTTGGGGAAACCGTAGCTCTTCAGGCTCTCTCAGCCAGTGGGAAACTCCCACACAAAGGACTCAGAACTGCTGCAGGGGTGCCATTAACATTTGAGCACACCAGGAGAATGGATAATGAGGGGCGAGCGAGAAGCACCTCCCCCGGGGACCCAGTGGGCAAAAGAGAGAGCCCCTCCCCCCACTTGCCTGACACTGCAGCTCAGCCAACCAGTCAGAGCAGGCCGGGCAGAGCACGAGTGGCCCACAGCAGCAGAGCAGCCTGGGTGGAGCACAGGTGGTGCACGGGTGGCCCATGGCAGTGGAGCAGCCACAGTGGAGCACAGGGTGCTCAGATTATACAGCCCTTGATCCCCACACGGTGACAGCAGGTGGAAACTGCAACCAGATATTTCCAGGATTAGGAAAAACAAAGCCAATACAGCAAACACGATGCAAAAGTACATTAAATCGCCAGACCAGAAGGAAAATGACAAGCACCTAGAAATCAACCCTGAAGGCACAGAAATCCATAACCTAAAGGACAGAGAATTCAAAATAGCTATCATAAAAAAGCTCAACAAAATACAAGAAAACATAGATAAACAATTCAATGAGATATGGAGTTTCTTCACAAAAGAGATTGAAATCATAAAGAAAAACCAATCACTATTGATGGAGATGAAGAACACAGTAGAGGAGATAAAATAAGAATAAGGAATCTTTCAAGAACAGAGCTGACAATATGGAGGAAAGAATTAGCATTATAGGGGATAGGAATAAAGATATGCTCCAGATGGAGGAGGAGAGAGAACTAAGACTAAAAAGAAATGAAGAAAGTCTCCGAGAAATATCTGACTCAATTAGGAAATGTAACATAAGAATTATAGGTATTCCTGAGGGAGAAGAGAGGGAAGGAGGAACAGAGAGCCTATTCAAGGAAATAATAGCTGAGAACTTCCCAAATATGGGGAAGGATCAGGAAATATCAGTAAGTGAAGCCAAGAGGTCGCCTAAATATGTCAACAGGCAAAGGCTCACTCCAAGGTATATAGTAGTAAAGCTGGCTAAAGTCAATGACAAAGAAACAATATTAAGGGCAGCTAGACAGAAACAAAAAATAACGTACAAAGGAACTCCCATCAGACTCTCAGCGGATTTCTCAACAGAAACTTTACAGGCTAGGAGAGACTGGAATGATATATTCACAATACTGAAAAACAAAATTTTTCAGCCAAGAATACTCTATCCACCAAAAATATCCTTCAAATATGATGGAGAAATAATAACTTTCCCAGATAAACAAAAGCTAAGGGAGTTCATGGCCACGAGACCCCCACCACAAGAAATGCTCAAGAAGGCCCTCAGGCCTGAGAAAAAGAAGAGAAAGGGAATACAAAGCTTGGAGCAAGGAGAAAAATAGGTAGACAAAATCAGATAAATAGTAGATCTTTACCGGAATAGGTTAACAACCACTTAAATACCAAAATCAAAGATCAAAGGAAGGAAATCATCAAAAATAAATATAACCTCATCACTTTAAACACACACCCACAACACCAGATAGAATAAGTTGTGACAAGAATAACTTAGAAGGGGAAGAGGAAAGAGATCAAATCGACTTAGTATAAGGAAATAAGAGGCCATCAGATAATGGACTATATCATACACAAGATTTTTTTATACAAACCTCAAAGTAACTGCTAAACAAATAATCAGAACAAAATCGCATATGATAAATAGAGAGAAAACTAAAAGAGTCATAAGACAGAACAACCAACTGAATTGGCAGTCTGAAACACATGGGACAAGAAACAAAGAAAATGCAAAAGAATAGGAAAATAAGTGATAAAACAGCAACATTAAGCCCTCATATATCAATAATCACTCTAAATGTAAATGGATTGAACTCGCCAATCAAAAGACACAGAGTGGCAGGATGGATTAAAAAGCAAGACCCAACAATGTGCTGCCTCCAGGAAACACATCTCAGCTCTAAAGACAAGCACAGGGTCAGAGTGAAAGGATGGAAGACAATACTCCAAGCTAATGGCAAACAAAAGAAAGTAGGTGTTGCCATACTCATATCAGACAAAGTAGACTTCAAGATAAAACGGGTTAAGAGAGACAAAGAGGGGCAATATATAATGATAAAAGGGACACTCCATCAAGAAGACATCTTATACGCACCCAACATAGGAGCACCAAAGTACATAAAGCAACTATTAACAAACCTAAAAGGAGATATTAACAACAACACAATAATAGTAGGGGATCTTAATACCCCACTTACATCAATGGATAGATCATCCAGGCAAAAAGTCAATAAAGAAACAGTGGACTTAAATGAAAAACTGGACGAGATGGACCTAGTAGACATATACAGAGCACTCCATCCAAAAACAGCTGGCTACACATTCTTCTCAAGTGCATATGGAACATTCTCAAGGATAAACCATATGTTGGGAAACAAAGCAAGATTGAAATCATAACAAGCATCTTTTCAAACATGATACTATGAAACTGGAAACCAAGTACAAGAAAAAACTAGGAAAGTGACAAAGATGTGGAGATTAAACAACATGCTACTGAACAACCAATGGATGATTGATGAAATTAAAGGAGAAATAAAAAAAATCTGGAAACAAACAAAAATGAAAGTATGCCATACCAACTCATATGAGATGCAGCAAAAGTAGTCCTCAGAGGGAAATTCATAGCAATACAGGCCCACCATAACAAACAAGAAAAAGCCCAAATAAGCAACCTTAAATTACACCTAACAGAACCAGGAAAAGAAGAACAAAGCCCCATGTCAGCAGAAGGAGAGAAATAATAAAAATTAGAGCAGAAATAAATGAAATTGAGACCAAAAAAACAGTAGAAATCATTAATGAAACAGAGTTGGTTCTTTGAGAAGATAAACAAAGTTGACAAACCCTTAGCCAGACTTATTAAGAAAAAAATAGAAAAGAAAGAAAAGATAAAATGAAGTATATCAATCATTACATTAAATATGCATGGGCTGATTTCTCTCATTAAAAGTCAGATTGATTAAAATACAAAACCCAACTGCAAATAACTCAAAACAAAACAGTAAAGAAAGGCTAAAGATAAAGGGATAGACAAAAATATCAAGCAAATGCAAATGAAAAGAAAGCAAGAGTGATGGTATTAATATCAGACAAGGTTGATTCTCCATATGGTAAAATTTGCATTTTAGAAGTTAATTTTAACAACAAATTGGAGAATGACGAAAGGAGCAAGACTAGATAGAGGAAGAAATAATACTAAACAACAGTGACCTCAGTAGGTTAATTTTGGTTCTAGTCTAATTAAAATTGAGAACACTTGTTTTAAAACTTGGGGAGTTTCCGGGGCCAGCCCAGTGGTATAGTGGTTAAGTTCACATGCTCCACTTCGGTGCCCAGGGTTTGAGGGTTCGGACCGTGGGTGTAGACCTACACACTGCTCATCAAGCCACTCTGTGGTTGCATCCCTCATATAAAGTAGAGGAAGATTGGCACAGATGTTAGCTTGGTGACAATCTTTCTCACCAAAAGAAACTTTGGTACTTTCAAGGAAATGAGCAAAATCAAATAGAATCTAATTTAGTGTGTTCCTCAGTAGCTTTAGCATCACCTCAGAACTTGTTAGAAATACACATTTTAGGGCCACACCCCAGACTCATAAAAACTCTGGCTGTGGGGCCCAGCAGTCTGTGTTGAAACAAGGCCTCCAAGTGATTCTGATGTACATTCAAGTTAAACACTCATTGAAATCATTAGGCTGCTTTCTATGAAAATTAATTTCCCTCCTTAGTTACACTAATTTATTTCTAATTTATTATTTCCTAGCCACGCAATGAAAGAAGCTTGGAAGGTTACATTTAAAATGAATACCCTTTGTATGATGATGAGTGGTAACTAGTCTTATCAGGGTGATCATTTGGTGATGTAAATAAATGTTGAATCACTATACTGTACACCTGAAACTAATACAGTATTGTATGTCAACTATACTTCAATTAGAAAAGTAAATAGAAATAAAATGGATACCAACTATTTTCCACAGAAACAATGCCATGGAATACAAATGTACTGATATTTTGTTTTCTTCTCAAAAACAATCCTTGATAAGTTTATCACATTTGAGAATCCCTTTGTTGTAACATTCTCAGTAAAAGTTGGTTGAGATTGTAAATGTTTAATTTGTTGAAAACTTAAAAATTCTTAAAATTAAAAAAAATAAAGTTAAAGGCACTTAAGAATGAAGAAGGACATTATGTAGTGACTAAAGTTTCAATATATGATGAGGGCTATCGGGCTTCAGTACACAGAAAAATCAACCTGGGTAGAACACAAATAAGAAAAAGTAAGGTGCCCTACCAGTGTAATTAGGAAGGAAAAGAGGAAGAACAAGTGGTTAACCAGCCAAAGAGGATAAGATTTTGAGGGTGCAGGCCAGCACTAAGCAAGAAGAGGTGAGGTGCAGGGAGAATAAAGGAAGGGACCAAAAAAGCCTAATGGAATCTGCCTTCAGCGAGTGGACTGTGAGGAATTTCCAACAATGGGATGACAAATGGTTTCTAAGAACAAGAATTTGTTAGTATTTAGCGATGTCACCCCCCTCCACAAATCAGTCCCAAAGCTTCAGTGAGAGTCAGCTTTACATAATATGGCAGCTGAAAAATAAAGCAAAAATCATTAGAAATGCAAAGAGAACTGGATAAAATTACAACTAGAGAGAGAGAGACTTAAACAGAGGTCTTTCAGAGTTGACCATC
The DNA here is from genome assembly GCF_057802395.1 of Ceratotherium simum simum. Classification (NCBI taxonomy): domain Eukaryota; kingdom Metazoa; phylum Chordata; class Mammalia; order Perissodactyla; family Rhinocerotidae; genus Ceratotherium; species Ceratotherium simum. Next base: position 5,424,971 of record NC_141918.1, on the reverse strand, counting down.
TACCAGACAAATCAGTAACTTCATTTAACAGATATATGTAGAACCTTAAATCTATTCTAGTAGAGAATATATATATTCCCCTACAGCTTCATGAAACATTTACAAAATCAATCATGTATGGGGCCAAAACAAAAAAGAGCTTAACAAATTGAAGTTTCATAAAAACAAAATAGAGAATGTTTTTTCAAGTTGTCTTACTTGATCATACTCCAATAAAATTAAACATGAATTATAAAAGTCTTAACTTTTGGAAAATTAATCCATGATTCAAAAAGAAATTAAAATTACAAATGTTTGTAATTTTTGAGAAAGTAACTTTTGTATTTTTGAGAAAGCAATGACCTGGAACAACAAAAGCTATACTCTGAGTGAATTTATTGCCTTAAATGTCTTTATTATTAAAGAAAAAAAGAAATTTAGTACTCACTACCAGAAATTAGAAAATCAATAAAAAAGAATCCAAAAGAAACTAAGAAGCATTAATTACAATAAAAGCTGAAATTAATAAACTAGAAAAGAAAAACAAACCAAAATAAAGGAGAAAGGATAGATAAATCCAAAAGTTAAAGAAAATTTTAAGACCAATGTAGCAGATAACCTCTCTGTGAACCTGATTAAAGGACAGCATGCCCGTGGCAAGCACACACAGGAGAGGGCACTAGGAAAATATGCAGGATTAAAAAGGAGGAGACAAACCACAGATACGGCGTGATTAAAAGAATTGTAAGAGATTACTGCTTGCAATTCTAGAGCTACAAATTTGAAAACACAGAGGAAGTGAATGATTTCCTAACAAAATATAAATTAGTTAAATTGCCAATCACTGTAGAAGATGGCGGGGTGGTGATTAAGAATCTATCATGGAAAGAGGCACAAAGACCAGATGGGTTTAATTTTTAAATAACAGATGATTCCAATGTTGTTTAAACATTTCCAGGCCATGGAAAAAAGAAAAAAAATTCTAAGTCATTTTATGAAGCCAGATTAATTTTAATTCCAAAGCCCGATGATATTAAAAAAAAATGCTAGACCCATCTCACTTAAAATCCCAGATGCAAAAATTTTAACTAAAATATTAGTAAATAAAATGCAGCTTGCTTCTGTCTTAGGTTAGGATCCTTGAATAGGCTTAGAGGTAGAAATATGCACGCCAAAGGGTTTTGGGGGAGTGCTCTTAGGAACAACATCTTTAAGGAAGTGAAAGGCTGGGATTGGGGTAGGGAGAGAAGTTGAAATGCAATATAATTACCACAGTGGCTTCAGCCAAACCCACAGAGAGCTCTGAACCAGTCAAGGGAGGTGGGCTGCTCCCTGAGGGTAAACTCAGCTGTGAGCCATCAGCATCCTCAACACTCTGGGCAGCTGGGGGAACAAGTCCCTCCTGCTAATGGTGGCATCTGAGCAGCATACCACAGCATCTATTAGACTCAAGTGACTAGAGTTTCAAAGGATACAATATGAACAAGTGGAATTTGTTCCTGATTCCAAGTGTGGTTTGATATCAAGAAATCTATCATTATAATCCTTTGCATTAACAAACTTAAAAAAAATACTAAGATCACATTATTAGATGCTGACAAGGCGTTTGAAAAATTCATTAATTCATCAGTCATTTCTGACACATCTATAGTTTTACGTATTGCAGACATGTGAATACATCATATTCTTTGTGTATGTGCAGTCTTTTTCTTTCTTTTTTGGATTTCCCTCCACCTCTCCACCCCCATCAATCCCAGCACAGTAAGCAGAAAAGAAATAACTGTAATATACTGGCTCTTAGTAGATACCTATTTAAATTTGTCCGAGATTTGTTTCAGGAACGAACATCCTGCATTGCCAGGTTCCCCTTTATATTGGCGTGTGTTGGAGAATTTTTAGTTTAATTAAACATGTCTATCTCCAGAGCCATTCTCTATCTCTTCATTGAACACACCACCAATATTTCCTGAAGATAATTAACTCTACCAAGGTTAAATAAAAATAAGTAAAAGCTAGAAAAATCATCAAAGTATGGCCATATGTCCAAACAGAAAGCATGCATCTTGTAGGAGAACTATAGGTATCCATTTAGAAATCCCTAGCCAATCCACCTTTATTAACAGCAAATATTCCCCCCAAAACGCCCCCTCCTCTGCCCATAATAAGAGATTTTAAAAAGTGTAAAATCATAAATATGAAAAAGACATAGAATCTAGGTCTCCTGCAGATATACAACACATATCAGAAATTAACCTGGATCCTTACCTTTGCAGAGTCCATCTGGTGGCTTTATAGGTGGAGAATTTCAATCACCAGGACTCAGCGCTTCTAAGACTGAAAAGCACATCTGGCCACAAAGATTGCTGAAACCATGGCTCTTCATCTATAGGATTGACCAGCACCTCAGCGGGTCACCCACTCTAGGGGCACCTCAGAGGCGTACTGGCTGAAAGAGACTGAATGGCTGGGTCATTTAGTATTTGGCTCCCTGATAGCTTTGCACAGGCCTCAGCCCAGGTGTGGATCCTTAGGACCACCAGCTGCAGTTAGGGAGCAGAATTGATTTCACCAGTTTCCCATGCACAAGCCACAGCAACCTCAAACCAAAAGAATTTCTAGAGGCTGCTATCTCTCAGAATAAGTTTCTAGCTATGACTCCAACTAAGCATTTTAGGGTCCGTCCGGGGTAAAGTTTATTTTCTTTTTGTAGGCAGAGCTTCATGGAAATCCAAATGATGATAAAATTTTTCTTGATAAGTATTGAATCAGGGGCCAATTGAATTTCAAGTTTAATGTCTGCAAGCTAAGTGATCGTGATATACTGACCGCAAAATTGACGAGAGACCCCAGCTCGATCTGAATGCTTCATGGCTGATGACTAACACTCTTCTTCCTCTGGATGGCAGCCGAACCAGCACCATGACGATTTTCTTCACAATTCTCCTTTCTCAATGCTTTTAATTGTAACTAACCGCCTTCAAATTGGTCCATTCTTTTTCTATGTATGTAAAGCTAAATTAATATCTGTTGGGAAAATTTTAGTAAATTGTTGATAACAGTCCTTTTCTAAATATTGATATTACATGAAATAGAACAAAACAGACCTAAAACTGTGTCTGAAATTTGTAATGTTTGGGGTAAATTTTTCTTTAAAGAAATTTTAAAACTCAAGAAGAAAACCGGGCCTGCACTTTTTGTTCGGTTGTTTGCTTGTTTTTACATAAAAGAAAGAGCTAGCAAAAGCAGATAGGAACCACTTACTTCAAGCAGTTGAGGTCGTCCTCCAACTGGACACAGAGGACTGGACTGGATGAGCTCTTTGGACCCTCAGCTCTATATTACATGGCTCGTGTGACAAAATTACTTCTTTATATGTTATTCTTCCACTGACAATGAGAACATTTCTGAAGAAATGTAAATAATTCTGAAGTTCAACAGAGATCCAATTCTTTATAAGAAACAGACTTTTTTTTGGACATTGAAATAATTAATTTCATATTTTCCAATCCATTTGGTGCTACTTTCCCAAGGCTTTGTTTCTTTTCATTTTAATTCTCCACAAATTCTTTGCTGGAAAACTGCAATTACGTTTAACTACAGAGAGGTATGTAGATGGTGCCTGCATAAATTTTATGTTTTAATTATTCTTTCATCCCTCTGTTAAATCAGAGTAATATGTCTCTATTCAACTGGTCTAAAAACCAAGATAAGTTGTAACTTTAAAACAACCCAAAGCACATTGTACCGAATACGTCATGCTAACAACATGATTGCCTTTTGTCTTTATTTTATTCCTTTAAGAAAAAACTCACACTGCCAATTAGAATAATGCTAAGTGGCATTGAATTAAGGGAGAAGAATCTAGATGAAGGTTTAGCAATAGTGATCTGCAAGCTTCTCAATTGCAATTTGGCGCTAAAGAGAGTAATGACGTGTTCTGGCTTCCACCTGCAGTCCTGCCGTGGAAGGACTTTCATGGCTCTACCTGCACAGTTATTGTGAACCAGGGAGAGAGTCTTGATCACTCGAAACTCACCAATGGTTGAGTTTTATTTCTTTGCCCAAATTGACTATTTTCCTTTCTACTTGTGCAGATGTTTTGCCCATGTTCTTTTCATTCAATACTCATTCCTTTCACCTACCCCACAAATATAGGGGATTTCTTCTCCTTGGCAGTGCTAGAATTTGTATATAGGAGGAACTTATGGACAGCAGTCTACTTGGAACTAGGAACGAGGAGAAGCAAACACTCTGTTTTACTTAGTTGTATGTTAATTGAAGGTGGGTTTGTAGGAGTGATTGAGATTATGGTGGAGGATGCTGAAATAAGAGAGACCTTACCTGAACTAATAGAAGAGCCAGAAAGCCAGCTTCCTAGAAAGGAATCCTGTCACACTTTAAAGGGAGACTACCAGGGTAGAATATAAAGCAAGTCCAGGGTCATAGCCAGGGAAAGGGAAAAGAGGGCATGGAGCATGGTTGATGGGAACCACAGGGTTCCATTACATACCTTTGAGTAAGGTGCATCCTTTTGGCAGATCTTGATTGCCCATTAATACTACAGCTGAATACCACATGGGGCGATGCCATAAATAAGGAGTCCTAAGCCTCAGTGGTGAGAACTATACCCATTTGAGCTTCTCTCTAATTATCCTGAGGATCTGCCACGAAACGAATGTTACAGGGTCCTTCCCACATTTCTAGTTATGACATATGAACCTTTGTACAGTTTCCAAAGTGTCTTATCCTAAGTCATGTTTCTTAATTGGCAATACGATAGAAAACTTCTGATGGAAAAGAGAAATGAAGAGAAAATATGCCCTTCTTTGTCCCTTTTTATATGGTTTTCCTTCATGGTGACTCCACTATTAAGATGCTAATATTTTTGCCGGTTTCCTTTCACTTTGCTGGAAGCTTTCTCTTGCAGTGTGTTCACAGTTGTGGCCTGGAAAGTGTGTCGTGTGTTCCAACCTGCCTTTCTTACCTTTTAAGAGGCAGCATGATATAGGCGACCATGTCCTTGGACTGAAAATCAGAAGAACTAATTACCAGTCCTAGTTCTATTATTTTTTTAAATGTGCAACTTCAAACAAGTCACTTTACCATTCTAGGTTCCATTTATAAAATGGACGAGTTACTAATTCTCTAGTTTTTTAACTGTTTTTTACTACTAGAATCCTTATTTACAAGTAGAATTTTATTCAAAAACCCCAACACACAAAGCAGATCGAAGTGGAATCCCTTAGTCTGAAGAGGGGAAAGAGCAGGTGATGTGTGGAACCCTATCCGTTTGATCCCACGCTCTCCCCTCCACTCTGCTGCGTTAGCCCCTGAGTCACTTCTCTCAGGAGACTGAGAACCTATTTTAAAAAGCACAGATCTAAATGAGCCTTTCCAGATCTAAATTCTGCGATTCATTGATGTGACCTCACTCTTCTCCACTTGGATGTGGAGCATCTGGCTCAATTTCAATTAGTGTGTATAATGTCAGAGAAAGAGAAAGTCAGGAATTAAAAACCTTGCAAAATATAAAAAAGAAAAACACTATTTTCTTAACAGAGCAGAAAATAGACTTCAAATCTCATAGGAACATTTGTTACACGGGCTGGATTTCTACGGTTACGTCTGCTGGCATCACTCTCTGGGTGTGGATCTGCGAAGCTGGCTTTACAGAGTCGGGGCTCTCCCTCAACACTGTGTGCAAGGACCGCTCTCCCTACAGACGTATGCTTGTCCCAGCGCCCAAGCCTCCTCAGTGGAGGAGGGGCCCACATCAATAAACTTAGCTTTACCCCCACCTGCCGTTCCATCTGGCAGCACCACGAACTGTCGTCCAGAATCCAGTGACCTAAACAACTCTGCAGTGCCCTGTGTTCCCATAGGTCTTCTCTATGACCAGCTACATAAAGGGCCAGGAGCAGTATAAAAAAGCTCTAGTGCAAAGAAAATAATTCAAAAAAATAGTAATTACTCTCATTTCTTGAGCATTAACTTTATGCCAGATATTATGCTAAGAACTTTATTACTATGCATATAGTAGCAACACTCCTGCAAGGCAGGTTTTATTATCTTCTCCTCACAGATGAAGAAACTGAGACTCTGAGTTTTTTAAGACCCAAAGACAATATCTAGCACACCAACGATGAGCCCCGAGTACCTGCAGAGCCTCCTTTCCCTGCCACGTTGGAGCTATGCCTGGGACGCCAGCCTGCTTAGCTGAGACCCAGGGATCCTGACAGACCCTTGCAGGCCTAGGTGACTGGTCTCCAGTCTCTTCCTCGGTGCAGCTGACAAATTAGGGAGACCATCAATCAAAGATAGGCCATTTACCCATAAAACGATCTAATGTTTAAAATACCACTAGATGTTTAGAAAATATTTTAGATCACTGACTACGATGGAAAGTAATTTACATTATGGAAGCAATCATTTAATCACTGCAATTAGCCAAATTATTACCTATTCAGCTAATTATCTTTTAATTATGTGATTTAAAAATTAAACATTATATTATTCTAGCCAATGCCAAATTCTTTTTTCATGATTTCCCAACGAAAAGTGTAATTTACTATACAGTACAATGTAATTGCCTACAGAAATTGAGTTTCATTTTACTCTTAATTATAGGATAAAACTTCCCATAACTACCACGACCTGTATATAACCAATGAGAGAACTTGGTCTTTCAGGAAAATGTAGTTGTAGAGGCTAAAACAAAGGCAGGCAGTTAGTTTTTTCCAGACATGTTAAGAAAGTGCTGACTTTCCATATAAAAAGATGACACCATAAACCTGGCAGTGGTTTTCAACTCGCTGCTCTTTAGAATTCTCCGTGGAGGTTAAAAAAAAAAAAAATCACCTCATGCCCAGGGGTCACCACTAGAGATTCTGATTTATTGGTCTGAGGTGGGGCCCACCATGTTTTTAAAATCTCTCCAGGCATTCCTGATGTGCAGCCAGGGTTGAGAACTACTGAGAAGGTAATTTTAGTCTGTGCTTCCTTTAGTTGTGTTTTGTTTGTTTGAGTGGAGTTGCTGGTAGACAGAGTCAAGAACTTTTATGTTGGGCACATGGGAGCAGTAAGGCAGGATTAAAAGGATGGATGCAAAAGATTCAGACAACCAACCTGACTGTAGGTTCATAACCTAGACAGTTAGGAGTTTGCAGTTATAGAAAAGCGAGACATAGGCTACCCGCCAAGATTCGAGATAGTTGCCAAATACACTCAGTTGCCAAATACTCCAGTATCATTTGTCAGGGACTTGCAAAACTGTCAGGAATTTGAGTAGATAGTTTATTTGCTATGGGACTGTGCACTGTGGATCTGAAAGCAAAAGTTACCTGAGCTAACAGGCTTGTAAAATTCTGGGCCAAAGTAAACCTATGAGTAGACGCAATAGCCATAGTGATTCCACTCAATTCATTTCAGTACACAAATCTATACTTGACACTCACCAGGCTGTGGGCAATGCTCTGTGATAACAAGTGGTTTCTGCCCCAGGGTGCTCACCATCTGGTGGTAGACTTTCTGACATTGCCCGGAGAAAGGACCGAGGAGCCTCGGCTACACTGGGGTCAGCGCTGAGTGAGAGAGCGAGTCGGTTGGGAGGCTGTCTTCAGCCACCAAAGACTTTTCCATGAGGCAAGCTCAATGACTATGATATTCCATAGGCTAAACAGCCAAGTTAACCAACCCCAGCAGTCCCAAAAGCATGTGTGTATGAAACCCAAGCACAGAACTCAAAAGGAGGCAAACATGAGTTTGTTCCTTTTTTTTTTAACAGCTTTATTGAGGCATAACTGACACAATCAACTGCACAGATTGAAGCGTACAATTTGATGTCTGATACTTCTGTGAAACCATCATCACGTTCAAGATAATGAACATATATATCATCCCCAAAAGTTTCCTCTCTGTAATCCCTCCCTCTACCCCTCTCTTCATTCTGAAGCAACTACTTATCTGCTTTCTATCACTACAGATTAGTTTGTATTTTTTAGAATTTCATGTAAATGGAATCATACGGTATGTACTCTTTTTTGTCTGGGTTTTCAATCAGCACAAGTATTTTGAAATTCACCAATGTTGATGGGTGGATCAATAGTTTATTCCTTTTTATTGCTGAATAGTAATTCATTGTATGTGTAGACCATGATTTGTTTATCCATTCACCTGTTGGTGAATATTACAAATAAAGCTATTATGAACATTCATGTATACGTCTTTGTACGGACATATGCTTTCTTTAATCTTGGATAAATAAGAGGAAATTGACTAGATCTGTACTAGGTGTAGGTTTAACTTTTCAAGAAACTGCCAAACGGCCCGGGTTTGGATCCCAGGCATGCACCGACGCACCGCTTCTCCGGCCATGCTGAGGCGGCGTCCCACATACAGCAACTAGAAGGATGTGCAACTACGACATACAACTATCTACTGGGGCTTTGGGGAAAAAAAAAAGGAGGATTGGCAATAGATGTTAGCTCAGAGCCAGTCTTCCTCAGCAAAAAGAGGAGGATTAGCACGGATGTTAGCTCAGGGCTTATCTGCCTCACACACACAAAAGGAAACTGCCAAACTATTTCCAAAATGGTTATACCATTTTACATTCCCTGCAGTAATTTGTAAGAATTCCAGTTTATCTAGACCCCAGCCAACGTTGCATATGGTCAATCTTTTTAATTGTAGCCATCTTAATAGGTGTGTAGTGGTATCTCATTATGGTTTTAAGGTGCATTTCCTTAATGACTAATGATATTGAGTATCTTTTCATGTGCTTTGTAGCCATTACCTATCTTCTTTGGTGAAATGTCTATTTGAATCTTTCACCCATTTTTTTCTTAGGTGGTTTTCTTACTACTGAGTTGTAAGAGTTCCACATGTATATTCTGTACTCAAGTCCTTTATCAGGAATATGATTTACAAATATTTTCTCCCAGCTTGTGGATTATCTTTTCATTTTCTTAATGGTATCTTTTGAAGAAAAAAGATTTTAATTTTGATGAAGTCTAATTTATTAATTTTTTATCTTTTGGATCTTATTTTGGTGTCATAGCACAGTTTTGATTACTGTAGGTTTAGAGTAAGTCTTGTAATCAGGTAGTATTAGTCCTCCACCTTTGTTCTTCTTTTTAAAAATTGTTTTGGCAATTCTAGATCATTTACATTAATTTGAGACCTTTCTTCTTTTTAATGTAGATATTTAGTGCTATAAATTTTCCCCTTACATACCACTTTAAAGGCATCCCACAAATTTTGATATGTTGTGTTTTCATTTTCAGTCAGTTCAAAATACTTTCTGATGTTCCTTTTGATTTCTTCAGCCTATGGATTATTGATACCAGGCAAATATCTGCAGATTTTTTGCATCTTTCTGTTACTGTTTCTTAATTTAATTCCATTGTGGTCAGAAAACATGCTTTATGTGACCTGAATACTTTTACATTTATTGAAACATTTTTATTACCCAGAATATGGTCTACTTTGGTAAATGTTCTATGTGCAACTCGAAAAGAATACATATTCTGCTTTTGTTGGATGCAGTGATCTATAAATTTCTCTGCATAAGTTTTAATTGTCCATTTATTATTAGGTTTTGAGACCAGTGATAAAAACTGCTAAAGATTTTTGTGCCTTCTCTTTTAGAAAAATAATTTCTTTCTAACAGTGTTCTTTGAATAAAATGCTTGTTTTGTGGATTTCTCATGCTGGCAAAGTACAAAGCATTATTCTTAGTTTCTAAATAACATGCTAAACAATCGGCATCAGAGAGCTAGATACTATCTCATACAGAGGAAGGGAGTGCTGAATTACCTAGTCACTCTAATCTGGAAAAATATAAGAACATAGAATTTATAAGACCATAGAATTAGTAATTATTTATTGATGTGACTTTCAGGCAATTTTTGTCATATATTAAAAAATCAAACTTGTGATAACAGCTAGAATTGGGAGCAACCTAAATGTATAACAGATAAAATTGCTTCAATATATTATGATGTATTTACATAATTGCATATTATGCAGTCATTAAACTTGTTCCAAATACTCTCTTCTAAGAACTTCACATGGATTATGTCACTTAACCCTCACAATCCTACCTGATGATGTAAAACTATTATTTTCTTCATTTTATAGATGAAAAACTGAAGCACAGAAAGGCTACATAGTGGTCTCAAGACCTCAGGCAACCTACCTCCAGAACAACACATATCCTTATCCACTATTCTATGTACCCCCCGTATTTAATTATGTAGAAAAAGTTAGCGATATCTTAAGTGAAAAAACAAGTTATGAAACAGTTCATTTAGTCTTATTCCCTTTTTAATTTTAAAAAAACGTGCACAAGGAAAGAGATGAAGAGTACATTCCAAATTATGTAGCACGTTATCTCTAGGTGATACAATTGTGGATGATTTTAATTTTCTTCTTTGTGACTTTTTTTTTTAAAACAAAGAACGTATATTTTACATGTAGAAAAATTTTTTTAAAGTATTTTAAAGAAAAGGTCGTATTGTCAAATGAATATGGGTTCATCAATTTTAAAGTGAATTTACTAGCAAGTGCCAAATTCATCCCTAACCTTATTCTTCAAACAATTCAAAAAGATTACAAATGTCTGAAGATAGTCAAATGCTCTCATTTCATCTCAAAACCCAAATTTATAACCAGGAAAGGCAGGATTTACACAAATTATTCTTGGTTCTCAGGTGTGGTGATTTTCAAAGCCGGAATCAGAATCTACTAAGGCTGAGAAGCACATTAAAAGACACATCTCATATAATGCTTGGGTATCCCCCACATTCCACCTCAGGGCTGACTGGCCCTTTAGCACTCTAGGTCCAGCTGTGCCTAAGATGGAAAGACCCGAGTTAGTCTAACCAGTACTAGCCCCTCCTGCCCTTTCCTTCCCCCAGACTCAGAAACTGCTGGATCATCCTTTCACCACTATCTGCTCCAGACTGTGCCCCCTAATCCCCACCCATCTAATCCTGAGTCACTCTCTTTGGATTGGCAATTTGAACTCAGACTGACCCTTTAGTTGAGATCCAACACTTCATGAAGAAGTAGTTTTCAGCAACTGCCTGTTGATTCCCGACATCAAGGCTGCTGGTTAGATTGCATCAGTTTCCACACCCAACTCCAGGCCCAGCTGCTGCTGCTACCCCCAGGCCCATCCCAAGCCTGCCTTATCCCCACAGAGGTGTTGAAAATTTAGCCCAACACATCTCCATGACTGAGAACTCACTATCTCTAAAGGCATCCCTTTCTCTTTAAACAGTTCTGCTTATTAAAAAATGAGTTGGGATACGAAGTTCAGATCTGTCTCCCAGTAGTTTCTACCCAGTCGTCCTACTTCCTCATCGTGGGCCTCACCTACTCCAAGTCCTCTTCCACATAACAATGCTCCAAGAATGTGAAGAACCCTCCTGAGTTTTCTCTTTTATCTAAAATCCTGGATATTTAAAAGCACTCCTTACATGACATGATTTATATGTTTTTCTACCTTCCTGCTCCCTTTCCTAGAACCTGATCCATTGGTCTATAGTAGGGGCAGCCAACTCAAACATCTATGGGATCTTGTCTGAAAATGTGAATAAGTGAGCAGAAGGTTGAAGAGTACAGGCCTGCTCTAAAGGGGCGGCAGCTACTCAGCTCCAAATGATTATTGCAGGGGGCAAGATGGGCTCAGATTTGCCAGATCTTACCAGTTTTTAAGAGAACCTGAAAATCAAGATCATATGAAATTTCTTGATTTTTAAACTATTGACAATATTTCACTTTTTAGCTGCCTCCCCTCCACACCCTCACCGTTCCCCCTGTCCCCCAGGACCAAAGATGCAGCCTGTGGCCACCAGTTTGAGACTTCTAATCTCCAGCCTTTTTAAAGAGGGACAGCCAGAACTAACTCAGGACATTAGGTGTGGTCTGAGCATACAGAGTGGAGCTATTCTAGACCAGTGGTTCTCAAGCCAGGTGGAGTAGGGTGGTGCATGAGGACCCCAACCCAAAAGGCTTATCACAACCTTGGGAAGAAGGGGCTCTGCCGCGTGTATTTTGACAAACGTACTCTCAGGTGATTCTAATATCTCCTGCTCCCAGCTAAAAACCATTATTCTATTTTTTGTTCTCAATTCTACTTACTTGTTCTCCAATTTGGCTGCACATTGGAATCATCTAGGAAGTTTTAAAAAATACTGACATTTAGGTCCCACCCCCCAGAGATTCTGATTCATTTGGCAGGGGGTGTAGCTTGAGCAGAAGTTGTAAAAATTCCCTTGTTGATTCTCATGCATAGTAAAGTTGGAGAACCACTGTTCTAGATACTATGCTCCAATTTAATCAGTCTAAACTCATCTTACCTCTTCTTGGCAGCCATTTCATGCTGTTGACTGATACCAAGTGAAGTATCAACTAGTTCCTATAAGTTTTTTCTTTCTACAATCAATTGCTAAGTCACATCACACCATCCTGTACTTGTGCTACTGAACCTTTAATTCTTTTTAAATTTTATTTTATTATAGAGCCTTTAGTCAGTCAAAATTGTCTCACATCTTAATTCTTTTATCTAATATGTTTTCTATTCCTCTCAGCTTCACACAGTCCAAACTTTTAAGGAGGGTGTCTTTAATCTAGGACATCGACTGAAATGCTGAATACAAAGAAGAGTCTTGCTACTCTCCACTAGGGTCCTCCCTCCAGGCTGACACTAGGCATTCATCAGCACATTTAGAGATCCTCACCCAAATGGTTTCAATTTGCCTGATTTTACTTGTATCTAGAACATATTTATCCATTTTTATAAGCAATTTATGGAAAATGGGCCCTCCTCCTAACTTTTTAATAGTTCCTTCTTGGTATCCTTTATAGGTTACTCCTCCTCTGCTCATCACTCAAAAATGTTGGACTTCTTGATGGTTCCACTTGGATCCATGCTTTTCTAATCCACATGCTTTTCTACTATATTTTTAACCAGTACTTGTACACTGATGGCTAACTGGCCCCATCTTCCCCCTAAGTTTCAGAATCATATGTATAACTGCTTGCTGGAGAGCTCCAATAGATAACCTACAAGTTCCTCACATATACATCTTCAGAACTGAACTGATCATCTCTCCCTTGCCCAAACCTGATTCTCCTTCTGATTTCCCCATATCAGCTACTGATAACATCATTTATCAAGGTACCATGCCAGAAGTCCTTTTTTTTTTTTAATCAGCTTTACTAGATATACAGATCAGGGAAATGTTGTTGCTTGATTTATCATACTCTTTATCGCTAAATCAAATGTCACTAAATTATGCCTATCTTACATCCCATGTGTCTCAACCTGCTCCTCCTTTCAGCCCGTACCATCACTGCCCTCGTCTAGGCACTGACCCCTTCTCAGTTGGAGTCTACCAAGAAACCCCAAGTCAGGCTCCCGGTTTCCTCTTTTGACTCACACCATTGCCAAAGGGGCTCATCTAATTTGCAAATCTGACAGTTTTACTCCAGCAATTAAAATGCTTCAATAGTTTTCTTTGCTTCTGTAATTAAGTCCAAGCTCATTAGCTTGGCAAAAATTCCTTCCCTGAATCTGGCCTCAAGCTTCATCTCCTGCCGTTTCCCACTTTCCACTTTATAACACCATCACACCAAGATTTATTCTCCCTTTAAACATGCTATGTGGTGCCCTGTACCACTGCGGAAGCAGATGTCTCTGCTTGTAATACTGTGCTCCATCCCGCTCATCCTTCAGCATTCATCTTGTACCTTGTTTTCTTCTAACTGGTAAACTCCTCCCTCAAAGCTTTCTCACCATTCTGGATGTAATCCTCTCATAGTAAGTACTACTTTTTTTCTGAATTACCCTTTTATGTATGTGTCTCCTCTACCAGGCAATTATTTATCTTTACATTCCCAGTGTTTGGCATATATTAAATACTCAAGAAATGGTGGTTGAATTTTAAGTGAAGACCAGGTGCTCAATGTCAGGAAATCAATTTCCCTGATCTATATATCTAGTAAACCTGATCAAAAAAAATATTGTTTCATTGGACTGTTCTTAGCAAACTCAAGTCCTAGTGCACAATGCTTCTTTACCTAGAGCAAGGATCAACAAACTTTTTCTATAAAGGGACACATAGTAAATATAGCAAATTTTACACATTGTAAAAATAGGCTTTTGCAGGCCATATGGTCATTTTGCAACTTCTCAAAAATGTTTTGTAGTGCAAAAGCAGTCATAAACAAATGGGCATGGCTTCATTGCACTAAAAATTTATTTACAAAAATAAGTAATGGAGATCAAGGCCAGCCCAGTGGCGTAGTGGTTAAGTTAGTGTGCTCCGCTTCGGCAGCCCCGGGGTTCGTGGGTTCAGATCCTGGGAGTGGACCTCTGCACTGCTCATTAAGCCATGCTGTGGTGGCGTCCCATATACAAAATAGAGGAGGATTGGCACAGAAGTTAGCTCAGGGACAATCTTCCTCTAACAAAAAGAGGTGGATTGGCAAAAGATGTTAGCTCAGGGCCAATCTTCCTTACCAAAAATAAATAAATAACTAAGCAATGGGCCAGATTTGGCCTAGGGACCATAATTTGCCCACTCCTTATCTAGAAGCTCCCAAACCAACTCTTTAAAAATCCAACACCTTTCTCCCACAGGAGGCCTACCTGCCACTGCCATATCTCGAGTGATCCTCAAGAAGTTCCAGCACAGTTTGAGAATACTCAGCACCAACATCAATGGTTTGCAGAAAATAGCCTTTGCCATCACTGCCATTAAGGATGTGGGGCAAAGATACGCTCATGTGATGTGGTGTGGAGGAAAATAGGCATTGATTCACAAAGAGAGGTCACTGAGGTTGAGGTGAAGCTTGTGATCACCATCATGCAGAATCCAAGCCAATACAAGATCAAAGACTGGTTATAGAATAGAGAGAATGAAGTGAAGTATGGAAATTACATCTGGTTCTTGGCCAATGATCTAGACAACAAGCCGAATAAAGACCTGGAGCAACTGAGGAAGACTCAGGTGCCACTTTAGGGTCTTCATGTCCAAGGTCAGCACCCATGACCACTGGCTGTAGTGGCCACACTGTGGGTGTGCCCAAGAAGAAACAGGTCTATAGGCATTGTCTATTAATAAATGGTTTATACATCTAAAAAAAAATCCAACAAGTCATTGGTATTTATTATGCAAAATTTCCCTTCTTCCGCTTCTTGAAAATAGGGATAGTACTTACCCATCTCCAATAAACCAGCATTTCTACCATTCTTTATAGGTCTTCTTCTTTACAGATTAAATCAGCAATGTAATTTGAACATTTTTCACAGAATATTGGGATGTGACTTATTAGAGTTGGGAGACTATTTAGAGTAACTAGGTTCTCCCACCTTGGCTTCTCTTTCTCTTGCTAATGTGTCTCTCCTCCCTTCCTCTCCCCTCCCCACTCTCCTCAATAAGAAGATGGAAGTAAAACTGAGCTTGAATAGTATGGTTTTTCCTAAGTAATCTTTCAACAATAGGTCCCTGCTGACTTGACTCCACCCAAAGGGCCTTCTGCCTCTTTGTTCCTCTTTTTTAATCAAACTTTAAAAGTTGTGTTTATTGTTCCCTGCACTTTTGCAAATCTCAACTCATTTTGATTTCTAGGTTTAAGCTATACCTGTGTACTTGCTTTTGGTAGTGTGCACTTTCTTCATATATTACTCTTTATCCTGTAAGAGGAGTGTTCCCTTCCCTGTAGTGAGACAGCTGACTGTAGAGAATTAGGACCTGGAAATAGGATTCTCAGGTATAGGGAAAGGTATCCAGCTGTGGTGGATGAGAGGGAAACCAGTTCACCAGGCCTTGGTTTCTACTAGAATGCGAAGCTCCATAAAGGCAGAGTTATTTGTTTTTTGGTTTTTATTTCTCTATTTTGTCCGCTGTTATATTTCCAGGTCCTGGAAAAATGCCTGGCATACAATAAATATTTGTTGAATGAAAGAAAAATAGTTATCAGTGGACAGACCTACACACAAGTGATAGATAAGCCAAATGTCAGAGAATTGAACATGTAACCCTGGGTTCTGCAGATAGGCGAGGCCTGATTACGGAGGATCCGGGACAGGCGATGTGAGCAGACAGCACCGGGCAAGTCTGCTGGCAGGTAGCAGGGCATCAGCACTGCCAAGGCATTAGGGATAGAAATGCAGACTCTGGGGAGGAAGTGTCCCACGAGGCAAGGAAGGGCTCTGGTCTGAAAAGCACACTGTATGCGGCAGTTTACTCACAATGGGCTTTAGGCCCAGGGCAGTGGCAAACCCAACTTTCAGATGTGGGCCGTGTCACTGGGGATAACAGCAAAGCCATCTTGATGCTGCTGATTTCCAGATGGGCAAAAGTTCCTTAAATTCCTCCTGTCTTACTTAGCTCTTGATTCTAACCTAAAAATTTGAAATAAAATTTCCTAAAAATTTATTAGTCAGAGTTTTTCTTTAGAATCAAAAGCAGAAGTAAGAGCTCTTTGAGAACTTTCCCTGTAATCTCCCTTTGCACCCAAGCAGAGCACCCATACGGTGGGGTGCCAACCTGGATTTGAAGATGTAGCCAGCAGCTACGGTATCTAACGTCCCTGTAGAGTGACCTCTGAAATTTCAGAGGCCTGGGGAGCAGGCAAGGTAGAACCTGCTGATTCTTTAGACCAAAATTCTAACTTACCTATATTTCTTAAGTTTTACATTTGCTAAGTGAATCTCTTTTAGGTGAGGCTATATAAAATATAAATATAAAAAACAAAGAAGGAATAAGTTTTTGTTACCGAACCAGGTTCCTTTTGCCCGCCACCCAGAAAGCCAATCACCGAGACGAGATTGCAGAGAGAGAGAGGGTTTGATCACAAGGCAGTCAAGTGAGGAAAACGGGAGAACGAGTCTCAAATCTGCTTCCCAGAAAACAGGGACTCAGGGATATTATGGGGTATTCAGACCAAGGTGGTCTGAAATGTGGAGATAGACGATTGGAGGTGAGGAGAGGTGAGGTAATTGATGATCTGTGCAAGCATAATCAGGCTTCATGGCTCTTCATAGGATGCATGTCCACAAAATGGCAGCTTTGGCATGACCAGAGGGTGGAGTTTTTAGCCTCTTGCCGTCAAAAGGTCACTTATCGGACATCTACATGGGCCCAGTTGATGAGTTGGTGGTCTCAACTGGCCTGAAGTGGACAAGGGATTCTAATTCATGAAAAACAGTGCAAACACCCATTACCATGGTGACCCAGGCTCCAGGGAGATCTTATCTATAGGAACATAGCGGGAGTCAGACAGCATATTGCCTATGCAGCACAGTTAACAATGGGCTGGGGAACAACTAAAAGCTACAATCAGCAATTGCAAAAAGGAAAAAAACTTTAGTTACTAGCTACCTAATCATCCATGGCTAACTGCTTGCTGGCTTCATTTTAACAAGAGAAATGACTAGTCAGGTGTCACGTTTTCTTGAAATTGGCTGGGACCATCTCTTGCTGGGAGGCTGTGTCTCTAGTTCTGACTCAATGCCTGCTAGGAGCCAATAAAAATTTGTTGGTTGGGTGAATAAACAAATGAAGGAAATAGCCAGCTGATTAAAATAATTTCACCTTATTTTGTCAATGTATTTGTGTCAGGATTGACGATTTTAATGTAACTCAAGGTCTTAATTGAGAGGTGTCTCAATGCTCACCAGGGAACAATCAGTGGTGCAGCAAAATGCTGATAACAGAGTGGGGACAAGTGTGATGTTCCATCAACTTACAAAGTCATTTTTCTCTATTATATTTTTAAAAGGCTTTCAGCAAGAGTCTTGAAAAGCTCTTAAAAAATACTGTATCATGTACCAAGCATGCAGTAGTTGAGGTACTTTCAGTGTAGAAAAATAATGAAAAGACAAAATAACAAAAATCTGCTGTGAATTAGATAATGCTTTTAAATCTATTTATAACTTTTTAATCAAAACACGTAGAAATGTTTGTTAAATAGTGATTACACACATGTAAGAGACATATCATAGTTAAGACCGTAGACTTTGAGATTGAATGACCTGGATCTGAATACTAGTTTATCCATTTGCTAGCTGCATGATCTTGAGCAGTTTATTTAACCTCTCTGGAGCTCTTTCCTCACCTGTAATGGGGGTGATCACTATGCCTACCTCATAGCATTTTTGTGAGGATTAAATGAGATAATGTATGCAATGGGCTTGGCACAGTGCAGGAGATACAGTACAGTAACTCTTAATTAATACTGTTTATTCAGGTTACAGACATACTTGATGTGGATATTGATTCACATGTTCTTGCAGTAATTCAATGGCTTCTCAGGAATAGGAAGCCCACAGGTTAGAAAACACTGTGACAAAGTAGAACTACACCATGAGCAGCCTTTAGAAAGAATAATAAAGAGTTGTCTTGTCACTGAAGGAGTGGAGCTTGGAACTTGAAAGACTCTGTAAGGGTACTCTCTCCTCAGGAGCTGTGGCTGGCAGACGGAGCAGCCCCTGGAAGCCCCTGTCATGGGAACAAAGAGGGGACACCACTAACTGGATTAGCTCCTGGGAGCTGGGCACCACTGCTGACAAGAGCTCTGTCACGATGTCTGGTAGTGGTCTGCCGCAGGGACCTGCTGACCACACAGGCCATGAGGGTGGCTTACAGAAGGGGGACTAGGGAAACCCAGAGATTCAGGGCTTCTGATTCTGTCTTCCCGTCATGGCCTCTTGCTTGCAACGAAGAGTGTCAGCCCCAATTCTCCAGGCAACCTCCAACGGAGAGGCAAAAATCTATGCTCTGTACACACACGTAGGAGAGTCAATAATCATTTCCCACCGGGAAAGCTAGAGGCCAGAAACTGGATGAGGATTCAAGCCAGTTTAGGAGTTTGATCTAGATTCTTGTTCTCAGGCTTCTAGGGGGTTATTCGAGTCCTTTATCTGGGGTGGATGCCAGAGTTTTCTGTTCAAACACTCGGTAAAAATAGTAAGGATGCTGCTGCTGCTCGTTTTTATGCATTTACACACATCCACCACGTCACTTTTGTTATGATAATACCTTAGCAATAACTAATGAGAACATATTAGGTGATGTTAAATAATATAAATTTTTTCCCAAGCCTGGGAACAGTTTCTCAGTTCAAATCCCATTTCTACCACCATATAGCTTTTCTCTAAGCTCAGTTTTGTTCTCTGAAATTGAGAGTAGAAGCATAGGTTCTCAAGGTCACTTCCAGCTCTCACATTCTCTGACTAGACCACTCTACCATAAGGTCCCAGTGAAAGTCAAGGCTTGCCCTCCCTGTTTCTCCTTTTACACCTTTGGAATCTCGCCTCCTTCACCTTGTAGTGCTTCCTCCACGACATGCTTCAACTAACAGTGCCCATCGCCAAGGCTTCTTCCTCTCCCCATATTGGTAACGTACGAAGGATTTTAAATTCTGGTACAAAATTCTATTCCCAAACCATTAGAGAAATCATATTCTCTGAGAGCTTGGAACCTCTCAGGCTTCTCTTAGACCAGTTATTTTCTAGACTAAAACTGAATATATACACTTTCACAGTCCTGCCTTTGGAATATTTGTGAGTTTTCCTACAAAACTGTTAGCCTATATGTAATCGTTTCCTTCTTCTGATGAAGGTTTGTCTTATTTTCAACAAATGACCACTTTCTCAGCCAATTTTACCTTACTATTTCCAACTTAACTTATTTTTTCCTCTGAATTTCTTAATAAGAAAACATTTCTTAAACACTTATACTTTGGATTTGGGGAACACTCTTTCAGTCCTTTAATTTTTTTCCTTCTAGATTCAATACCATTTTTCCCAAATAAAGATATTAGTGAGTATACAAATCAATTATTATACAAATTATTTTGTATATTATCATTTGATATTAAATACACATCTATCTTCAAACATCATAAACCAAACTTGGGATTTCTTATTTTTTTGCACTATGTAAATATCACTAGCACAAGGCAAAGTAGAACTTATTACTGGAAACGTGAGAATGGAAGGATAACGTTTGTTTCCAAAAAACAACGCTACACATCAAAATCATCCAATGAAGCTGACCTGAGAAGAGATGTCATAGTTTTCCTAAAAAAATCAGAAGGATTGTCAGTTGGAAGTAGAGTCGATATGTTTATAATGGAACCAGAGATTACAGTTGAAACAAATGGATTAAAGTCATATTTTTTAAATGTATAAGTAACATTTACATTAACTATTATATGGAGGCTGTTTTATAGGTTCTTGAAGCATAAAGGGATGGGATTTAAATTTGATGACCTTCCAGTCTGAGGTCTTTTTCTCTACTCCAGAATCATATCAAGGTGGTGTTAGCATTCTGTTAGTGTTTGGTGAACTGTTTAAATCTAATAGCCTGATTTCAGAATATAACAAAGGATAGGCTTTCTGATCTAAGAGTCTAAGCCCCTAGGAAATAAGAATGTATTTAAAAGAACTCCTAAACCAAAAAAAAATGTAAGTATTTAGTTTATGTGATTTAATCTTAATATTTTCTGTCAACATGAACACCTAACTTGATATTGAAAGTTAATATGGTTTTTGTTCACATGTTGCTTGGGAAATTGAAAATGGGTTAAGCTTCAGATCTGAACTTGTATAAGGTACATTATTCAGCAACACAGCGAGCTGGCGGTGAACACCAGTTTTTGATAGCTTCTTATTTCAAAAACTGTGCTATAAAAACTCACCTTTTTAGATATGTACTTTCTAAACAATACAGAGCTTTAAGCAGGTTCTGCAGTTAATCTATACCATTTTGGGGTCCTGTTCTATAAAAGTTAGTATATCTCCTAGACATTAAAATAATAGACTGACCTTACTAATTATGTAAATAACACAAATTTTAAAATAGAACTAAAATAAGTAAAAACTACGTAAACATTAAATTAAGGCGCCAAGCATCAATATTTCCATTACTGCCTCCATGAAGCTCAACTGATCACCAACACCCTGTATGGAATTTCTGACATTTAAGTTTTCTTACCTCCAAAAACAGCAGTTTCCCATAGTCCAACCTGATATGAAATGGGAATATGGGCAGCAGGAGAATGATTTACACTAGTTGCTCAGAGTACGTTTTCCCAGTTGGAAGAAAATCATCATGGCATTGGACACCACTTCTAGGTGCAATATGATCTTTTCAGTCTATGACCAAAAGCAGGGGGAAAAATGTTGAAAGAAACAGTAGTCTGAGGATCCCCTGGGACTGGCAGAAGAGGGATCAGCTATATCATGAGAGCTGAGTCCCAGGAGCAGGGCACTGGGCAGAGGCAACGACACTGTGAGGCCGTGTGCAAGAGGAGCTGAGGCAGACCCTAAAAGCAGCGTTCAGACAGCCGATGGCTCAGGGCTTTTCAAGGGAAATGAACGGTCTTCCTGAGGCTACAAAATCCAAGCAAAGTGATAACAGTCGAGGTTAGTAGGAGTGCTACTTAACTTACACTTCACTTTTATTATTACTTCGAATCTTAAGCTAAAATGATAACTTTATTAAAAGATTTTTGTGAGGATTAAATGAAATCATGTATACAAGGACTCTGCACCTGATAACTGCTGGAAAATGTCAGTTTACTTCATACTCTGCTGAGAAACCCTGGCTTCTCAGGGTTTGGTCACAGAATTTGTTAAACGAGGGGAAAGTCTTGAAATAGAGCCTAGAAAGATTACTCAATAGCCTCCAGCAAGTTTATGTCAAAGGGTGCCACTCAAATGCAAAGGTTGCTATGTTTTTCTTCACAATACCATGAAAATAACTTATGTTTGCTTTCTCTCCTTCCTGAACCAGCATGACTTCTCAACAATGGTAACTTGGCTTCCACCCAGCACTGCTCTAAGCTGATCTGATGAATGTCACCAATGTCACCTCCTTAGGTCCAAAGTCAACATATACTTTGGAGAGCTGTGCAGCACTGGATACTTCTTGGAGCTTTCTCTGCCCTCCCTCTCTGTCACTTCTCTTTCCTGGTTTACCTGTACGTCCTTCCCTCTTCCTCTTCTCTGGTTCCCCTTTTACGTATCAATGCTCCCCAGAGCTCTTCACTAATTTTCATGAGTTTCTCCATGCCTTTCTCCAAACCCACCACTCTCGCTACTATCTACACATATTCCTATACCTATATCACCATTCAGGTTGTCTGCTCCAGCCTCCAGCCTGTAAATCCCACTGCCGAGTGTCCCAAAGACATCTCAAATTAAACATAGCCCTACCCTCCTCACCCGTCTGTGTTTCCACGGCACTTTGCTGATGACTTATCCTAGCATTTATCACACTATACTGCTGGGGTTTAAAGATATATTGTCATTATTTTATTGAAGACAGGGACTATTTCTTATGCAACTTAGAATTCCCGGCTCCTGGCAAAGCACTGGTGCATAGGAGACATCCACTCAATATGAGTGAGCAAGTACAAGTCTTGTGAAGCTGCTAACTTGAACCCGACACAGAGCATCTCCATTCAGCCTGGAGTGTTTCCTTCTTTCCTTGGCTCCTTAGCATGTCTGGGTTATGTTTTGGTTACTGGGTTGCTTTGTTTTCAGCTTTCTGATTGTTGCTGGGTGATTTCCTTGGGACTCTCTCCTGGTTGCTATGCTTCACATACTCTGAGATTTCCATTTGTAGCTAAATGGTCACATTTTTTATCAGCCTCTGGAATGGGATAGGGTTTCAGAGAAGCTCAATTGCAACCACACACATATTTGTGGACTATAACAGGCAGGAAAGAAGTTTGGCAGGAGTCTCCTTATCTCTACCCAAGTCATCCCTCGTGTCTTATTGCACTGTCTGCTTCCTCAAAAAGGATCTCCCTTTCCCACTATTCAACACTCTGGTGTGAATGTTTATTCCATGGGTAATGAATCTATAAACTTAAAAAATGAAGAGGTTTATTAACCTCAAAATAAAAATGAAAGAGTTGAAGGTTTTTTCTAGCTTTTTGGGATAAGGTATTTTTTTGGTTATTTTTCTTTTAAACTTTAAAACAGATACTCTATAACTGATTTTTTTATTTTATGAAAGACTTCTACTATCACCTGAATTTGGGAAAGACATCTAGATTATTTGCCTTTTACAAACGTTATAGTAAACTTCCTTTATCTGGAAATGTTGGGAACTGAGATAATCTGAGTCCTTGGATACTCTAGTTAATCAACCCAAAAATATTTCTTAAATGCTTTCTCAACACTGGCCTAGACATCCAGGGAAAATTAGAAGAATTTAAAAATACAGTTGGGACTGAAAAGTCTAAGACACGTGTAGTAATTTGTGAACAATTTAAGATGATGGTAGCAAACCAGATAAATCCTTAAATGGGCCCTCAAAACTGACAAAAATACTACTACATCCCTCCAGTCAATCTATTCTCCCAGTCTCCAAAATGAGTATTCAAGCCTTCTCCACTCTCCTCAAACTTCTGCCTTGATGCTGTGGCTGCCACCACCTCCACCACTACCTCCCCCTCCACTCCTCCGCCGTCCCTCCTTCCTCCTCCCCCACTCTCAGAGGGCAACCTTGACTGACACTCACAGGACAGAAGAAAACATGGACGTCCTCAGAAACATCCTCATCCTGCTGATGCCAAATACATCCACCAGCCTCCATCCCTTTCCCTCCAGTCTGATACAATAAAGAAATTGCCCTTTCCTATGTAAGGTCAACCCCTCCACAGAGTGATGGATCCTGCCCCTCCCTTCATTCTCAGAATTCTTAATTCTTAATCATTCTTTAATGATTCCCCTACTAATGGTCATTCTAGCCAAGGTTTAGTGAGTGCCACCATGAGCTAGGCACTGTTCTATGTAATCTATGTAGAGTAACTACTTCACCCTCCTGGCAACCCCGTGACAAGGGCACTCTCATCATCCCCATTTTGACTGTGAGGTAACTGGGCACAGAGAGGTTAAATTATGTGTCCCAGCTGCAGAGCTAGTAAGCAGGACGCTGCATTCCAGTACAGGCTGCCTAGCTCCTGGATCAGCCTGTAACTGCTCTCCATCCAGCCTCCTCCTTGGGGTCTGCTTTCTCAGGAAGGCTCTCACAGAGGCAGAACTTTGCACTGGCATCCTGCTTCAAGTTTTTGAAAACTTGCACACGGATGACCTCATTCCAGAGCCACTCAGAACCAGGGGCTGTGTTTCTTCCCTGGATGCCAGGTTTTGCGCTCCTCCCCTCCATACAGTCACACCCCCCCTCGATATTCCAGGCCCAGGCTCCCCAGGCCTCAGTTTCTACACTTCTCAAATTTTAGACCCAAGTTGAGCTTTCTATACTTTTTAAAGAAATTCCTTTTTGAAGTTATTCCCATAAAGAGAATATTCTCTCTTAAAATTTTTTTTTTCACCTTTTTCTTATTTCCTCCATCAGAATTTCCCAACAGTTTTTAAACATCTTCAAGACTTCCATCTAAAAATGACTTCCCCGGCCCTGTGGCTTAGTGGTTAAGTGCGCGCGCTCCGCTGCTGGCGGCCCCGGTTCGGATCCCGGGCGCGCACCACTTCTCCGGCCATGCTGAGGCCACCTCCCACATACAGCAACTAGAAAGATGTGCAGCTATGACATACAACTATCTACTGGGGCTTTGGGGGGAAAAAATAAATAAATAAAATCTTTAAAAAAAAATAAAATAAAAAAATAAATAAAAATGACTTCTCTCAACTCCCATTCTGCCACACAGACACTGTACTTTCTCTCCCCCTTCATAGGCATATTTTGCAGAAAAGTTGTCTACACTTGCAGTCTCCACTTCATCACCTCTCATTCACTTGTCAGCCCGATCTCGCTTCTGCCCCATCACTCTACCAAAAGAGCTACAGCAAATGTGACTGACATACTCCATGTGGCTAAATTCAATTGTTGTCTTCAGATAGCTTCAATATCACTTACATAATAATTCACAGGTCTATTTGTGAGAAGTGACCCCAACTCTGAAGCCAGACTCCCCACATTTGAGTCATATTTTTACCAGTTACTACTTCTATGCCTCAGAGAATTTACTGAACCACTCCAAGCTGTGGTTTCCTCATATAAAAAATGTAAATAATAAGTAATAACTAACCTCAAACACCTGTAGGTATCAAATGAATTAATTCTCTCACACATATATAAATTAGTTTGGATAAGCCTAGAAACCACTATTATATTTTCAGCCCCAATCTTTCTTCTGAACCCCGGACTCACGGATTGAACTGCATACTAGACATTTCCACTTGGATGTCTCAGAGGTACTGTATTAGTTTTTTATTATTGCTGTAACAAAGTACCACAAACTTAATGGTTTAAAACAACTTAAATGTATTATCTTACAGTTCTGAAGGATACAAGTTTGGCATGGGTCTCAAGGGGCTAAAAGCAAGGTATTGGTAGGGCTGATTTTCTTTCTGGAGGCTCAAGAGGGGAACCTGTTTCCTTGCCTTTTCCAATTTCTAAAGGCCACATTCCTTGGGTCATGGGCCCCTTTCCCCGTCTTCAAAGCCAGTAACATTGCATCTCTTTCTCTGACTCTCTTCTGCCTCCCTCTTCACTTTTTTTAAATTGAGATGTAGTCCACATACTATAAAATTCACTATTTTAAAGTGTAAAATCCAGTGGTTGTTAGTATACTTACAAAGTTATACAAGCATACCATTAATTCCAGAACATTTCCATTATCCCCAAAAGACATCCCATACCCCTTAGCAGTCATTCTTCAGTCCTCCCTTCCCCAGCCCCTGGCAACCACTAATCTACTTTGTGTCTGTATGGATTTGTCTATTACAGATATTTCATACAAATGGAAACATACAGTATGTGGCCTTGAGTGTCTGGCTTCTTTTCACTTCTTTCACTTAGTATAATGTTTTAAAGGTTCATCCATGTGGTAGCATGTATCAGTACCTCATTCCTTTTTATGGCTAAAAATACTCCATTGTATGGCTATACCACATATTGTTTATGCACACATCACTTGATGGATATTTGGGTTGTTTCCACCTTAAGCTAGAATTATGGCTAATGTTGTTACAAACATTATGTATAAGTTTATATATTAACATGTGTTTTCAATTCTCTTGGGTATAGACCTAGGAGTAGAATCATATTGTAACACTATGTTTAATCTTTTTAAGAACTGCCAAACTCTTTTCCAAAGTGGCTGAGCCATTTTACATTCCAACTGGTAGTGTAGGAGGATTTTAATTTCTTCAAATCCTCCTCAACACTTGTTATTTTCTTCTTCTTTTTCTTTTATTTCTGTAGCCATCCTAGTGGCTGTGCAGTGGTAGCTCATTGTGGTTTTGATTTGCATTTTCCTAATGACTAATGATGTTGATAATCTTTTCATATGTCTATTGTCCATTTATGTATCTTCTTGGCAGAAATGTTTACTCAAATCTTTTGCTCTTTTTTAATTGATTTTCTTGTCTTTCTATTTTGAGTTGTAAACTTTTTTTTATATTCTGGATACTACACCCTTCTCAGATATATGATGTATAAATGTTTTCTCCCATACTGTGGGTTGTCTTTTCACTTTTTGATAGTGTGCTTTGATGGACAAAAGTTTTTAATTTTGACAACATAGTATATCTATGTTTTTTTTGGTTGCTTGTGCTTTTGACGTCATGTCTAAGATGCCATTGCATACTCAAAGTTCACGAAGATTTACACTTACATTTTCTTCTAAGAGTTTTATAGTTTCAGCGCTTACATTTAGGTTTTTGATCCATTTTGAGTTAATGTTGGTATATAGTGTAAAGAAGGGGTCTGAATCCATTATTTGACATGTGGATATCAAGTTGTCCCACCATTATTTGTTGAAAAGACTATTTCTTCCCCATTGAATGGTCCTGGCACACTTGTCAAAAATCATTTGGCCATATGGTAAGCTCCTTGACATTGGTCTTTTTTTGTGTGTGTGAGGAAGATCAGCCCTGAGCTAACATCCATGCTAATCCTCCTCTTTTTGCTGAGGAAGACTGGCTCTGAGCTAACATCTATTGCCAATCCTCCTCCATTTTTTTTGTTTTCCCCCAAAGCCCCAGTAGATAGTCATATGTCATAGTTGCACATCCTTCTAGTTGCTGTATGTGGGACGCGGCCTCAGCATGGCCCGACAAGCGGTGCGTCGTGCGCACCTGGGATCCAAACCCGGGCCGCCAGTAGCGGAGCGCACGCACTTAACCGCTAAGCCATGGAGCCAGCCCTTGACATTGGTCTTGATGGTTTTTTGATTCAACACCAAAAGCAAAGGCAACAGAAGCAATAATAAACAAGTGAGACTACATCAAACTAAAAAGCTTTTGTACAGCAAAGGACATCATCAACAAAATGAAAAGGCAACCTACTGAATGGGAGAAAATATTTGCAAATCATATTCTGATAAGAAGTTAATATGCAAAATATATAAAAAACTCATACAATGCAATAGCAAAAAAGCAAACAATTCAATTAAAAAATGGGCAGAGGATCTGAATAGACATTTTTCCAAAGAAGACAGACAAGTTGCCAACAGGTACAGGAAAAGTTGCTCAGCATCACTAATCATCAGGCAAATGCAAGTCAAAACCACAATGAGATATCACCTCACACCTGTTAGAATGGCTATTACCAAAAAGACAAGAAATAACAAGTGTTGGTGAGGATGTGGAGAAAAGGGAACCCTTGTGCACTGTTGGTGGGAATGTAAATTGGTGCAGCCTCTATGGAAAACAGTATGGAAGTTCCACAAAAAATTAAAAATAGAACTACCATATCCAGCAATTCTACTTCTGGGTATTTATTCAAAGAAAATGAAAACACTAATTCAAAAAGATATATGCACCCCATGTTCATCACAGCATTGTTCACAATAGCCAAGAAACAGAAACAACCTGTGTCCATCAAGGGATGAATGGATAAAGAAAATGCGGTATATATACAAAATGGAATATAATCTAGCCATAAAAAGAAGGAAATCTTGCCATTTGCGACAACATAGATGGACTTTGAGGGCATTATGTTAAGTGAAATAAGTCAGACAGAAAAAGACAAATGCCGTATGATCTCATTTATATGTGGAATCTAAAATGACAACAACAAAAAATTCTACCAAGCTCATAGATACAGAGAACAGATTTGTGATTGCCAGAGGTGAGGGTAAGGGGTGGGGGTAGGTGAAATGGATGAAAGAGGTCCAAAGGTACAAACTTCCAGTTATAAAATAAATAAGTCATGGGGATGTAATGGACAGCATGGTGACTATAGTTAATAACACTGTGTTGCAGATTTGAAAGTTGCTAAGAGAATAAATCTTAAAAGTTCTCATCACAAGAAAAAAAATTCTCATAACTCTGTATGGTGACAGATGTTAATTAGATTTATTGTGGTGCTCATTTCGTAATATATACAAATATCAAATCATTATGTTGTACACCTGAAATTAATATAATGTTATATGTCAATTATACCTCAATAAAAAGAAAAGAAAAGGAAAAAAGTCAATTGGTCACATATGTATGAGTTAATTTCTGGATTCTAAGTTCTATGCCATTGATCTATATATTTATGTTTATGCCAGTACCATACTGCTGTTTCTTTGAAGTACGAATTGAAATCAGAAAATGTAAGCCCTCCGACTTTGTTCTTCATTTTCAAGATGGTTTTGACCATCCTGGGTTCCTTTTAATTCCACATGAATTTTAGGATCACCTTGTTCATTTCTGTGAAAATGGCAGTTGGAATTTTGACAGGGATTGCATTGTATCTGTAGACTAATTTGGGTGTTATTGCCATCTTAATAAGTCTTTCAGTCCAAGATCACAGGATGTCTTTCCATTTATTTAGGTACTCTTTTATTCCTTTCAGCAATGTCTTATAGTTTTCAGTGTACAGGTCTTGCACCTCTTTGGTTAAATTTATTCCTGAGTATTTTATTCTTGTTTATGCTATTATAAATGAAATGGTTTTCTTAATTTCATTTTTGGATTGTTAATTATAATGTATACAACACAACTCACTTTTGTATATTGATCTTGTATCCTGCAAATTTGCTGAATGTATATAATAGCTTTTTTTGTGGATTCTTTAGGGTTTTCTCTATATAAGATCATGTCATCTGCAAATAGAGATAGTTTTACTTCTTCCTCTCCAATCTGGATGCCTGGTTTTTGTTCATTTTTGTTTGTTTGTTTGTTTTCCTGATAAATATAGAAGTGTTAAGAGCAGAAATCCTTTGCTTGTTCCCGATTTTAGAGGAAAGTTTTCAGCCTTTCATCATTAAGTACGATGTTAGCTGTAGGTTTTTCATAGATGCCCTTTTATCAGTTTGAGGAAATTCCCTTCTGCCCCTAGTCTGTTGAATATTTTTATCATGAAACGGTGTTGGATTTAGTCAAATGCTTTTTCTGCTTCTATTGAAATGATCATGTGAGTTTTTTTCCTTTATTTTATAATACAGTATATTTCACTGATTTATTTTGTATGTTGAAATAACTTTGGATTCCTGGAATATATCTCACTTGGTCATAGTGTATAATCCTTTTTATATGTTACTGGATTTGGTTTACTAGTATTTTGTTGAAGATTCATAAGGGATATTGGTCTGTAGTTTTCTTTTCTTATGATACACTTTTCTGACATACTTTGGTATTAGGGTAACAGTGGCCTCACAGAGTGAGTTAGGAAGTGTTCCTTTCTCTCCTACTTTCGGAAGAGTTTGTGAAGGATTGGTGCTAATTCTTCTTTAAATACACTGTAGAATTCACCTCTGAAGCCATCTGATCCTGGGCTTTTCTTTGATAGAAGGTTTTTGATTGCTCATTCAATCTCCTTACTTGTTATATAGGTCAATACATATTTTCTATGTCTTCTTGAGTCAGCGTTGGTAATTTGTGTCTCTGTAAGAATTTGTCCAGTTCATCTAGGGAATCTAATTTGTTGGCATATAACTATTTGTAGTATTTCATTATAAGCCTTCTGTTCCATCTATACCCTGTAGTTGTGCGGTGCTGATCTGGCATACATTTTGTGTATCTTCCTTGAATTCAATGCCAATGCTGCTCATGTGATACCCCAAAACAACCCCCAAATGATTTGCTTAATCATTCCTTTCTCAAAGAATCCTTTCCTGTTATGTCAATTTCATCAAATCTGCCTTTAATAAGCTGTGATTCCACTATACTCTCCCTTCAATAATACTCATTGCAGTTATAATTTTATAATTATTTGTGCTATAAGTTTTATAGTCTCTACATTTTGTGTCTGGTTTTTTCACCAGTATCTCCCCAGTATCTAGCATAAATCTAGCACAAATCTAGCACGTAGTAGGTACTCAATGAATTTATTGAATGAATGCATAATTGATGAATTAATTGTGTGTTAAGAACTCAGAGGATTGAGTAACTCAAAGAATTGAAAAAAATCAGTGAAAGCCATACCATAATAGTCAGCAAAGGCCTGATAAGGCAAAAGTAAAACTGTTGTAACAAGTTATAAATCATAAAAACAAGCAGTATGACTCTAGACCTTGAGTTTTCTATTGAATTGTATTCTAAAAATCTTATTTTAAAGTTCGATTAAACCAATTGTATTTGACTGAGAGTTGCCATATTGTCACCTTAGAATGCTATCATATGTAGTAAATGCTAAAACTGTTGCAAATAGAATAATTCTTTGATACTTCAGATCACATCCCGGGAACGTGCAGTGCCTTAGGCTACATCAGAGCAAACCACAATGACCACAGCACAACTCAGCGGCTACAGAGAACACAGGCTTGTTTTCCGGGATCTGTCAAAAATGCTGCACCAACACTGTGCCTCCCAGTCTTCTGCTCTGCTCTGGGCTGAGGACAATGCCCCGGCATACAAGCAAGCAGGCAGAAGCAGCTCTTGCAAGCCTTTGGGTATGAAGGCAGCCACTACCCTCTATCCACAGAAAATGGCGTTCATGCCACTAACGGCACAAGCGTTTAATGTTATCCATGCTGAGGACTGCGTTAATGTAGTGGAAAGTATGACAGATTTTAGTCAAAAATTTGGGAGGGACTTAATCCTGCCTCCATCATTAACCAGTTGCACGACCTTGGAAAATACATTTGACCTCTGTAGAACGTTAAGCCCGAAAGTAACAGAAACATTTTCACTACTACACTCTCCTGTTAATAATTTTTAACCATGGACCTTGGGCTTCAAAATATTATGTCTAGAAAAAGTCACTTAGTGAGCAATAACTACGTGTTTCATTTTTTGTTTTGTGAAAAATTCTGACAAATCTCTACAGGGGATTAGGAATGGTGGTGACACAAACGAGGGAAGCTTTGGTAGGCAGAGGGCAGGGCAGGTGATGGGGCCAAAGGAGATGTCAGTTTCATGAGGTAATTAACCAACAATTTGATGTCCTGTTTTTGTGGAACAAAGACCTACAAAACTGAGCACATTAGGGGAAAAAAGCCCAGCAAGGGTATGACTTCATCTAGGCATTTTGAAATACTGAAAATAGCTCACAACACTCCATTACTATCTTCATAAGTATTCAAAGATCCCAGGCTGGACACCACTGCACAAGATGATCCCTGATGTCTCTAGGAAAACTGTGCTCCAAAATGAATTTCTATTAAATGAGCTTTGGGATCACTGACTCTGTAGTCAAATTAAGGAATTGTTTTTTTAGAGAGGGACAGTTGTCCCTTGTACATAAAAATTACATGTAAGAATCTCCCCAAAATTAAATTATACAATTCAAGAGAAAATATATCTTTCTTGCAAATATTTATTTTATAAATGTGTTCTGTCAGTGGTTTAAATTTATTTACATTATGCATTCTCAGTGGGGCACTATTACACCAAATAGGACAAAAATTGTTCCTTTGAGAGTGTTAAAAAAAAAAAATCTTAATATTACAATGTTATGTAGCCCTCCAAAGCTCAACTCTACCTAATAAAATCTTATTCCTTAGTATTTAATTCCTCTTGTTGGGTTTTGGGTTTTTAGGGGTACCACATGAGCAGCGTTGACATTGAATTCATGGAAGGTACACAAAATGTATGCCAGATCAGTTCTACAAAACCATGGCTAATAGAAGGCTGTGAATCCAGGACTTTCTCTTGCTCAATGGTTTGACTCAAAGTCATATTGCAAGAGGCGGCCTGCATGTGGCTACGGGCTGCGGTTGGCCTGGTTGTTTACGTTTGTTCCTCACGTTTTTGTGTGTGAGCTGGACTTGGAGAATTAAATAAAAATAGTTTATATTTTATCATTTAACTCGACAAAAATTATTTCCTACATTATTAGTTATGTCAAGTGCTGAAAAGAAAAATGTCAACAATATCTGTAACAATATCTAGTAGCTAAATTAAAAGTTATATTCTCATATAAGCAAAAGTCTAAAGTTAAGTTTACTAAAAATAAAGAAATTAATTTAATTTTTTCAGTAGTTTTACTTTTGCAAAAAAAATAACACTTTTGAGTGATTTTTTTAAAAATTTGGTTACATTGCTATCATTACTATGTATTTATACACACTGCTAGAATTTGTTCCCTTTCTGGAATTTAGTTCCCTTAGACTTCTTTGCATTCAACAGCTCTCTGTCTTTTTGAAAATATGATTTTCTTAGTTTGTCTAATTTTTTCCTATTTAAGGATGGAAGTGATTGTCACAACTTTCTACGTCCTAACTGGAGCAGAATGCCATCTATTTTGATTTTGTCATTTTGATAAACAAGAAAAATCAATAATATACAGGGATTTTATATGTTTGTTTTGAACCTTTAAGAAAAGAGGGGCATGTCAGCGTCTGAGACGAGGATTACTTCTCCAGTCCAGACACTGAGACACTAGGCAATTTACTCCAAAGGTGGTCTCAGCATAGGGAAGCAGCCAAATGAAATTTTTAGAAGTGGACCTCAACACTGGACAATGCTAATTCTCAGATTGTGGGGCTTCTTATATAAAGTCAGTTGATCCTCACCTTCAAACTAAAATTTCTCATGGTTTCCTCTCAGGGTCACAAGCTGATGTGAAGCCTCATTGGCTTTCTCTCTGGTCTAGCAAGAGATATTAGTCAAAACAGTGTCAATGCCAGGCTAGATCAAAGAGGGAGAGAGGAGTTCTAGTTTCTAATGTCCCTGTGTGGTGATGCTGTGTGGGGCACAGACTATGCAGGCCTGGAACTATGCAGAGCGTGCATCTTTCTGAAGTCGTGTGTTCTGGTAAGCGATCATTTCCCTGAAGTGTGGGGTTCTTGTACACCAAGGAAAGGAAATGACAAGTTAGCTGAAAACTGAATGTAAAAAAAAATCTGAATAGAAAAAAATATAATCATTTTGCTGTGTAATAAGATTTGATTTATTTATAACCTCATTTATCCTAAAGCTTTAAAATACTTCTTTGGAAACCACTGGTCATTTCTCAAAGCTCCCTTTCAAGGCCAACGTTGTAAGTAAAGCTCCCTAAGCTCCTTCCCCCTGTCTTTGGGAAACAGAGGCCCAGTGAAACTCCCAATTTGTTCAGAGTCCAAAATACAAAACGTGGTTCTAAACTTAACCAAATGTTCAAAGCTCTTCCCATCATTAAGAGAGGCAAACAGCTTGCTTTATTTTTCTAGTGTTACATGGTTAGACCTGAGATCAAGGAACTGTCCTGCCATCTGGTCCCCCTTACAGCCAAAAAGACGTGACAGCTGGCCATGGTGAAGGTCACTGACTCTGGTACCTCAGTTTTGCAGAGCTTTGTAATCTACAACGCACACTTGTACATGAAAACTACACAGTTTTCATGAGGTAGACAGTTAAAGCAAAACCCATCAGGGTCTTCGAGAAGCTGACAGGCATAGCTTAATACCTCTGTGTATCCACCTCCCCGTTGGATGGCCAGTACAGGGAAGAGTCAAGGTACCCAGAACGCTAGTAGTAAAGGACTGGGAAATGTCAACCATGCCTCCTCCAGTTCTTTTATTGGTTTTGTTGCTATGAGCTCTCTCTACATCTGAATGACAAGATTCATCCCTCAAATGATCCAGTTCAGAAATGCAGCATCATCCATTATAATGTAGCTCCACCTAGTTCTACTCACCAAATTCCCTGATGTCTACAAACCAAGTACAGTAGAGACTGCTGCTAGCTGCCACCTAATATCTATTTACACTTCTTCCTCAGTAATAGAAGCCCCAAATGTTAGTTAGGCACATGGACACCCAAAATAAAGACTACCTTCTCCCTTGTAGCTTGGTGTAGCAACATCAGTAACTTTTCCCTAGTGGAGCAGGAGCTGCAACTTCTGTTAGATGTCTTTAAAGGGACACAGAAAGCCCTTTTCTTTCTCTTTTCTTCTTTCTCATATCTGCTGGCCAGAGTGCAGGTACGATGGCAAAGGGGGAGCAGCCACTGCGTACCACAAAATGGAATCTACACGTCAAGGATGATGAAGCCTGGGAATCTGATCTTTGTGGAGCTTCCAATCAGCCCCAGATCTGACTTTTACTTGAAGTAGAAAAACATATCTACCCTGTTTAATCCACTGTTATTTTGGAGTATCTGATGCTCACAATCAAACCTAATTAGAATTTGGTACCTAGAAGTCTTTTCTGCAAGTAACAGAACTAAACATGTGACTTAATGAAAGTGGTCAAGCAGTGGAAGATAAGCAAACTGGAAAACTGATGATGCTTGCTATTCTGTGGCAAATATTTGGTAGTAAAGTGGCCATAGAAACCTTGACAGGCAGGGTCAATGGTAGGAAAAATTCAGACTGTAGGAGTGTATGGATGTTTTTTGCTGCCTTCAGCAAAGTCTTACAAGGAAAAGATACACTCAGGCTAGAACTAGATAGTGTGAAAGCAGAGAAAGTAAGGAATGTAGCTCGGCTAAGAGAGGGATAAGTCTGGTAATGTGGGGTTTTGCAGGGCTAAGAAAGGTCAA
This sequence comes from Ceratotherium simum simum, assembly GCF_057802395.1. Taxonomy (NCBI): domain Eukaryota; kingdom Metazoa; phylum Chordata; class Mammalia; order Perissodactyla; family Rhinocerotidae; genus Ceratotherium; species Ceratotherium simum. The sequence continues at coordinate 5,390,104 of NC_141918.1, read as the reverse complement.
CAGTCATAGCTGGAAATAAGACTGTGGCCCTACATCTTTTTCAAGCTATTCCTATTAAGAATTATTTGTCAGACCACAGGAGACAGTTGAGCAGCAAATATCAGAATAAAAATATTTTCTTCCTACCTGAGTCTATTGTTTCATATGCTCTCAAGGTAGCCATCATTTTATTGAGAGGGATAGATGGGAAGAGCATAAAGTCCAGTATTTAAAAGAATAATCTTAAGGCTTAAAAATTATATCTAGACAACATCTGGCTATTGTTAATTGCCAATGGAACTGACAGAAAGTAAATAAATTGGAAGCCTACCAACCGTTTGGGAGAAGTATATTGCCAAAGAAACTGCAAACTTAGAAAATCCAACACCGTTTGACCTCCAAAGCGATCCTTGGGCACTCAAACCATACCAGGAAGAAGTAGGATACCGAAGTTTAGCAGCTTCTAAATGGGATGAATTCTTCAATACCCACTTCATATTGGCCCTGAAGGATGCAGCACAAGGAAGACCTTCCCAGAGGGTGGAGTCAGGGAGTATGCAGGAAAGTGGGCATTGGCGATCCTCCTGAAGAGGAGAAGCTGCCATCAAGGCTGCTGGATGAGCCAGTCAAGGAACTTAGTGCTGGAGAACGAGTCTGGTCTACCCCATCACAATATATTAGGTATTTGGAGAGTAGATAACTTGGCTACATCCAGATCTGTTGGAGAGGACGGAATATCTCCTGCTGGTCCTGGACTTTGAGCTGGACACTGTAAATGGAAGAGATGGATGGGATTTGAGGGGTTTCTCCCTTGGCCAGGTGAGTCTGTTCTATGTGTGAAAAAAAGAGTATGCACAGATATTCGGGTGGCCAAAGAGGAGCACTGTGACTGAAATGTTAGTGCATTAGTTTTCTAAGGCTGCTCTAACAAAGTACCATAAATTTAGTTGCTTAAAACAACAAAAAATTTATTATCTTACAGTTCTATAGGTCAGAAGTCCAACATAGGTCTCACTGGGCTAAGATTAAGGTGTTGGCTGGATGGTGTTCCTTTCTGGAGGCTCTAGGGGAGAATTTGTTCCCTTGCCTTTCCCAGTGTCCAGAGGCCACCTGCATTTTTTGGCTCATGATCCCCTTTCTTCCTTTTTAAAGCCAAAGTGGTGAGTTGAGTCTTTTTCACATGGAATCTCTCTGACTCCCCTTCTGTAGTCACATATGCTTTCTAACCACAACCAGAAAAAGTTCTCCACTTTTAAAAATCCACGTGATTAGATTGCGCTCACCAGGATAAACTCCCCATCTCAAGGTCCCTAACTTAATCACAACTGCAAAGTCCTTTTTTCCATCAAAGGTAATATACTCACAGGAATATTCTGAGAATTAGCATGTGGACATCCATCTTTGGGGCACAATTATTTTGCCCACCATAGCTAGTTATACCTCCAAATCTGTTTTCTTCTTTTTCAGAAGTAGAATCTCCACGTTATTTACTGAAAGCAGAGAACATCACTGCCCAAAATAAAGACTATGTTTCCCAGTTTCCTTTGATGTTTGATGTGATTAAATTCTGCCATGGAATTTAAGTGGAAATGGAATATCCAGGTTCTGGAAGTTGACTTAAAGAGACAGGCATTTCTTTCTCTTTCTCTTTTTTCCTTCCTGCTGGCCAACATGTGCACACTAGGAATAAAGCTGGACCGGGTATCTGGGACCCCGGCATACAGAGAAGCTGCACAGTGAGGGTGACAGGGTAATGAGATAGGAGACGGCCTCCCAGTTGGTTGTGGAACTACCGTATCAACTCTGTGTTTTTAATGTGAGGAGAAAAAGCAACTTCTATCTTCTAAGCATCTGTTATTCGGGAGTTTGATGCTCATAGTCAAACCTACTCCTATCAAATATACAAGGTGCAGTGATGTTGCCAATCCAAAGTATAGAAAATGAGATAAATGGACAGGGAATGAGGAAAAGGGATCTGGGATTTCTCCAGGCCTTGGCCAGCTAAAGAAGGAGAAGTAACGGGTATGGTCATGGCCACGGCCACAAAAAAACAAAACAAAACAAGAAAAACTCCAGAAGAAGGTGTAACCAAGGGGACACAACAGAAGTATAGGACTCAAATACAGCAGCCTTCCTCACTATAGGAGTCTTTGATCAACGTGCTTCTCTGCAAACTTTGAAAGAGCTCAATTTTAATTTTAAAAGTTAAGACCATATCAGTTTTCACTGGGGAAAAAAAGGACTAAAAATCTCAGTGGCTTAAAACAACAAAGGCTTATTTGTCGCTCACTGTTCATGTCCAAAGGGTCAGGGGGGAGCTCTGCTCATTTTGATAACACAGGGACCCAGGCTGAGAGAAGCTCATCTTAATGTGTGCTTCCTTGCTCACAGCAGCAGGAAGAAGGGAGTACAGTGGATTCTACATGGGTTCTTTAGAACAGTGCTCAGCATGACAGCACTATTCACAATAGCCAAGAGGTGAAAGCAACTCAAGTGTCCACTGACGGATGAATGGACAAACAAAAGGCAGGTTACTTATACAGTGGAGTATTACTCAGCCTTTGAAAGGAAGGAAATCCTGTCACGTGCTGCAACATGGATGAAACTTGAGGACATTATGCTAAGTGAAATAGGCAGTCACAAAAAGACGAATACTGTATGACTGATTCCACTTACACAAGGTGCCTAGAGTAGCCGAATTCATAAAGACAGAAAGTAGAATGGTGGTTACCAGGGGCTGGGGGAGGGAGAAAAGGAAAGTTGTTTAATGGGTATAGAGTTTCAGTTTTGCAAGATGAAAAAGTTCTGGAGATCTGTTTTAAAAGCACATTCATGTGAATATGCTTAACACTACAGAATTATACACTTAAAAATGGTTAAGATGGTAAATTTCATGCTATGTGGTTTTTACCACAATAAAAGAAAAAAAACAGCACTCAGGAAAGACAAATGTCACTTTTGTTCACATTTAACTAGCCAAAGCAAGTTACATAGCTGTGCTTAACTTTAAAAGTGGGGGCAGGGAAAGTATAATCCTAGCATGGGCCCCTCAGGAGTGCAGCAGACATATTTGGTGAATAGTACTAATTATTACCACAGTCTCCTCTTCTGGGCATGAGATATTTCTCTGACCTTCCTTCTGGCATACACAATGCATTCACTCCCTCCCTTCCCAGGGAAGATGACTCAAAAGTCCCAGTGACGGCATCCAGCCCAAGGCCCAGGGTCTCTGGGTGATGTCCGCTAGTCTTCCTCTCAGGGGGTAACGTGCAAGGGGCCTTTGCAACAGGCCTGTGTGCATCTCCTCTTGATCCAGAGACAAGCCCCCCGCCCCCCACACACACTGGAGCAGGATCAGGATAACTGGTAAATGCTCACACTAAAAATAGGAAGAATGGGAAACATATGACCGTCACTGACCTGCTCCAATTCTGATATCAGATTGGACAGAAGTTTCAACCCCCTACCCCGAAGGTGAGAAACGTTCCCTGAAGAGACTCCCTGTGGGTGTCCTAGGAGGGCTCCTCTGTCCGTTGAGCTCCACGGCCCTTGGATTTTTCCTTTGGGAGCCTCCTCCTTTCCCATTGTCCTCGGTCTTGTCTGAGGTGGGCATTGAAGAACACAGCAGTCTTAGCGGTCAAGCAGCTTTCTCAGCCTACTTCCTGCCTAGAGATGGTAGGGAGTCCAAGGGTCATTTTAAGTCTCAAAGAGCCACGATCCCATTTAATCCCAACTGGTGCTTCTTTAGCAGTAAAACTCTTCCAAACTTAAAATTGGCTGACTTTTTATCTACTCCCGTGTTTCCTTTCTAGACATTTTTTTGCCTTAATTCTGTGCTCTCTTGCCCCAGCGCCTCTCTGTCTCTCTTTCTCTCTCCCTCCCTAATTGTAGATTCCGTGAACCTAGCAGTGAGAGCAATGCTTTTTCCCCTGAACCACTTAAGTCATTTTGAGTCCTTTAGTCCAATTGAAAGGAATTTTAGGGCCCCACGCCCTAATCCGTGCTCAGTGATCTGATCCCTGCTGCAGTTTTAATAAGCCTTTGTTGCTCAAAGTATCAATTTTATCTTCTACTGTTTGTGTTGAGAAACAGTTGCCTTTTCCAACCTTATAAGTCCCTGAATTTGTAGACTCTCTAGTCTCTTTTATTTATTCTGACAAATTGACAAATTCCTCTCTGAACATATCTTTTTCTTGTAATATCTTACCAAATGCAGCTAACAGCAACCAATAAACAGTAATAATGATTTGTTTCCGACCTCTTCCCTAAAATTAGGTGTGCCTTTTGCCTTCCAATTTACTGCAGGCAACACTTTTACCAAATGTTTCACCAATAGAAAACATGGGTTTCCATTCCTCCAGTCTTCAGTAATAGTTTCCTTGACTCACTCTGACCAGCTGTTATGCCAATGCCACATATTTTAGGGTTTATTTTATTATTAAAGCAGCACCCCTCTCTTAGGTTCTAAGTTCTGTATCATTTCAGGATAAGATAGATAATCCTGTGGTAACAAATTTCCCCCAAATATCAACAGCTTCGATAAAAGAGTTATTTCCACTTGTGCCCACATCCATTGGAGGGGTCTTCAAAAGGCTCTGTTCACTGTGGTCCCTCAGGGACACACACCGTCTCCATCTAAGCACCTGCTTCCAATATCGTAGCTTTAGGGGGAAGGGAAGGTGCTCCTTAAAGCTGGAAGTATTTGGTAAGCAACACTAATAGAAGCTCTAAAGCTGTGGGTTCAGTTGCAGAAAATAGAACCCACTGTGTCTAATTTAAGGAGGAAGGGATAGACTCAAGGATTCAATGGCTTATGGGATAGTTATGAGGACTAAATAAATAGACTCCAGTTGAGCTTTCAGAAAACTCTCCGAAGTCACAGCCCAGAACCAGGTCATCAACGGAGCTGTGCCTCTTCTGCAATCAGGAATCCACTAGTGTCAGGACTTCATGAAAATAAAAACACTTTCTCAATCAGGAAGCCACTATCGCTGCCGGTTCCAGGCCACACCACACCTGCTACAGTCTGTCTGCAGAGTGGATGCAGGAGACCTGCCTCTCAGCACCCACCACGCTGGCGCCCAGGATCTCTGCTGATGTTGTCGAGGAAAACGGAAAGCAGCAGACACAGCAGATGTAGCTAAGTGTGGCCTCCTCCTAAACTTCACCTTCCAAATCTCATGCTGGTGCTCTGATTCGCCAAATCCAACTCACACCCAGAACCCGGGTTGCTGGGGGCTCTGGAATAGGGTTTTTCAACTCCAGTATCCACAGTACAGCGAGGCACACTACAGCGAAGACAGAGCCAAGCAACAAGCCAACATATCTAGACAACGGCGTAGAGCAGCACATTCTATGGCAACAGTAAAGCTTGTGTATGATGTTTATCCCAGCCTACTTCAATTTTAAGAGGTTAACAATAAAGGCTCCTAATGAAGCCCTTAGGGATTCAAGAAAAGTCAAACTTTTCCTGTGCTCTCTTTTATAATGTATGAGGATTATAATACACTTTCTTCAAACAAAATGTGTTCCGTACTATGCTTCAGGCATATGTGCATTCCCATAGTTTATGGTCTTCGATTTTCACACCAATTCTATCAGGTAGTGTATCAGTTAGGGGTTGTATTCTGCTGCATGTCACAGACACCCACCTACAGTGGCTTGGTCCAGCATGGTGTTTCTTTTCCATGCTTAATAAATAGCCTGGACGGGGGCAATCCAGGGCCAGTCCAGGGACCCAGACACCTGTCTTTCTGTTCTTTGATCCTAAACTTGTGGCCCTCATCCTCATGGACATAAGATAGCTGCTCTACTTCCAGACATTATCATCAACTTCCAGGATGGAAGAGGGGAAAGAACACAGGCAGAAGGCAGCTGCTGGGCTGGGTCTGCCCCGCGATAGGCTGGTTACCCACCTACCTTGTGACCTCCACACACATCTCAGGCCCCAAAACAGTGTCACATGGCAACCACACTCCGCAGGGGAATGGGGAACTAAATTTTTTTAGGCCAGGACTATTACCCAAATCAGAATTCTGTTAGTAAGGAAGAAGGCTAGCATGAATATACAGAGGTAACTAGCAGTGTCTGCCTTGGAAAAACATTATCATTGTCATTTTACAACAAGGAAACCAGGATCTCAAGAGGTTAAATAATGTGATCATAGCTCAATGACTTGGGATTTGAATTCAAGCCTTATGACTGCAAATTCAGGGCATTTATTTAAATAGCTAAAACTTTAAGAAATTTTTGACATATAAAGAGGCAAATAGGATTATTCAGAAAACAAACAAAAAGAAACCATTGGCTAAAGATTCTGGAGAGCAGAAGTGGGAGTAGGAATGAGAAAAGGGGAAAGGATGAAATTTTCTGTGGGAATAGCGCAATCCCATGCTTAAAAAACAACAATAACAAAAAAGCCTCTGTGCTTAAAAGCAGCCTTAAAGATTAGGGCACATTTTCAGGCTAGTTTTCCAGTGCTGGGTAAAAATTTACTGCCTTGTGGCTACAATTCATTCTGACCTGGCAAACTCATTTCACTGCCTCTATTAACTCTTACCTAGTGCTTGAGAATTATAATAGTTATTAACCAAGCTAACCTGAAATCATCTCCAAGTGCTAGAAGGTGTTTTCCAGAATGACTCATTTGGTTCTCATTTTCCTAAACCGGGATTTTTTGCTTTCTCTGAGAAAAGGAAATGGTCCGATCTGCCCTGAAAGCCAGGACCGCTGTGAACAGACACATTCACAGATGTGAATGGTTGGAGCTCTTGGACGTTTCTTATAAGCACCCAAGGTTTGAAGGAAATGCAGAAGACATCAGAAATGCGTAGCCAACTTCGTCACCTCAGACGGCATGTGCGGTCCTGTGTGAGAGCGTGCTGGCAATGGCAGTAGTCTACAAGGATGTGTAACTCAGCTGAGAGCTCTGCCACAACCCCTCACCGGTCTTTGGCACCTTACAGCTCATGGTTTTTCCCCTAAGGGGATGTGTCCTTACTTTGCTGTGTCTTCTCGGGAGCCTTGGGGATTCCTCTCCCTCAACTCTGGCCTCCTTGAACCTGGCTGGCTCTTGGCACTGGACATGCTCACTATCTGGCAGAAAGGGATGGCTGAGCGAATGTAGCCCAATCTCTAGTTCTAGCTTCTGAACATGGCTAATTCACCCCCAGATAGTCATTTGGCAGCTACAAAGACCAAATTAATTACACTCTTGTGAGTTTAGGCATTAATAACAAGAAGGAGAGAAAAATAACACAGAGATTGAACCTGAAAAGGACTCGGGAGTGGGAAAACTGTGTAAAACATACTTGGGGTAAAGAATCTGCACACAGATTAAATTTGATTTAAAGCTGGGAAAAACAAAAACTGGGTTCCTCTTGGAAGATCACAGAATGCCCTGGACCCCCTTGCTGTTAATGCAGTTACAAGGTATGCGCATACAATCATTGAAATCATACAGCCTCGGAAGGGTGTGGCTTGTGGGACTTTGCGCAGGTTAGGTTCCCTTTGAGGTTGTAGGGCCAGGGAATTAAATCTTGCCACAGGCTCCAGGAGCCGCCTAGAGCACTGCCAGGGAAGATGGGAGGAGGTGCTTTTTTTAGTGTTAAAAAACAAAATTCAACTGAGTAAAGCAGAAGATCTAATTGGCTTTACCAAAAGATTCATGAATCTAGCAAGCAGAGAGATACTCCAAGGAGTTATGCAAAATTAAAAGCTTTCATAGAAAAGGAGGGTGGGGTAAGGAAGTCACTAGTGAAGGAAAAGTGAAAGTTCATTGGAGGAAAGAGTTCAAAGTGACCACAGCTTCTCATTGGCTGAGCTGCAGCATTTTCCCTTGGCTGGGCTGGTTGCTGGGCAAAAAGAAAATCTTTCTTTCTCCTGCTGGGGTAGTAGAGACAATTTCCTGTTGGAGATACAAGGTATAACTCTTCCTGTTTGGGGTAACTGACACAAGTGGTAAGGCATGAGAGCTCCCTCTACAGGCCTTGCCCACTGCAATTTTAGCTGGGATTTCCTTTATTAATTTTCACACCAGGGATCCTCAGGTGTGCAGTGTTTAGTCACCCTTCAGGCTCCTTGCAAGTAGAGAAGAAGGATGTGAAGTAAGCAGGTAGTGCCAAGCAAAACTGGAATTGAGGAGAGATGGAGCACGAAGCCCAAGGTGAGGTCTATGGTGGGGAGTTTCACCCACAGAATTATGTTCCTGCTTTGGAAGTGTGTTAAGAAGTCAACAGGCTTTTACAGATATACATCATTAGACTCTAAGTACCAGCATTCAGCGATTATTTGTTGAAAGTTAAGGCCTAGTCTGTAATTCTCAAATTCTAGTATAAGAATCACATGAGAAGCTTGTTTGAAATGCAGATTCCCAGGTCCAGCCATAAAAGATTCTGATTCAGTAGGTTGAGGTTGGAGTCTGGGAATCTGCATCATTATCAGGCAGCTCCTGTGATGTGGAATCAGTGGCTTTTGGACTATCCTCTTTACTTTGTAAAAACTAAACGTGGTCTCTTCAAAACTTAGCATCCAATTAAATTAGACACTTGACTAATAAAAATAAAACAAAATAGAGTATTCCTTTCCCACCTCTTGTTTCTTGTTTTTGGTGTTGTTTTGTTATACTTCTGAATTCATTCACCTTTGGAATTCTTTGGCCTATTTATTGAAGAACAGCAACTTAATCTGGAATTACAGTGCTATCAGAGGCAACAACATATAGATTCTAGATATGACTTCTCCAGCAATTTGCCATTACTTAGAGCAGAAACCAAAGTGAGCCTGCCTGTGCCTGCCTGGAAGAGGGAAGGAGGTACAGATCAAGAAGGAGGTGATCTGTAAGTAATTTTTTCCTTTCAAAATTTCCTTTCAAGATTTGAACATTAAGCACCTTTCTTCCAGAGGAAGAAAGCGCTGGAGCCCCAAAGATCCACAAGATTCATTAGGGCTGTGCAGTAGCTTTAAAGTTTTTTCACCAAGACCCATCCTAAAAATACATTTCAAGTCACAACCTAGCACACACACACACACACACACACACACACCCCATGTATATGTACATGTGTGATGTGTGTTTATGTGCGAAAGTATGGGAAATGGAAACTTTTTTTTTTTTTTTTGGTGAGGAAGATTAGCCCTGAGCTAACATCTGTTGCCAATCCTCCTCTTTTTGCTGAGGAAGACTGGCCCCGGGCTAACATCCGTGCCCATCTTCCTCTACTTTATATGGGACGCTGTCACAGCATGGCTTGATAAGTGGTGCGTAGGTCTGCACCCTGGATCTGAACCTGCGAACCCTGGGCTGCCGAAGTGGAGCACGTGAACTTAACAACTACTCCACTGGCCGGCCCTGGAAATGGAAACATTTTATAAACACTACTTACCTTTACCATACACTCTGATGTTTTCTACACTCTGCCCTTTCTTTTCTTTTCTCTTTTCTTCTCCTCTCCCTCTCTCTCTCTCTCTTTTTCCTAACAACAGTCATGACACTATAAATGGTTTTGCCCTGCTGTGTGAAAAATGCTGGGGTGGGTGTAGGATTCCAACAGTTTTGAGTAGGAAAGAAGGGAAGAGGAATTGGAATTGGAAAAGAAGTTTGTTCACTCATTTGTCCTCCTTTCTTCCTCAGGCAGTAACTCCCTTAATGTACCCCTTGTCTGTCCTGGCTAAGATAGTATCCACACCCTGTGGAGAAGACTTGACTGTCTTCTGCTCATTCTGCTCAGGTGTCTTTATCTCCTAACCTGGCATTCTAGTGACCCAACAAAATCCTTCTCTTTGCCTACTCCTCTTACCTCCAGGGTTGCCAGCGGAGGGCTGTGGTTATTTTCCCAGACCTGGAAGGCTCCTGAAGGTGCAGGGAGAGCCCTCCGTTCCCTAGTGTCCAGCTCAGGCAGGTGCAATCCACTTCAAAGGGAAGATAACCAATGCTGTGATTTATTTTACAACTACAGCTGTTATTTTCATCACCTATAAATGAACTAAGAGACTCAAATGACCCAATGTCCCCACAATCAACTTTCTTTATCCAACTAGCAAGCTTCATTTTCATTGCAGCCATTTTATTATTTTGTGCAGTAAAAACATTCACAATTTTGTTTGCTCTTGTTGAACGAGTGTTTAGCCTTGAAAAATATCAACTAAAGAAGCCAACTTCATGAGTTACTTTTCATCACAGAAGGAAAAAATTCACCATTGCCCTACCTTTGTTGTGACACCTTTTTATCTCCATAAGGAGAAACAATTCAACCCACATTTCACATGCTACCCAGCATCTTTCCCACACATATCTTATTAAAAACGTCTTCAATAGCTTTTTTTTAAACCATCAAGCACTTTGCAAATTAACTCTTTTCCAAGATATCTTTATTATAAACATTATTTTTAATGGTAAAATTATTAACCTCTAAGTTTTTATCTGTTTCTAGAGCAAAGAACTGGTTTTATCCCAGTTCTTTTGAGTATATTGTGATACACTGAATGCCTGAAAGCAAGGAATCTATCAAAGACATTGAGATCATGCCAACAGGGCATAGGCACTAATTTGAAAAGGCTTTCGTATTGGGGCAACATCAGCATCAAACAAAAATCGTAACAATGGCAATAAATTGAAGCACACTGAGTACATAGAAATCCACGTAGTCCTAAAGATATTCCAAAAAAGAAAGTCATTGCCACTTCCAGAGTTTGCTAGTATACCAATTCATTATTCTCAAAATTAATAAAGAAAAAAGTCAATCATTAATTACTTGATGACGTTAACACATATTTACTGCCTCTGTGTAACCAAACTAGATTTGGCAGTATTTGTAGTGTAAGGCTTTAATACATTTTCCTGTGATGAGAACTTTTGCCTTCTAATGTGATTATGAAACTAACCTTGCCTAATTTTGTTTTTTCTATAATTTAAATGAATGAAATTATCCAGCATGGTCTTTTGTATTTGATTTCTGTCACATAGCATTCTGTTTTTGACATTCATCCTTGTAGGAATATTTTGTTACTTTTTATTGATGAGTAGTATTCCATTGTATGTATTTACCACAATTTGCTTATCCACTCACTAGTGCTTTTCCTATATCTGGTAAAATGATCATATTGGTTTTTTCCTTTATTCTATTAATATGGTGAATTACATTGATTGATTTTCAGATGTTAAACCAACTTTGCATTCCTAGGATAAACATCACTGGTCATGATGTCTTATCTATTTAAATGTTGTTGGGTTTGATTTACTAACTGATTTGTTCAAAATTTTTGTGTCTATGTTTATGGGATATTGGTCTGTAGCTCTCTTTTCTTTCCAAGTCTTTCACTGGTTTTGGTATCAGGGTAAAACCGGTCTCATAGAATAAATTCAGAAGTGTTTTTGCAATGCCTGTTTAATGCCTTGCAGTATTTGGGGAAACATTAAATTCTGCATATTTAAATTATGTATATTTAAATATATGTTTCAAACATAAAATAATCTGTTCTGACCTTGTTCATTCTTTTTCCAATTTCCGTAACAAACACGCTATTCATCTTCAAGCCTAGTTTGAAATGGGCTGAATTAGTGAGTGACTTGTAATGACAGATTTTGGGAAATTAGAGCTAAGCAATTTTAGGGATTATTGTCACTAGATATCTAGAGAGGGATTCCAAGACCCTTAGAGACCGCCAGACTCGTCCAGAACAGAACCTTCCCACTCTTCTAAGTCTCCATCATATATCCATTACAAGGCTTTATCAGTAAGAAGCGTATGAACTGCCTGATGTGTATATATTTACATTTTAGCGTTAAAGTCTCTATCTTTACTCTTTTTGCTCCTTATGAAGGCCCACACTGCTCCTACTTACACAGTCCAGAGAAGGAGCAGCAAAACAACGCAGCTCCAGAACCGTGTGGTTTGGGAGTTACCAGTTGAACTGGGCATGCTCAGTCACCAGGCAGATTTCTTTCGAAGTGGAAACTACAACAGCGCGTACCGTACGCGCGGAGGTGGGCGTGCCCTCGTGGAATTTAGAACGTTCCCGCAACCAATGGGGCCTCGCGGCCGGCTGCCGGGGCTCCTCATTGGAGGAGTCGAGAGGCGAGCGAGTGGAGGGACCTGGAGGGACCGCCGAGGTGCAGGTCGGAGAAGCCGGGTCCGCCGTGCCCTGCGCGTGAGCAGCTGCAGCGGCGGGGCACATCCAGCGGCGGTGCCAGCACTTCCAGCACGTTGCTTGACTTTTTAGCTGCACGAACATAGTCATTATGCCGAAGAGAAAGGTAAGTCTTACCAAAAAAGATTTCAAAGGCCTTCAAATTGTGCTTACAGCAGATCTTGTCATTGCAGTGGATTGCGCGGAATGTGCTCGAGAGTAACTCGCGGACGCTTGTTTTCAGCTGCCTGTTGCAGACATTCCTCCCTTCCCCTCCCTCCCTCCGTCTTCATCAATCTCCGAATGTTACTTTCTCTCCAGCGACGCGGCTTCCTCTCTTTTTGAACTCACTCTCTCTGGAATGGTGTCCACCTCCAACAACAAGAAGCGAAAGCCCTTTCCATTCCCCCTTCCAGGAGGGGAGTTTCCTCTGCAAACTGCCAGGTTGTGATTAGTGTGGAGGGAGAGCAGCGAGAGGGGGAAAAGAAGTACATGCAGAGGGAGATCGGAAAAAAATAAGTCGGACAGATGTTGGGTTGTTCCCATGCGGGCCGTGCCCCGGCTGGGTGCGCCGCGACGGCCCTGAGGCTCGGGCAGAAGGAAAGCCGTGTTTAAAATACGCTCACCGCGGCTCGGCTCGGCGGCAGACCCGTGTGTACCCACTCCGCTGTCAGTCGGCCGAGGCCGAGGCCGGGGGGCGGGGCGGCGGGAGCGCGGAGGCGGCGCCGTGCGGGCGGGACGGCGCCCGCTGTGGCTCCGGGCAGGGCCGCGGGGTCCGCGCGGCGACCCGCGCCCCCGCTCGGCCGGGGTCATCGTGGCCTCGGCTTCCGCTCCCTGCGCACTGTTACGGCCCCTTCCGCGCCGGCCCCGGACGCCAAGTACTTCGCACAGGGACGCATGTTTCCCTCGGAGTCCGGCCGCCACTTGTCATTGTCCCCGGGAGGGAAGGGAAGGCTTTCCTCCACCCCGAGAAAACCGGGGTGCGGCAGCTGTGTCTGAGAGGGTGCTTTACACCTTCCCACCGCCTGCCCCAGTGTCTCCAACAGTGCCAACCAGTGAGGGTGTTACATTTGAAGCAAAATTATAAGTAATATCCTGCTTTATCAGTTAAAGACTGTGGACTGATTTGTGTGTGTGAGGGAATATGTTATTCAGAAATATTGAAGTTCTAAAAATACAGAAGCTTTTGCCTTTCTTAGAGTTTACTGTGCACATACTATGTGCCTCTTACTCTGGGAAGTTTGTCTTGCATTATTTCATTTAGTCCTCGGAGCACCTTCAGAGGTGGTACCTCCAGTGAGCTGGGGCTTAAAGAGGTGACTTGCCCAATATCTCACCAACCAGTGCTAGTACCAAAGATTTAATTAGGTGCTGCAGCTCCAGAGTCCCTACTTTCAAACACGGTTTACTCGTTCTCTTCGTTTAGTAGTGAATGGGTCAAGAGGAATTTAGGAACTCCAAAGGGATTCTCAGCCTAAGAAGGCGGATGGTATATTGAGAGGACTAATACTTGAGGTTGATTATTTAAACCTAATTTTTATGAAGGTATTGTTTTTTCAGCCCTATTGTACTGGAATGAGGATATTAAAACGATGCCACCATTTTCAGCATTTTCTCTGAGGTTTAATGACAAGCTTGGGAATTCTAGTCGAGTCAGAGGAACTAATCGTGAAGAAATGGGTTACAGAGTTAGTTGGTACCATCTCCTTTCCTGGGAATTATTAACAAATTTAGGTGAGCAGTAGGTTAAATGTGCATGAACTCTTTATGTATAATGGACCCCTTTGGCGGAATCCTTGTTCAAGGGCCAGAGTTGGTGAAACCATTCCTTTTACTTTCCTTCACTGCCCACCTCTCTCTCTTTTTTTTTTATTTTGCTGCAAAAGATTAGCCCTGAGCTAACATCCATTCTGTTGCCAATCTTCCACTCTTTTTTTTCCCCCTCCCCAAAGCTTCAGTATATAGTTGTATACTCTAGTTGTAGGTCCTCCTAGTTCTTCTGTGTGAGCCGCCACCACAGCATGGCTACTGACAGACAAGTGATGTGATTCCAGGCCCAGGAACTGAACCTGGGCTGCCAAGGTGGAGTGTGCCAAACTTTAGCCACTAGGCCATCAGGGCTGGCTCTGTCCACCTCTCTTAAGGAAATAAAAGGGGAGAAAAGAACAGCCATAGAGGAACTGGCTTTTGATTATTATTTTATTTCTCTGGAAGGCAGAGCCCCCATGAAGAAGCTAGCCAGGCATCTTGGGACGAGAGGTAGACCTGTGTACAGGCACCTGTGTGTCATCCCTCAGAACATCAGAATGTTCTTCAGAGATAGAAAACTTCTCATTGGTTAATAGGAAGGCTTTTCATCTCTACCTGGAGCCCAGAGATCTGGGCTGGTGCTTGGACAGGAGCAGTCACAAATTAAACATGGTTGCATGGCCATCAGTTAGACCTTGGAGTTGCCTCATGGAATTCTGGAGTTCACTGGAACTTACTTTGAAAACCATTGTCATTAGGTAAAGCCTACCTAAATGCAAAGAAAAGAACTGGGTACAGTCCGTGCATAGCTGTTGGAGATCTGTAAAGCTGGGGTAACTGCCAAAACATGTACATACTACTCCACAGTATTTTTCTTGACTGAAGTACTGCTTGTTCCACATTATAATAACTTTTAAGAGTGCCCCCACAATACTTTTTACCATCTTGGCCCCTTTTTTCACCTTTTCTCAGAAATCAAGAAATGTTATATATTGAGCACCTGTTTAGTTTATTCTCAAGCAAGAAGTGGCACCAATAAAGTCAGTAAAAGCTTCTAGAATCCTAGCACTGCATTAATGCTCTAGGGATACACAGTTTGCTCTCATGGAGCTTATATTTAATTCAATGAGGTGATAAGACTAGCCGGCACAAAACAATTGAATAACATTAAGCCTGTATATATGTTCCAGAATGTATAGTATAGATTCTAAAAGCTGTAGGATAGATAAGGAAAGAAGGTTGAATTTGGGCTGGTCTTGAAAGTATGGGTAAGGACTCAAATATACAAAGAGGAAAAGAGTCACTTTCTGTTATCAGGCATTAGAATGCCTCTTTTG
Source organism: Ceratotherium simum simum (assembly GCF_057802395.1). NCBI lineage: Eukaryota > Metazoa > Chordata > Mammalia > Perissodactyla > Rhinocerotidae > Ceratotherium > Ceratotherium simum. The sequence goes on along the minus strand of NC_141918.1, from coordinate 5,374,913 downwards.
ATTGTATCTTAACATGACCAGACCTCAGTTTTAGAACTTCAAGGCCATAATATCCACATTTATATACAACGTTCTTATAACAGTTCTTAATCGTATCTTTGAGTTTTATCTATATTTTTGTATGTGATGGTCATAGCTACATTAAACTAGGTGGTTTTTGATAACTGCTGTAGTATTTTTTGAAGCACTACAGCACTCAACAGTGAGAAGTTCTTCAGTTAGCATTAAATCACTTTCTGAGTTTGTGAGATTTAAGTAAAATTGAGTTTCCTATGTTTATTACCTAATGGGTGGGAGGTCACGACCTTTAATAGTGACTGGAATAGCAGGGCAAATGATAATATTCATGACTCAGGTGGTGGTGGGCCAGGGAGTGACTAGGTTCTAGACTGTTCTGGTCAGCCGTCCACGAGTGCCCGCAGTGGTCACATTGTTATGTGATGATCTGATGTTCTACAAAGAGGCACCAGCCGGTGAGGCCTAGAGTCACAGTCCTGGCATGATGAGCAACAGCAAACACGTTTGCACATCCTTCTTTTTATTTTTCCAGTTCCTCATCACTAGAACTATTGGAAATGTCCACTCTGTCACATCAGAAATTCTCTAATGAGGCAATTTCCATTAGTTTGGGATGTAAACACTAGTGTCTCTTTACACTTAAAGGTTTAGGGGAGAAAAGGCTGCCTGCCTCTAGCTTTGAAATTTGAAATTAGGTTTTATCTGTTTTCTTAAAATGGAAAGGCTAGTAGTGCTGGGCCTGGCGCAGGGGTGCCTGACTAACAATACTCAAGGTTTCTGAATAATCTTTCAAACGAATGTCACTTGTTGTAACACCAGAGACAGACTCTGAAATGAAAATGAAAATACACATAAGTAAAAATATAGATAAATTTGACTACATGAAAATGAATATTTTAATATGGCCAAAAAAACTCACTGTTAACAAAATTTTAAAACTTATGAAAAACTGGGAAAAATATTTGTATCACATATCACTGAAAAAAGTTTGCTATTTTCAAGAGATTTACAGTCTCACATGTCCTTAAGGAAAAGATGTATATCCTTATAAGAAAATAATAGATTCAAATAGATGAAAATGTTTAACTAGAGACCAAAGAAATGTAGATTATTAGGAATAATGAGATGTGATTTTTTTAAACCAATCTGGTTTAAAGAAAGATTGATAGTATCACTGCCTAGGCTGAGGGATACTGACACTCCAGCACTCTAAAAAAGCAGTGTGGATGAGAGTATAATCTCCTTTAAAGAAGAAAAAAAAAGCTTTATTGAGGTATCACCTACTTATCATAAAGTCCCTTCATCTATTCAATGTATACAAGTTAATGATTTTTAGTAAAATTATAGAGTTGTGTAACATTACCATAATCCAGTTTTAAACCATTTCCATCACTCCAAAAAGGTCGCTCATGTTGTTTGTAGCCAATCCCTACTCCCACCCCAGTCCCCACAACCACTGATCTACTTTCTGTCTTTGTAGATTTATCTTTTCAGGAAATTTTATATAAAGGGAATCAAGCAATATGTAGTCTTTAGTATCTGGTTTCTTTTGCTCAGCATAATGTCTCAAGGTCCATGCATGCTGTAGTATGTGTCCGGACTTCATTCTTTTTTATTGCCCAATAATATTGCATTGTATGGATAGACCACTTTTTGTTCATCCTTTCACAAAGTGATGGACATTTGAATTGTACCAGTTTTCAGTTATAAATAATGCTGCCAGAATATTTGTATGTAGTACTTTGCATGAACATATTTTCATTTCTCTTGGGACATTTTCTAAGGGTAGAACTGGTGGGTGGTATAAAAGTCTGTTTTTAACATGTTAAGAAACTTCCAAACTGTTTTCCTAAGTGATTGTACCATCATGCAGGAGGGTTCCAGTTTCTCCGCATCTTTGCTTATATCTAGTGTTTGGTTTTTTTGCTTATAGCCATTCTAATGAATTTAATTTACATTTCCATAATGGCTGACGAGGAGGGCAACTTTTCCAGTGCTTACTAGCATTATATATATCTTAGGTGAGATGTCTATTCAGATATTTTGACCATTTGGATTCAAGTCCTTTATCAGATATATGATTTGTAGATATTTTCTTCCATTCTGTGGCTTTTTAAAAAAATTTGATTTGATGTTTTTTGAAAAACAGAAGTTTTGTAGTTTTGATGAAATCCATTTAGAGTCATATCTAATAAATCTTTGCCTAATTCAAGGTCACAGATATTTTCTCTTAGAAGTTTTATAGTTTTAGCTCTTATATTTAGGTCTGTGATCCATTTTGAGTTAATTTTGTGTATGGTGTCAGATAAGGATTTAAATTCATATTTTTGCATGTGGATATCCAGTAGTTCCAGCACCAATTGTTGAAAAGACCATACTTTTTCCACTGAATTGCCTAGGTACCTTTGTCAAAAATCAATTTATTGTAAATGTAAAGGTTTATTTCTGGGCTCTGAGTTATGTCATGTTATATTTTTGTGTATCCTTAAAATTACATCAGTACTTCATTATCTTTTTTGTGTGTGTGTGAGGAGGATTGGCCCTGAGCTAACATCAGTTGCGATTGGCCCTGAGCTAACATCAGTTGCCAGTCTTCCTCTTTTTTTGCTTGAGGAGATTAGCCCTGAGCTAACATCTGTGCCAGTCTTCCTCTATTTTGTATGTGGGTTGCCACCCCAGTGTGGCTGACGAGTGGTGTAGGTTGGCGCCCAGGATCCCAACCCACAAACCTGGGCCACCAAAGCAGAGCACACTGAACTTAACTACTGTGCCACAGGGCTGGCCCCAATACCACATTATCTTGGTTACTGTAGTTTTATGGTAAGATTTGAAATCTGATAGCGTCAGTCCTCCACTTGGTTCTTCTTTTTTCAAAATTGTTTTGGCTGTTATATCCTTTGCATTTTCGTACACATTTTAGAATCAGCTTGTAAATTTCTACAAAAATGCCTGCCATGATTTTCATAGGGATTGAATTGAATCTATAAATCAATTTGGGGAGAATTGCCTTCTTAACCATATTGAGTTTCCCAGTCTGAATATGAAAGGGCCTGACATGTAGTATGCCATTTATAAATACTTGCTGAGTTTACTTGAGTTAATATTGATATACAACCTATATTTGAGTAAAGGCAAATATGGCAGGGTTGTACCTTTTATTCATCCATTTACTCGCTCCATGTTAAAGAAACATTTATTGCGCATCACCTTTATGCAAGATACCATCACCTTGCGAAAGTAAGTGAAGTATTGTTTTTTTTTCAACTCATTTTGAAGTGAATGAGTCAATGCCCTTATTTTTAAGGATCTTTTAGTCTGACAGGGTAAGTAATATACATATGCAAGTATTTATAATTTATGGCAAGAAGGATAATGAGCCACAAGAAAAGCTATGAGCTATGGGCATTCAAAGGTTTGGCCAGAGAAAAAACACTACATGTCCAAAGAAAAAGCACTGACAAAAAGTTGTTTGGTTAAAAGGATTGGGGGTTATAGCTTTTTTGTTTTTGAATCTCAGGATAAGGGCTAGTTTGTGACTAAAGGGGACCTGCCATTGGCCTTTCTGTGAGGTCTTGCTTTCTTTGAAGTCCTATGAGGAATTCAAGGCCTGTTCTGACAGTTGAGATTCAATTGTGTGCAGTAGCTTCCCTCCCTCGTTAGTAAAGATTCGATGACTTCTTGGTCCCTTTCTTGTAACTGCTCTCTTGTGTTTTAGAGGTGGTTGTCTGGGACCATGTTTCTGAATTGGCACATGTTACCTGATTGATTACCTATTTTGGATTAATTTTGTGACCCTCCTAATTTGCCTTGACCGTGAAGTCTCTGATGGCTCTGATCTTTCTTTTATCCCCTGTGGTACCCAGCACGGTGGTGTAACTGTTTGTTGAACGAGTGTGTGAATGGATTGTTTTCAAAGGAAGAAGGGAGTCAGTTTAATCATTTCACATACTTCTTGGGAGATAGTCCAGTGTGGTTCTGACAGTTACTGTTTACTAGCTATATGATTTGGGGCAGGTTACTTAACTTCTCCCTATGCTTCTAAATTCCTAATTCTCTAAGACTCAGTTTTCTCGTCTGTAAAAGCAAGATAAAAATATGTTCTACCTCATTGGGTTGTTGGGAGAATTAAGTGAGATGGTGAATGCAAAGTACTTAGCACAATGCCTGGCGTGTGTAAAACAGTCAGTGGATGTTCATTCATTATTGTGTTGGTATTTTTAATTATTAAGAAAACTACAGTGACATAATGAGCTTGTAATAAGCACCAGCCTTCCATTTTGTAGGAGGACGAATGGCACGAGCAGTGGATAGCGAGCAAGGGGATCTCACCCTGGGTGTCTAATTAACCGCGGTTACAGGAGGAGATGTGCAACAACCAAATAGCAAATGTCGTGTTTTTGAAAGAACATAAGCTTTAATCTGGTGCATTTTTACATGCTTGATTTTTCTCACAGGAAAAACATATGTTTAAAAATATCTCCATATAACATTAAGATTCCTTTGGCAAATCAGTTACCAAGTGATCCTCTTTTCATGTATTTTTCCCCTAAAACATTGCTTTAGTTTACGCCAAAGTTAAATATATTCCACTTTCCTGCAGGGTACAATTTGGAAATGGTGACTGAAATAAACACCATTTAAGCTGTCTGCTTTCACGGTACCTAGTATATTGAAAAATGATGTTCGTCTCCTGAGTAATTTAAAAATCAGTGTTGAAGATAACAAACCAAATCAAAATGTTGAATTCCTTTTCACCAGCTGCTTAGTTACTGTACATTTCACTGTCTTCTGAAAAGAGTTCAATAGAATCACGTATTGGTTCCCAGTCAAGGTGTTATTGAGTCCAGTATTCTAATATCTTGTGGACATGTCCAGAAACAGGACCATTTAGATAAGCCCAAGGCAAATGCATATTCCGTTACGTATAGAGTAAAGGACATGCATATTCAGAAGTAGGGAAATAGAGAAAACGATTTTAAATTTCAAAATTGGTTTCAAAATTTAATATTTTAAAGGTAACATATCAATAACAACATATGAATATATTTATTGCTATTAAAATTTAAATAGCTACCATTTAATAAATGCCTGGATATACCAGGCCTGAGCTATGTGCTTTATATTTATTAGGCACCTTAGTTTAAATAAAAATACATGAAGTTATTAGAAATAAACATGTATGGGAAGTATTATGGTATAATTTCATTATTTCATTTTATTCTCAGAACAGTTCTATGAGACTGTCCTCATCTCACAGATAGTGATATTGACAGCCACCATAAATAACATTTAGGTGGCTTTCTGTGACTCAGGCACTGTTCTGAGCGCTTTGCATGAATACACTGAGTCCTCCCAAGCACCCAGTGGGTGTGTGCTCTTCACACTGCCGTTTACAGAAGGCCCTGCTGGCAGGGAAGGCCGAGCTGTGGGCCTGGCAGCCTGGCTCCGGAGCCCGTCCTCTTACCCACTGAGCCCTGTGGCCTTCCGCAGACACAGTGAGCATATCGGGATTTCAGGAGATTCAGGAATTTTCCCCAGGGCATAAGCTAGGAAGGGCTAGAACCAGGAATTCTAACCCAGCCCTCTTTTACTCAGGAATTTTGCTCTTAACTGTTACACCACAATACTTCCCGTAAATGTTTATTTCTAATAACTTCAAGTACTTTTATTTAAACTGAGGTGCCCAATGAATGAAACAAGGAAGAATCAAGAGTTATGGAAATATATGAATGTTCATTTGTTTAAAATGTTGCCTTTGTTAAGATAGAGGCTGCTGCTGTTGCTTCCAGTGCCAGTCATAGAAAGTTACCCAGCAAGTCATTATTATCTGTGATCATGCCCTAAGGCTGGCCTTGGGGGCCTGGCCTCTGCTTCTGGGAGAAGCACATTATCATGAAGCCTTCTGCGTGTGTTAGTAATCAATGGACTGTAGTGTCATACACAGGATATATATGTAAACAATTTTCTCACCCAAGTATTGATACCTTTGAGTATTGAGAGTCTGAGACTTCACATTTTCTCAAATTCCACCAAGAACTGCTGGATTTACTGTGTCCAAGATATATTGTCTTCGTTAATTTGTTATATATAGAATAACAGGGATACTTCCCTATGACCAGGAACATGTAAATATGCTTGCATATTATACAATATATTGAGAGATTGTAATGTAAATATTAAGCCACTATTACTTACACATTGGATTTTGAAAATGAGCAGGTAGCTTTTGTTTTTGAAACTCATTAAATAAGAAGAAAAGCTTTATAGCTTGGAAAATCTGTTGGACCTACGACTGCATGGATTTTTATTTCAGTGCTCTGGATTACCGATTGATGAATGTTTAATTACAAAAGTTATTTTTAAAAGGTACAAAGTGGGCCGGCCTGGTGGCTTAGCGGTTAGGTGCGCGAGCTCCACTGCTGGCGGCCCGGCTTCGGATCCCGGGCGCGCACGGATACACCGCTTCTCTGGCCACGCTGAGGCCACGTCCCACATACAGCAACTAGAAGGATGTGCAGCTATGACAGACAACTATCTACTGGGGCTTTGGGGGAAAATAAATAAATAAATAAAAAACAGAGCTCTAAAAAAAAAAAATAAATAAAAGGTACAAAGTGATATTATTTTAAAATTATATCTTGATTATTTTGACCCCATACAAAGATAAATACAAAGTCTCCTCTGAGAGGTGTTGGTTTTCTTATTTCTTTTTCTTTTCTGTCTTTCTCTCATTTTTTATTTAGGTTTTTAGCTGTGGTTTTTTACAATACTGGACAGAGTTAGTTAAATTCTACTTTGTGGGAAGGGTGAGTATTAGGCAGGGTGGGAGTGTATGTGGGAAATAAATACACTGAAGACTTGAGGTGATATAAGTGTGAAACTTTAAAAGCTCCTCCTGAAGTTCCATATGTATTCCATCTAATAAATATATATTTAAACTGTATTCTTTCTGTCTACTTCTCATTGCTTTCCTTTACCTCTTCTCTTAATTACAGTTTTGTTATTCCCTCTTTTAGTGGTCACATGTAGATCACATCAGAGTCAGCAGATTAGTTTTGCAAAAATTCAAGGAACGTTATAACTGTGTTTGCCATTTTTTAGAAGTTAATTTGTATCTGGGTAAATAGAAAAAGAAAGTAAGCATCTGGCAACATCCCTGTAAAAACCCTGGTGTAAAAAAGTTGGAAGACTCGGGCCTAGTGTGGACTCGGCCACTCTTTACTGGGGAAGGTCACTTGCCTTCTTTGAACCTCTATTCTTCATCTGTAAAATGGGAATACTAAGACTGCTTCTGAGTATCTCCGTGCTGTTGAGAGGATCAGATGCAACAACAATGTGAAAGTACTTTGAAAAATGTAAAGTGCTGTAAAAAATGACAGAAATGATTTGGTGGTTTGTCTTTTAGTTTCAATAGTGAGATAAAAATACTTGTAGCTGTGTATGTGATTATTTAAAAACCCAGAATAGTAAATTTATGTGCATCTCAACATATAGTATTTTTAATAGGAAATTGTTTATTGTTATTCCAAGAGGCTCAAGAATGAGATGGAATAGGAACCTTGCATATTATGTGCTCCTTGGCTAGCTCTACAGTTTAAAACATTTCCCAAACTAGAAGCCCTTTGCTCTTCTAGCATCCCAGATCGGCACCCAGTTTTGAAATTAGGAAAGCTGACACAAACCACTTAAAGTGGTATAGTGGTTAAGAGAATGAACTCTGAGCCAGCCTACCTGGCTCTGAATCCCAGTTCTTCCACTTACCAGTAAGATTACCGCTGGGTAATCTTGGGCAAGTTACTTAACCTCTCTGACCTCAATTCCTCATTTATAAAATGGACGTGATGCTCTTTTACCAACCTCACAGGATTGTGGTAAGGATTAACTCATTTAAATCATTTGCATTGCATGTGAGTGCAATATACACGTTTATTAAGATTATGATTATTCCTCTGGGTTTCTTCTCTTGTCCTTTTCCAAGACCCCAGTACCTTGCATCTCTGTAATATACACATGACACTTCATAGTGTGATTAATAAGTATCCAGCAGCCAGGTCAGTAGGTGAGTGAGATCTCCAGGTCCATCCTCTTAGTTTTACGTAAAGAAACTCAGGCCTGGGGACGTGAGATATGAGCCAGACTGGAATGCAGGCCTCTGACCTCAGCCAGGTGCTTCCTCCATGATCCCATCCATACCAAACCACAACACGTGGACAAGGGTAACACTCATGAAAGAGGCAACTCAGACCAGAGATGTGTAAAATATTTAAAAGTGTTTATTTCATATTTATGATATACACCCATTATTGAATTATATATATTTACACTAATAAAATTTCACTGAACGTACTGGAACATGGCTTTTTCTTTTTTTTGGTGGTCTTTTATACCTGAATACAATGTGAGATATTTTCCCTAAAAGTATCTCTCAGAAAAGAGAGAGACACTGTTGACTTCAGTTCATCCAAAGTCTTTTACAGCAGAGTTCTTACCCAATTACTTTTATCTTGAACAACAAAATATTATTTTGGGAAGACATACTAGCCTGACATGACCTTAATAATAAGTGTAATTTGGGTTTATAGATGTTGGTGAAATTAATAGACACAAGCAAGGGAGGAGGTAGCAAAGAAATTTAGCATCAGTTTGATTATTAATTCTCTGCATGTGATCTGTCAATTCCAAGTATTGGATTTTTAAAGATTATTTTAAAAAGCAAGGCAGTGTTGGAGGATCTCAAACATTACACCTGCAGAAGAATGAAAAACAGCCACACAAATGTTAAAAGTAGTCCTTGTGGCTTTGAATAAAATTTTCAGTGTCTGCTTCATGTGTCATAGGAACATTTGAATTTAAGGGAACTACATGTTTTTTGAAAAACCTCATAAGAATTTCATGGACAGTGCCCCCATTTGTGGAGAGAGATTAACATTGTGTTAATCAAGTAGTTGAGCTATATGTTAATTTTAGCAGAAAAGTGATAGTTAGTATAGACACATTTCAGCCTTTCTCTGGGTAGGCTATTTGGATTTTTTGTCCTAGAATGCTTTTCCTCTGCTAACCAGCTTGCTGTTGGACAGCTTTCTTTTCTCCAGCCTTGGGTTTGTAACAGAAAATGTAAATTACTTCTAAGAGAAATTTTAAGTAATCAAAAAACAATAATTTTAAAATATTGGCCAGCAAGTTAGAGAAAAATCCCCTCAAAGTAATACATCCCCCAGGTTAAAAGAAGTGACTGTTGGTTTATCTGCAATGTTATATCTACTCCCAGCTTTTCCACATTAGCGTGGATAACCCAGGAGTTGAGACTGGACTTGTCCTATGGCTGCTGCAAATGGTTGCTTGAATTTCATACATACTCTAGGCTCTCAGCTAATTCACTTAGGTTATAAAGCAATAACCCTTGTCACTTAAAATCTTAAGTAAAACTCTGAAGAGCCTACACTTACCAGTAAAGACTTTGCACTTGATATAAGGCCCAGCACTCATTACCGAGAATCCTGAGCCCTGCTCTTTCTTCTCCTGTGTGGCTAAGAAAGATGGCACCAGGGGGTACTCGCCTTCCTCTTCCAGGCCTCCTGCCACACCTCAGTGTCTTTCTCTAAGGTGACAAATCCACATGCTAATGCCATCTAGAGCTATTCCTAGCCAGCTGTTGAAGGTCATGAGGATTTTCCTGTCTTCTCTGATACCTTCCTGAGTTTGGAGAGAGAAAAATTGGGCTCGTGTCCCCAACAGTGCCCCTCTGTACCCAAATGTACCACCATTTATTGAAAGAGAAGCTGAGCATTGGGTCATTTTTCCTGTTGATTCCTTATGGATAGTCTATAGAATAAAAATTCCAAGTTTCTTTTCTTGGCTTCCTGATAAGACCCGCTGGTCCTGTTGTAGTCCTAAGGAAAATACAGTTGTATCCCCTTCAGTCCATTTTCGTGTCCTCAGGCATCTTTGTGTAAAGAAAGAACGGCAGTGGTACAGTCAGTCAGCTGCTGCAGGAATCCATGCTCCCTCTGCCCAGCTCTCCTCCCACGCCTGCTCTGGGGGAAGAGTTCTGAATCTGCGTCTGTAGTGCTCGTGGCTTCCCGCCTTGCCCCACTCCAGTTTCTTCGTGTCGGCACAAATGAAGCAATTATGAATTATATGCCTTGAACAGAACAGGAAGAGGCAGTGTATGAACCAGATTCATAAGCCATTTGAGAAGTGCAGAAAATGCTATGTGTAAATCTAGTCATGGAATTTGTGTTAGGGCACTGTTAAACTAGGCTTAATGGATAATATTTTTATTTGGAAAAAATTTAAAGACAGAAAAACTCAGGAAATAATATACCTGTTTACCCACCACTCAGAATTCACTAATTTGAACACTTTTATCATATTTACTTCAAATCTGTTTAAAAAACAAAATGTTACAGATCACATTTGAAACACCCTCTTGGTTCCCTTCCCTTCTCAGCCTCCCTAGAGATATCCATTATCATGAATTTGGTGAGTGTCCTTCCAGTCCATGATTTTATACTCTTATGATATGTATGTCATATATAAATAAATCCATAATATTGATTTGCACGTCTTAAAACTTGTGAAAGTATAATCACACACATGTATTGTTCTGTTTCTTCTGTCACTTGATATCATAATGAATGAGAATAATTTGTTTAGGTATACTGTCATTACTAATACATTGGGACTTTTCTAATGACTTATTTTGTGGTTTCTATTTATCATGTGTTTTTCTTTGTTTTGTTGTTTTCTTCCCTGCCTTTTATTGGTAAAATTTGCTTTATTCTACTCCTCCTGAATTGTAAGTTTATAGATCCTATTTCTTTTCTGAAAATTTTTAATGACTCTCTTTAAATTTTAAGAGAGTCTGAAATTATTCTGTGTCATCCTCCAGAACAAAACCAGGACCTAGTGCTCTAACTTCTGATCTATTCACCTACTCTCATCCTTGATGGTTGTTATTGTCTAAAACTCTGCTCTCCAGTATGGCAACCAATAGCTGCATGAGATTATTATGCACTTAAAAAGAATGAACTGAATTTTTCAATTTTATTTCATTTTAATCAATTTCAGTTTAAAAACTAATATTAGATTCAGATATTAGAAAATTTTAAATATCTTTGGAACAACCCAGGTATGTGAAACTACTATACATTTTATGAACTCTTAACTACAGATCAGGTATTCCTGGTGAAAATTTAGCCTTTGAATGGAGATGTGCTGTAAGTGTAAAATACATGCCAGATTTTGAAGATTTAGTACAAAAAGTTTGTGAAATACCTTATTAATGATTTTTATATTGATTACATGTTGAAATGATAATATTTTCAATATATATTATTAAAATTAATTTCACCTTTTTTTTTTACTTTTTTAAGATGACTGTTAGAAAATCTAAAATTACATGTTGTATTTCTATAGGACAACACTGGTCTAGGATTTCTATTGAAACTTTATTAAACACACAAAAAATAGGTATTATTATCTACAGGTAATGCTTAATTAGATTACCAATATCTTTTATACTTTCTTCTCATATACTTTCCTTCCATCTAAATTCAGTTTTTTTGTTGCTGAATTTGATGCTTTACTAATAGGTCCTGTTGAAAGAAAGGCTCTGTTGGTGGTAAACTTTCTTAGTATTTGTATTCTGAAATGTCTTTATTTTGCCTTCACTCTTGAATAAAAGCTGGGTATAGAATTCTAAGTGATGGTTTTCCTCAGCTCCTTGAACATAACTCCATATTTTCTTACATTTGTAGTTGCTGGTCAGAAGTAATTCTTTGTAGATAGTCCATCTCTTAACTGATAACTTTTAAGATTCTTCTCGGACTGGCCCTGTGGCTTGGTGGTTAAGTGCGCGCGCTGCGATGCTGGTGGCCCGGGTTCGGATCCCGGGTGCGCATCGAGGCACCACTTCTCCGTTCATCCTGAGGCCGAGTCCCGCATACAGCAACTGGAAGGATGTGCAGCTACGACACACAACTATCCACTGGGGCTTTGGGGGGAAAAAATAAAATAAATAAAATCTTAAAAAAAAAAAAAAGATTCTTCTCATTTTCCTTGATGTTCTGTAGTTTTATTATAGTATGTCTCCTTGTGTTTGTTTTGTTTTATTTTGTTTTCAGTTTGTTCCCTGGTGTTAGCTTTCCATCTGGAGAGTCATGACTTCAGTTTGGGAAAATTCTCAGCCATTATGTCCTTGCCTTCCTACTAGTTTTCTCTGTTCTCTGCTTCTGAAATGTCTGTTAGGTGTATGTGGAGCCTCCCAATGAACCACCGTGTCTCCTAACCTCTCTTTTATGTTGTTCATCTCTTTATTGCTCTTTGTTGCATTCTGGGCTAATTCCTCAGCAATCTGTGACAATTCATTATTTCTTCTACTATCCCTGTTCTAGAGTTTATGTTTTGAGTTTTTTTTATCTCCATGAGCCTACTTTTATTTTCAGAATTTGTAATTTAAAAAAAAATTCAACTACCTGTTGCTTTTTGCCAAAGTTCAGGCCTTCTTGGCTGATTCTCTGTCCCCATCGGTCACCAGGTGCTCAGTGATCCACCTGTCTGCTGACTTGCCCTCAGATCAGCTCTCAGTGGTGCTCCAGACTTCCGAGGATCCCTGCTGTGCCCTCCATCTGGCCACCTGGTGTGTCCCCCTCCCCCTTGCTGGCTCTCAACTCAGTACCCATGCCACTTGGATGCTGAAGGAGCTTCAGATACGTGAATGAGACCTTTTTGTTTGACCATGGTTCTCTACCCTCTTGACCATTCTGGGTTCTAACTGGATTAGCATAAGCCTGCCCTGTCCTGAGGAGTGGGGTGAAAACCCCTCTGCCTTGGAATTCCTCGAATCCCCTCTGACTCACCTCATCCTTCTCATCAGCCCACCAGGAGGTTGAAGTACATCTGAGATCACCTACACACGCCCCCAAGCCTCGTCTCCCCCTCTTCTTTGTCTTTACGCCTTATAGTCCCTTAGGACAAAAACTTCCGGCTTCTGTTTTAATCCCTTCATACCATGCCCTCCTTCCTGTCTCCAGCCCCATGGCTGAGTGTTCGTGGTGGACGTGGTGTGTGATAAGACAGCCTGCAATGGTAGGGCTTTCTGAAATAGTAGTATACCTGTTCCACTGTACAACAAAAACAGATGACAAGGTTGCAGGGAATCTGGATGTAAGGAAATGTGCTCAACTTTAAGGCTCTGTTGAATATAATTTCAAATTTGATAATTCAGAAGATTCATTAAGATTTTGTATCTTTTATTGCATAACATCTGTATAACAATTCACAATCTATGAAATCCTCTCTCCAACATCTTGCTTGATTGTAAGCATGACCCTTTGAGTTAGATGTCATTATCATCTGTCATGCTCGGATGAAGAGACTGAGCCCCTGTGATCAAGTCCCTACCCCAGATCACATAGCTCCTAGGTGGAGAGCAAGATTCAAGCTGGTGTCCTGACCTCCATTCGTGCCACAGTGGTCCCAGGTAAAGATCAGTGGGCTTGTTCCTGACTGTAAATTTGTAACGTGCTTGTTAATAGAAAGCACTGTGGAAAGATTGCCAGAGAAACCAGCTTTGCCTAGAGTTGTAGCTCTTCACATCGAGAGTCTTAGGTTCATTCATCTGAGGGCATTAACACTTTCGGTTATACCTGCTTTTTTCATGTAGTGTCTTTCCAAGTTTCTCTTTTTCAGTAATTTGCATCCAGTACACACAGTGTTAGATCAGTGTTTAAAGAGTGATCTCTCTGTCGTATTACCTGTGACTAATCCACTGCATAGAAGAATATTGAAAATAATGTCGTTAACATAAGTTTTTTATTTTTATTTTTTTTATTTTTTTAAATTCTTCCTTCTTTTCTTTTCTTGCTGGGAAAGATTCCCTCTGAGCTAACTTCTGTTGCCAATCTTCTTCCCTTTTTTTTTCTTTTCCTTTTTCCCTCCCCAAAGCCACAGTACATACTTGTATATTATAGTTGTAGGTCCTTCTAGTTTTCCTATGTGAGTGACCACCACAGCATGGCTACTGACAGACAAGTGGTGTGGTTCTGTGCCCGGGAGCTGAACCTGGGCTGCTGAAGCGGAGCCTGCCGAACTTGAACCACTGGGCCCTCAGGGGTGGCTCAGTTTTTTATTTTTTTTAATGTCATTTAACATCAGGAATAGCTATGTGCTGCTTCTTTAAATGCCTGTCAGTTACTGGTAGAGGGTTCCAGATTGAAATCTACCAAGTGGCCTGACAGGTATGAACGAGAGCCTAGACAACAGAGGCATGAGTTTGTAGCCTTGGAAGGGGCAAAGCCAAATGGCCCACCTAGGGGTTGTCTTCATGTGCTCAGACTTCCTAGGCTGTTGCTGTCTCTGACTTGCTGACTAATGTAACAGAAGAGCTGTGAAACACACATTCCTGTGCATAAGAGTCCGGAACAGAGAAGAGAATCGCTGTTTCCCTTCATGATAGAGGAGGTTCCATGGAGGAGGGGAAAGTAGTTCGTTGATTTGGGAAACAGGAAAGAACTCCATGGACCTGGGAGGTTCTGGAGAGGAACAAATGATGGACTGTAACAGGCAGCCCTTGGGGGGAAGAGAAGGTTTACTGTGTCCTTTGCCTTGAAGAAGAGCTTTTGTCTTTCTCAAAGACTTTGTATACTTCTGACCTATGTTTTACACATTATTTTATAATCTAAGGTTTTTAATTTAGCATTATTTTATGTGGACTTTCCATGTATTCACATAGACTATTTTTAATCCCATTGCATTAATAGTTACGTAGTTTGCTTAAACATTTCCATATTATTAATTGATCATGTGGGTTGTTTCTAGTTATTCCATATTGGAAATAGTATAAATAAAACCATATTTTTACAGTTTCTTTCTTTGAGTCCTGGTTCCAAAATTGGAATTACTGGGTCATTATCTGATTAGTCCTCTGTGTTTTTTCATATTGCCAGGTTGTTCTTTGAAAATATTATGTTAATTTACAGTGTCTCCAGCCCCGCCAAGCAGTGGGTGGGTTTCATCATGATCTTTTAAGTTTTTTTCTCGTTTTATCAGATAAGGCATTACCACATAGCTGTTTTATTTTGCTAAGCCAAACATTGTGCCAGATGTTGGTTTACTATTTGTATTTTTCCCTTTTGGGAACTCCATGCATATCTTGTGTTAAATAATTTAATTTTCTAATTAGTTAATTATTTCAATCTTATTTATGGTCTTTAGCCAGTAAAAATTGGTGTGTCATATAACTCTATTTTCCCCGTTGTGTGTGGCCTGTGAAGGAGTGAGGTGTGAGCTGTCATGAGAGTGGGCAGGAGCTGCCCCAGGGGATGGATCAACATCAGGAAACACATCCCCCGGGGTGGCGGGGCGCTTGGCTGTCCTGCTGAGGCTGAGAGTGGGGTAGGGGTGCTGGAGTTGATAATGGAAAAATAGTAACCCCTGACAAATTTGTCAGGTCGTATCAAGAAATGGCCTAGAAATCAAAGCTAGGCAGGTCTGGGATGAAAGTATGCTTTGCACTTGGCTTGGGCTTTCCCAGCATCCTGTCCTCATCTTAAAGGAACAAAGTGACAGGAACGTGCAGGTGCGTCCCGGCCCCACACTGACCGCTGGGTCCCTGTTCTTTCATCGGTGGTGGACTCATCAAAGACCAGTGAAAACTGCTTAGGTAGAATGTACATCGAGAACAGGGGCTCACCGCAGTTCTTGCGTGTTCCTGGTTTAAAATTAGAGCAGTTATGCAGATAAATGCAGTGTGTGTGTGTAAAAAACGTATCCTTTTACGAACTTACTTTTTCTCTACAAAATATCTGTTGGCCTATGTAATCCAGAGAATTGAAATAGCTTTTTTTTTTAAATCTCCCTCTAATGTGTGTTTTCCAATTTAAAAACAATTCACTGAAATATTTTCTTTCTAGTCTCCAGAGAATGCAGAGGGCAAGGATGGATCCAAAGTAACTAAACAGGAGGTGAGCGTTTCTTTGACATCCTGTATTTAATGATTTAACTGGAATTTTTACTATTGTTATCACTGTCTGCATCTGAATGAATGCTATCCTAAACAAGGTAGTTGAGACTACATACCCCAGAGATAAGAGTGTGGTGGTGCAGTCTCGCTTGGCCTAGGTATATTTCAGTTGGGTATACCAGTAAGGCCTTTTCCACTTACTGTGTGTTTATATTTCTACCTGTCCTTCCTGCTGTCTGTTAGAGCGGATACTGTGAATTCCTTCTGGGCAAAGAGCGAGATAATAGGTAAATTCATCAAGGAGAACAAAGTCTGCCTTTCACAGCAAGGAAATGAAAGACTGTTGGTTTAATAAATTCTCTGCTCCAGTGAGTGAATTATAAATTACTTTTTAGGTTCTAAGTATTTGCCTAAGAGGAATCATCTCTAAAGTCAAAAACTATGGAAGGATACACAAAATGTCAAAATATTAAAATTGGGTTTTTTTAATCAGGAAAATTCTTAGGGCGGGATAATTACTTAGGCAGTAATTCAAAGAAGCTTCGTATTAAAATACAGAAACCTCGAAACACTGGGAACTTGGGAGGGTTGCTTGCATTTGACCCTCCATGGTAATATCATGAGCTTCTAGAAGGAGGTGGATGAAAAAGTAGCAAATGGGATGGTAACTGTGATGACAGCTGTTCACTTTTGCACAGGGCTTTACAGTTTGTGGAAAAACTGCAGCTCTCACCCTTGAACTTATAAACTAAAGGAGGTCATGAGAGAGACAAAAACAATATCTAGTTACAGATTCTTTGATTGGGTGATTCATATCGTGGTTAATAATTCAGAGGAATTTGTCATGATAGCAAAACCCCCTACACAGATTTGTACAAGGAAATTCATTCTGCCAAATGGAGAATCTTTAACAGGATCTATAAAGAAATAATTTAAAAGCAGAACAAACAAAAACTGCCTATAACCAAGTCCCCACCATCCATTTACCCAGCATTCAGTGTTCAGCAGTTTGGGAGATGAGGTCTGTGATCCAGAATCAAGTCACTAAACAAATGCTAGAACCAACTAAAAAATGATAAATGCTTGAATTTTCTTGAAAATGGCAAAATATAATTTGTCGGACAGTTGGCTAAGTATAACGAACCTTAATGTTTTTAGATTTGGGCATGAAACGCATTTGAGTTTCTCCATAGGGACTGCTATTTAAATTGATCGGTCACTCAGAAAACCTACAAACCATTGCACACAGTAGATCTTGGATAGTGAAAAGTCTTTCCAGTCCTTCTACACTGAAAGCAATCCAGCTAGTTAGAATATATGTAAAAGATTTTTGCTTATACAGCTGTCTTATACATATTATTTTGGCCTCAATGTTTTTATTACTTCTATTTTTCATATTGTTATTTTTAATATTTTGTATTATTGCTAACAAAAATCTTTCCTAGACCAGACTCTACCTGTCATTTAAGCCAAGACCAGGTTAAAACTCATAATATGTCTTCAGGACATCAACACAATTGTTTGAAGAGTAAAAAGGTCATTCAATTAGCTGGTGGTTTAGGATAAGAACTATCAGATAGCATATTGATTGATGTTTTTCCCCACTGAATTGACTGAATCTTCTAGTTGTGTCATTGAGGATGCACAGACTTGACTATAGTGAAAAGATATCAGTTACAAAGGGGGATCCTCTTTTGAAAATCCTCTCCCACTGTCAGGATATATGAAGGGCTTGGTGTAGAGTAGAGTACTTGGACAATAAATGGCCCAAAAAATATATGACAATTACTACACTCGGCAGTTTGCAAAGCCCTTTCACGTCCATTATCTTATCTGATCCTTACGATAACCCTAACATGAGGGCAGAGCAGATTCATTCCACAGCAGCAATAATGTGTTGAGCACCTGTACTCCGCCAGCACTGTTCTACCCTCTGCAGATGCCACAGTGAACAAAAGAAGCAACAATCTCTGCCTTCATGGAGCTCCCATTTTAGTGAGGGGAGAGAGAGAGAGTAAAATAAAATAACTGGATATTTGCTGTGAAGAAAAATAAAGCAAGGAAAGGGAATAGTGAATGTCAGAGAAGTGCTATTTTTGATAACAAATAGGCATATGCTAACAAGGTTCTCAGAAAAATGTATGATTTTCCCCAGGTGTCGTAACTTGTTAGTTGCAGAATCAGGAAAGATATCTGAGTCTCCTAATTCAAAATCCTCTGTGCTCGTGCCCCTTTTGTGGTAATCATAAAAATCTGATTATCCAGTGCTTTTTCTCTGTCTTCTCCATTCCCCAGCCAAGGCTCTGATGTGTATCTTTCCCTACTTCCCAGTTTTGCGAAGCAGCTACTTTCTATTTAGCTCCTTGTTTGTTTGGGGGAATTAAAGGAAACTTGACTTTTGGGTTTGCTTGGAAGTACATGGTTAGGCTTACGAGCAACAAGAAATCTCATAACAATAGAAATACTTCCAAATTCCGATGGAGTGGCCACGTGTGTCGAGCATGTTCAGCAAAGTCCAGTGGTTTTGCTTGGATCTCACTATCCCAGTGAACTTGGTCCTGGCAAGATTAGACTCCATGTCTCATTTGCAACCAGGACATTAAAGTAAAAGACTACATGTCTTTCAGAGTCGCCTTCACCAGAATTTTCTCCAGCCCAGAGGGTGATCAGTTAATCAATAAATGCTTACTGAACAATTCCTTTGTGCCCAGCAGTATAAACCACTGGGACAAACCCTCACATTAGTTGTTTCTGTAACTCTCCTGGTTACTTGTCATTCTAAAAGCCTTCCTTCCTTTCTTCCCTGAGAATCACTCTTTTGACCACTTTTGCTGAAGATTCACACATAATCAACAAATGGAGAAAAATTCTTGTCTTTTTTTCATAGTAATCCTACCCAACAGCCTGAGTCCCAAATGAACACTTCAAATTCTAGTGTTTGAAAGAGGAAAAATAGCAGTCTAGTCTATTTTATGTCCAATAAATAGAGTTCAATCATTTATAGATTTAAAGGCTGTGGAAGCTGATGGAACTTTCCAGGAAGGTGTACACACCTGCATGCATAACCACTCTGCTGACTGAGTGAAAGATTCGTGTCCACTGTTTGCAGTAAAAAAGAAACTCTTACGATGGTTACTGGAAAGGAAAGTATAAGAAAAGTCTTTTTTTTTGTATGGCATAGAAAGAAGAGCTGGTAAATTTTAGGCAGGAAGTCATAAAATGATTTTACAGTAAAAGAGGGATGTGCTTTTTAGAGATTGGTTGGTTTAGACAGCCTAGGGAGGCAAACTTTGCTTTTGCCTTAATTTCTTAGGCTTTCTATTTTGAACCTCTTGTACTGGACCTGAATTATCAAAAGGTAGTGAGTTTTCTGGATCACAACTTGTTCAGGCCCTGCAGGGCGGTGCGTGGTTGGAATGTCTCTGGAAATCCTGACGGGCCGTCTGACATCACTGCCTCGTTAGTGTGTTTGGGTGTTTATATGGAAAGGAGACGAGCAAAAACTTTGGAGTTGAGGAATTTTTCACGTTTTGGCCTCACTTCAATGAGGGCCCCTGCTAGGCATTGGAGCTCCAGGAATGCAGGAGAAAGATGTACCCCTGTGCAGTAGGGGTACAGACATGGGACAGATGAGGTGAGCAGTGAGGTGAGGCCAGCGTGGTATGCATAAATTACCCCAAGTGGAGAGGGATTCAGGAAGGTCCGTCACCCCTCTTTAGCATGGAGGCTGCCGCTCCTCCTTTTGGGGGCCACCTTGCTGAGCAGTCTTCTGCTGACTGCGCTTTACTTGTGAGATGGTGTGGATAGTTCTTGAGGCCACACGGAAGCTTCCAGGTTGAGCTCTATGTGATAATCGACAGTGCTCCTTTGCTTCTCCACACTTGGAAAGCGTGTTGAAGAAGCACAAGTTACCTACTTGCTGCCTGGTTTAGTTGATAATGTTGCCTTTTCTTCAGTGATACCCACTCATGCAATTGAAAAGCCATCACAGGATTTGGGTTCTGCTTCCCCGTGACTCGTGAGAGCGTTGTCGTGAATGTACCGTGATAATTCTGGCAGAGGCTGCAGTGTTTCTTGCGGAGCATCTGATACAGGTGCTCCCCCAAAACTGTGTGCCAAGCTGTACATCCCCTTATCTGGTGCAGCGAATATATCACAGCCTCCACTTAACCTGCGCAGTCCTCTAGTCTCAGCACATACTGCTACCTGGCCTTCAGTCCAGCTCTGATCTTTCCTCGAGTCCCCAGAGTTAAAATTATTCGTGGAGACTCTGGCCCTTTATTTGCTTCCGTAGTTTAAAGAAAGATAAGTTTAGCTTCCTCTGGCTGTTTTCAGCAAGAAAGTTCTTAGATGTGGAGATGGCAAGAAATATTTCTTCCAGTTTGGCCTGACCCACTGACCTAGACTTACCTAAGCATGGCTTCAAGAATCTCCTGATTCTTTGCAACCATGGCACGGGCTCCTACTGACTGTTTTTGCTGACTCCCTTAAAAAATTATTTAAAACATTTATGCTATTGTAATGAGACAGTTGCATAAGGCAGCAAGAATTAGGGAAAAGCTTGAGTTCATTTATTCAGCAAGTATTCCTGAGTATCTGCTATATGTTAGGTGGTACACTATTCTGCTAAAGAAAGAACAGTGAATTAAAGGGATGAAAAGTGTAGAATATTTACTTCTGGAACACTTCTAAAGAAACGAGTTGTACTTTTAGAAGGTGAAATCCCTTGGGAAGCCATCTTTTGCTGATGGTAAGTAGAATATCAATTCTGTATGCTTATTCCTGAAATGCCTAGAACAGTTCTGATATTTTAAGTTCTCTTTGCAGTCTCATTTGCTGTTAACTTGCACCATCCTTGAAGAAGAAAAGATGTCCTGAAAAATATCACTTTCAACACAGTTTCTCTAAATTCTTTAAACTTCCAAATTAAAAGATTAGTGAACTTTTTACTCTATTTAAATTTTTAAACCTATGTGTTTGGTAGATAAATAAATATGTTTATTTTGTTACAGGTAAAAGTAAGTCTTTCTTGTTAACTGCCTAAGATCTGTAGTCATTTTCTTTCTAACACAGTAACAAGGTGGGGAACTCCTGCTGTTTGGTTTCTACACAATTATGTCTCTTTTGTATTAATGTATAAGCCTTAGTTCCATTTGTAAGGAACAAGAGCAGACTGGAGCTAGACCTTCAACAGCACCCAATGTTCTTGCTGTCAGTTTCAGCACAAAAGTAGATTATGGTTTGGGTCAGAGCCTAAACTCATTTTCTTTCCTTTTCTTACCTGCCGCGCCCTTACCTGGGAGAGGCCGTTTCTTTGAGCAGTGTGCCCTGGCCTCTTTAGAAACCCTTCCTCTTGAGCGTTAGGGTGCCCAGGGCATGTGGGGTGTATTTCACGGTGCTCACCTGGAGAGGGTGACTGCAGTCATACATTATATTCTTTCAACAAAGTAAGATGTTAAGGATGAATTTTTTAAAATCTACTTGGTTGTGTATAATCACCAAAAAAATATTTTCCGTTTTCTTTTGTAGCCCACCAGACGGTCCGCCAGGTTGTCCGCGGTGAGTATTTCAGACCCCCTTGGTGTTAGTTCTGAGGAGTACATGTTCCCTCTGTCCAGAGCTCAGCAACAGAAGGAAGATGAAGGTGGTAATGCCCTTGAGTTTTTGTATTTCCTTTTTGAAAATTACCTGGGTCACAATTTCTAGCAAATTTGACCAGTGTTGCCAAGCCGTTCTGTTGATCAGATGTATCGGTGAAAGACACTGGCCAGCCCATGACCAGGAATGTAAAGTCCGGGGAGTGCTTTGATGTTGCTAGATCTCTGAGTAAAAGAAGTGCTTTAAGCAGAGTCCTCGCCTTCCGATTCCACATATGGTGTGCTCAAGGGGACAAGGATCCTGATCCTCTGTGTGCGACTCCTACTTTAGTCAGAAGGTTTGGAAAGTTGTCTGAGTCATATACTTCAGCCTCATTTCAGAACTAGAGAATCTTTGAAAAATTAATGATTCCACTTTGCGCTTGGAGTCTCCCTCTGTGGGCCAGGCCCAGGGAAGAGCAGGGTTGGATCGTGAAGCTGGGTGAGCAGGGCTGTGCTGGCCCTCAGGGAAGTCTGGACTTCATCCTCAGCCAGCACCTGGGCCTGGCACAGGGCAGGGAATCAAAGCAGAAGTGGGTGTTAGGACCACTCACAGGTTCAGAAGTGTAGCTGCGTTTTGGGTTGGGTGAGCCAGTGTTTCACAGAGTCCTAGCCTAAGGAAGCGACACCAGAGTCACCCAGAAGATTAAGAGCTGGAAGGAGCGGCTGCGTGTGTACACAGTTAATCCAGATTCTGCTGAAACCCCTCGCAGGTGGTGTGCTTGTCCAGTAGTAGATTTCACCATGGTTCAGAAGTTATGTTTTAACTCTTTTTGGATTTAATTATAGATTATACTGAAAGCCATTGTATTCCACGGATCTCTAGCCTGTTAAGGCAGTAGACCTTGTAAGTCAAAAACCAAAATTTAAAACAAGGCTTTTCCTGAGCACCAGGAGCCAGCAATGTGAGCACCTTCCACTGAACTCGTTGCTGGTGGTGCAGACGCAGAGCCTCCCGAGAGGCCAGTGGATTACAGATTGCAAAACCTCGTCATTTCCTGTGCCATCAAGACACTTGAATGCTGAGTCGGGGGGGAAGTGTCTGTTTTACAGAAAATAATATACAAGGAAATTATTTGCTATAAACTGGAAAAAAAGTATATGGTAATACAATATATCAAAGCCCAAAATAACAAAATTTTTAAAATCCTAAAAATTTAGGAGCTATGCAAGCTCCTGTTTGGGGGAGCAGACTATAGATTTAAGGTGATAAGATTAATAAAAACATTCCTAACTTTTCAGGCTCAATTTTCTTTTTTTATTTAAAGGTCATATCTAACAACCAATCTTCCAGAATTGAACTGTCTACAATTTCACTTTATGCCCTTAATGAAAAGGGCTAGATTCCATATGAAGCTGAACTGCCTAGAGGCATTAGGGAGGAACATGTATTTTTCTCCTCAGGGGGAGACCCTGGATAGTGTTTTCTATTTAAAAACCATTCTTCCTAGTGCCGGGAGAGATGTACACTTATTTTTTTCTAGCTCAATGAGGGGAATATTTGCCTTAAAATATCTATAGAAAACCTGTGGTTTAAACTGGTTATCTTCTCCAGTGTCCTCCTCTGGCACCTGGGGTCACCCGCCAGGGAAGCTGACCAGGGCCACAGGGCAGGTGGGCATTGCTCATGGGAACGGGGAGGAGAACCACATGAGGCAAGAAAAGAATAGTTGCCTAGTGGATTCTTTGGCTAATAAAATCTGTGAAAAGTGTTCAATTTTGGGAGCTAACCGTGGACATTTTGTCATTATAATGCTGTTCTGAATAAAAAGCTCTAGGGACAAATGAGCCCAGTGTCTGGGTGGGCGATAGATTCTTCTCACCTTGGGCTGGCATTTGAGGATGAAAGTCGGAAGAAGCTTGGCTTCAGAACTTGACGTGCACATCAGAGGTGGAAGGATTTGGATGATTTTGAAATCCTTCACAGGCCACCGTCTTCCTTACCAGCTGGGCTTTGCCTGTGATTGTGCTGTGATTTCTAGACTGTTGGGGAGGCCAGTGTGATCGAATTCATTGAGTCATTTGGCCGAGGGCCTGAGTCATTCCTCTTGCTGCTGTGCTGTGATGAAAGGCAGTACAGAGACATTGGAGATAGAAGCTTCAGCCTGTTCCCAGAGAGCTCTTCTGGACCAGGGAATAATGAGTTGACTTTTAAACTTCACCTGCCGTTCACTTGAGAACCCAGGATGAAAATAGTTATGAAATGCAGGCTTCTTTATGCTGTTACTTGGTGCTGAAAATAGGACGAAATATTTTTTAAATGACAAAATCATAGTCAAAATGGACTGTTGTCTTTTGCAGTCTTTCTGTTCCTTTTGGTGCTGGAGGATTGTCTTTTTCAGTACGTGTATAATTTAATTTATCTTTTCAGAAACCTGCTCCACCAAAACCTGAGCCTAAACCAAGAAAAACATCTGCTAAGGTAAGAGGTGCTCCCTCCCCCACTTTGGCTTTTTAAACAATGAATAAATTATAATTCCATATCCAAAAGTCATCCGAGGAAAGATCCCATTTAGTGATTCAGGCTAAACGTGCTGACTAGAAAACTGTGACCCCTGCTACAGGCTTTCTCCACACACAGAAGGCACAGTTGTATGCTTTACCAGGAATGTGTTTTCCGTCTGGTCAGGAAAGCAACGGAGGTCAGAGCATGTTGCTCTGAGAAGCCTCACGTCCAGGGGGGCTTGGTGACGGCCTCGTGGACATGCTGTTCGCACGGCGCTCAGAGGGGTGAGCCTGGCTTGGGCAACACGGCTGCCCACAGCTCGAGGAGTGGGTAGGGCCTTCTGACTCCATATAACTGGTCTTAGTGGGCCAGTCTGATGACTAGTAATAATCGTATAATAGTACTAGCAGACATTTATATGGCCTTTATACTATGCCAGACCCTGTTCTGATTGTTTTCTCCTATAACCCTCACGTCAGTCCTTCCAAGGTAGATAGAGACATCCTGTTTTGCAGATGAGGAAACCGAAGCACAGAATTATTAAGAAACTTACCCCAAATGGCTTATCTTTACTCTTCCCTTCAGAACATTGTCCCTTGTTGTGAATTGCTTGAAACTGTGTGTCTTGTGGCATGAGTAGGTGATTCTGAAGCAGAACTCACTTCTGTGGCTTGTTCTTAAAGTTAGGAACTTTTCACCCTCTGGTCCTTCATTTTCAAGCACTTTCTCAGCTTTCCAGTCACCCAAGCCCCGCGCCCCCGTGTGAGGTGCTTCACTTGCTGGCTTCTTCCCCGCGAATGCTTGTCCCCAGTGACCCCGCGGCTGCCGGTCTCTCCACGGCAGAAGCGCTGCTCGCTCCAGCCAGAGGGGAGGCCCCCCAAACACGTGCAGGAGGGGACTCCGAGGGTCTTCCCGGAAGCAGCCTGTTAAATCCGCACAAGACTCACTGTAACTCACTTGAAGCCCAGCAGAACTGGGTTCCCATCTCCCCGTAAAAGCCACCGTAGTAGCCATGGTCGTGCTGCACCTTGTGTCTGGGTGGAGGCAGGCTCCTTTCAGCCAACATCACACCGTGTCTAACATGCTCTGTTTGCCTGTGCTTTGGTCCTCTGTTAGAAAGAACCTGGGACAAAGATTAACAAAGGTGCTAAAGGGAAGAAGGAGGAAAAGCAGGAAGCTGGAAAGGAAGGTACTGCACCATCTGAAAATGGTGAAACTAAAGCTGAAGAGGTACTTGCTGTCAGCACCTGCCACTGACTGAATCAGTGTCTTAAAAGAAATTGCTCGATCCTTCAGCCGGTGATGGCGCGTTCATAATGTCTCTCTTTATCGCCCGTAATGTTATTGCAGATCCACATCTCTCGCTCAACTGTTAATGTCTCAGCCTCCAGAGGTACCCCACCCAGCACACTGTCAGTAAAGGGGCAGATCGAAACAGTGAGAGTTAAGGGTACAGTAGACAATCCTGCATGTTTGCAGTGACTAGAATCAGATAGTGGTGTGGTGTTCTTTATGTGAACAGTGGGAGCCTGCAGGCAAAGCTTCTGTGGTCGTTTGGACAGCAGAAAGCAACAAATGCAGTGAAGTGTTCGCGTAATATATTCCTGCCTTCTCCATTTTACACCCAGAGGTGAAATAGGTTTTGCAGTAGAGCTGCTAAAAAACAGATGTTCAGAAGTGTGTGTGTTGGTGGGGTGGACTTTTCTTTGGCTTCTAGTAGTTTTAATAGTAACTGTACCTTTTTTTTTCCTTTCTTTTTCACAGGCACAGAAAACTGAATCTGTAGATAACGAGGGAGAATGAATTGTCATGAAAATTGGGGTTGACTTTGTGTACCTCTTGGGACAACTTTTAAAAGCTATTTTTACGAAGTATTTTGTAAATGCTAATTTTTTAGGACTCTACTAGTTGGCATACAAAAATATATAAGGATGGACATTTTACCTTCTCATAGTCATGCTTTTTGGAAATTTCCATCATCCTCAAGTAAAATAAATATCAATTTAATATTGGAAGCTGTGTGTAAAATTGATTCAGCATTCCATGCAGTTGGTTTAAGAATTTAGTCCTGTGCATACTGTGGTGTTTTTACTGTGCAATTTGAATTTTTCACGCGGTTTTTCTAGAGCAATAATCAGTGGTGCTTTTGTACCTAGGTTTTATGTGGTTTTAATGAAACATGGATAGTTGTGGCCACCTGCTGACTATTTGTGGTTTAAAATAAAAGGTTTTCTTGCCTGCAAAATACCTGCCTCTTATTAGTATCTTCACTGAATTTAGTCAGTGTTTCATTTTATTGTTGCAGAAGATGTAAGGAATTTCTACAGTCTGTGCCGTGATGGTATCTCTAATAAGTCAGATAGGATTGCTTCTTAATTGTCTGGCCTTTTAAAATGTTATTATTTTAATAAAATCACCTGTGAGTGCCAGTATAGAAGAATTACATCTAATATACTTTATACAAAAAGTGGCCAGCAGTGATTAACTTATAATAAAACTTAATAAAACACTACTTTTTTTGAAGTCTTTATAAATAGGATAGCATTCCATGAAACCAGAGCTAGTGAAAAACCCTAAACTAGGGCTCATCCTTGAAAATAATACTAAATCACGTTTGCACTAAAATCCTTTCCCATTCATGGAGGACTTCACAGCTTTGAAAGCTCTTTACTCATGACCACGTTTCAGCCTCGTGTCCACCTAGGAAAGGAGTTGGCATGGGTATTATTAAAGCTCCTTTCTAGGCTAAGAAATAGGGACATGGAGAGTATGTTGCTTACTTCAGACCCACAGGAAGGAGAAAAACCAGGATTTGAACCTGGTCTTTGGAATTTTAAACATGGTATCTGTTTTAGTCAGTTCAGGCTGCTATAACAAAATACCACACTCAGTGGCTTATAAACAACAGAAATTTACTTCTCACATCTCTGGCGGCTGGAAGTGCGAGGTCAGGTGCCACTGTGGTTGGGTGAGGGCCCTCTTCAGGTTGCAGGCTTCTGGTTGTATCCTCACATGGTGAAGGGGCTAAGGAGCTCTCCGAGGCCTCTTTCATAAGAGCACTGATCGCACTCGTGAGGGCTCCACCCTCACGACTTAAGCACTTCCCAAAGGCCCCGTTCCCTAATACCATCATCTTTTGGGGGGTAGGATTTCAACATATGAACCTTGGGGGCCGCAAGCGTTCAGCCCATAGCACTGTTTTTCTGTTTCTGGAAGGACGTAGCAGTGCCAGAAACTGAGGAGCTATTTCATAAATGTGGTTTTTTTTGTTTGCGTTCCTGTGAAGTTTGGTAACTGCATGAGCGCCCCAGGAAAGCTGAATTCTGGGAATTCCTCTTACACGAAGACTTGAATCTTTTAAGATGGAGAACAGTGCCTGCGCTGCTCAGGGACTCTTGCACAAAGGCTGTTGTTCCTCAGGGTCTTCGCCTGTATCCTGGAGCTCAGAACTGAGTGCACCTGTGTGATTGTCCCAAGTCTGTCATTAATCTACTGCAGATACCAACCATATTGTGTACAGAATAATCTTCATAGTTTCCTTGGCTTCTGATTATGAAATGTACCGTAGTTCATGTTGTACATGCTGAAAACCACTTTTACCCCACTGAAAAATAGCTGGTATCCTGTGAACACTTCACAAAAATATTTTCAGTGTGCAGTTCGTACACAGTTGAAGTACATTGCTGGCTAGCTTCCAATTCAGAAATGGAGTATAAACTCCATAGGTTTACTTTTTTAAAAATTACCCAAGTGCTACAGGTGATTTTTTTTTTAAATATCAGACATTACAATAATATACAAAGCAAAGAGTCAAAGTCCTCCTTTCCCCCATTCCTATGTCCCAGAGGTAATCACTGCACACCATTTTCTCTATGACTGTGTATGTGTATATATATGCACATACACACACACACATATGCACATATAATTTCCAAGAAGGGAATCATACTAGACATTCTGTTTTCAATTTATTCAACTAATAAATTGTAGTTGAAGATAAAGATTATTTGTAATGTTGCAATGCTACCAATGATTCTGCAGTAAACATTCTTGTACACAAAGCTTTGCCTACTTATATATTTCTACTCAACTAAATAATTTCCTAGAAGTTGAATGTCTAAATCAAAGGGAATATATATTTGACGTTTTGGCTATTGCCAAACAAGTTGTACCATCCACTTCCATCAACAGCATATAAATGCCATCTCTTCTTAACTTTGCCAGTGCTTTTATTTTGGTCAGTCTAATAAATGAAAAATAATGTCTCACTTTTAATTTTAAATTTATTTTATTGCTAGTAAAATTGAGCTTTTCATATATTTAATGATTGTTTGAATTTCTTCTGTGAATTATGACTTCTTTCTGTTTTTCTATTGGGGAGTCAGTGTGTTTTCAGTTATTATTTACAATGACCATTGATGCCATTACTTTTATTTCAAACACATGAAGATCAGGGATTCTGTAAGCCATTGGTATAGGTAGGTTAAAGTTGTTGAATATTATCATTGCCATATTGAAAAAGTGAGAGAATGCTGTAGAGCAGACAGCTACCAAAATAGCCCCGGAGCCCCCAGTTGGTTCCCCAGAACTTGAAGACCTGATGGATACACTGCTTGCAAACACATGGAAGGTTTGGAAATACCCATTACTGCCACATTGGTTACCCTTTTGGTGAATTTATACATGTTAGAAGAAGGGCCCCCTTCTCCAAAACGTGTGTCTGCTAATCTGCTGGAAAATCATAAGAACCCTGTGTATCTACGAGGACTTTGAGTCAAATGGTGCCCCCTGTAGTCATGAGGAGTAGTCCTTAAATTCTCCCTGGAGGCTGCCCCATGGATTATGGTGGTATAAGAGTGGGTTTTGAGAGAGAAAACGGCCCAGAAATTCCCTTTTTTTTTTGGTGAGGAAGACTGGCCCTGAGCTAACATCTGGTGCCAGTCCTCCTCTTTTTGTTGAGGAAGATTGGCCCTGAGCCAAAATCGGTGCCCATCTTCCTCCATTTTGTACATGAGACACTGCCACAGCATGGCTTGATAAGCGGTGCATTGGTTGGCACCAGGGATCCAA
This sequence comes from Ceratotherium simum simum, assembly GCF_057802395.1. Lineage (NCBI taxonomy): Eukaryota > Metazoa > Chordata > Mammalia > Perissodactyla > Rhinocerotidae > Ceratotherium > Ceratotherium simum. Next base: position 5,345,779 of record NC_141918.1, on the reverse strand, counting down.
ACCTATGAACCCCGGGCCGCCAAAGTGGAGCCTGTGAGCTTAACCACTACGCCACCAGGCAGCCCAAGAAATTCCCATTTTTAAGTTCTGTGAAAAGATAATCTGAACCAAAAGTCAAGATCCATTGGTCCAATAATAGGTGAACTGTCCTATAAAATCTTGAATGTAGATTTGCATAATTAAGGAGTTTGAAACAAGGTTATGAAACGAAACTTTTTTTCCTGTTCCCAGATTTTCAGGGACTTCACTCTTGGCTGGAGGTACAAGTGCTGTCTCTTAGGTTGCCAATCCTAGCAGGCACAGGGAAGTCATCACGTGCTTTTAGCTGTCCCATACCCTAACGTCTCTCTTCTTCGAGTGCTTTTGTCTTAATCATGAGTTCCACACTTTTATTATTTTCTGCTTAACATTTTATTCAGAACGTTGATTTAAAATCTCTTATAATAATTATAATGATTAAGATAATAATAGTAAATGGCCACAATTTATTTAATACCCTGTATCAGCACTTACATAAATTAATTTGGGAGAAAATTTGTAAACTCTTTATTTTAATATAATGTTCCCATCCCCTAGTAAAAATAAGCCCAATTTTCCAATGCCAGGTAGAGGTTCAGCCTCATTTACAACTGCAAAGGGAACATTGTGATTACAGTTGTCCCTCAGTATCCTCGGGGAATTGGTTCCAGGACCCCCAACAGGTACCAAATCTGTGGGTGCTCAAGTCCCTTATGTAAAATGGCATGGTATTTGCATATAACCTACACACATCCTCGCATAAACATCTCTAGATTACTTACAATACCTAATACAATGTAAATGCTATGTAAATAGTTGTTATACTGTATTGTGTAGGGAATAATGACCCCTCAGAAAAGTCTGTACATGTTCACTACAGATGCAACCATGGTAAGCCTTTCTGTCCTTGGTTGGTTGAATCCATGGATGCAGAACCACCGATATGGAGGGCCAACTGTATACATCTCTCCCTGGTGGGAGAAGAGAAAGTCTTTGAAAGCTCAGTTTTAAAATGATACGTACATATAAATTTCATGACTATGAATTAGGCAATGGTTTCTTAGGTATGACACCAAAAGCACAACAATCAAATAAAAAATTGGACACATCAAAATTAAAGACTTCAAGAAAGTAAAGAGAGAAGCCATTGAATGGGAGAAAATATTTGCAAGTCATATATCTAAGGGTCAAGTATTCAGAATATATAAGGAACTTTTACAATTCAACAATAAACAATTTAAAAAAATTTTTAAACGGGCAAAGGATTTGAATAGACATTTCTCCAAAAATGATATTATATCAATAACCAATATGCAAATGAAAGGATGCTCAACATCATTAGTCATTAGGAAAATGCAAATCAAAATAGTAGTCAAACACCACTTTACATGCACTAGTATGACTTTTAAAAAACAGAAAATAAGTGTTGGAGAGGAAGTGGAGAAATTGGATCCCTTATTCATTGCTAGTGGGAATGTAAAATCGTGCAGCCTCTTCAAAAAACAGTTTGGAAGCTCCTCAAAAAGTTAAACATGTAGTTATCCATGGCCTAGCAGTTCCACTCCTAGGTATGTACCCTACAGAATTGAAAACATATATTCACACAAAAACTTGTACATGACTGTTTATAGCAGCAACAGCCAAAAAGTGGAAACAATCCAGATGTCCATTAACAGATGAGTGGATAAACAAAATATAGTATATCCATACAATGGGGTATTATTCAGCCATAAAAAGAAATGAAGTACTGATTAGTACTACCACACAGATGAACCTTGAAATCAGCATGCTAAGTGAAAGAAGGCAGGCATGAAAAACCACTTATTATATAATTCCATGTATATGGGATGTCCAAAATGGGCAAATTCATAGTGGCAGAAAGTAGATTCATGGTTGCCAGAGACTGAGAGGAAGGGAGAGTAGAAAGTGTCTGATAATGGGTACAGAGTTTCTTTTGGGGAGTGATCAAAAAGTTCCAGAATTAGTGGTGATGGTTACACAACCTTTGAATATACTAAAAACCACTGACTTGTACACTTTATAAAAAATGACATTTATGAGGCTACTGAAAGTGCAGGACTTAGAGTCAGGAGGTCTGGGTTTAAATCTCAGCACTATTTTCTCACTAATTGTGTGAACCCGGACAGGTTATTTAACTTCTGCCTCTCAGTTTTCTCATCCTTAAAATAGAGATAATATCTGTTTGACACAGCTGTTAGGATTGAATGACAGTCACCGTGAAATTACCTAGTGCAGTGCCTAAAATACAGTAGGTTTTCCATAAATGCCAATTGAATTGAAATTGGATGGTTACAAATGGGCTGTGTAGGCGTGCTCCGATGACTATGCATCATGTTTGTTTGGTCAATGAGTCTCCTTTGAACAGTGCAAAAAGAAGAATTGGGCTTCACTTAGAAGGCAATATTCCTTGAAATTAATGCAAGAATTAAACCATCTTTATTTCATTTAGTTTATATTTAACCTAAAGTCTTTTAAAACACTAATACCATAACTTCAAGAACACTTTCCTGTTGGTTGTGGTACTATTTGGGGGACAATACTTGTTCAACCTGTGTACTCACATATTTACTTTTAATTTAGACCTAACTTCACTTTTCTAGAAAAATTGCACCATGATCTGTAATACCTTTCTTTCTAGATCGCAAAGTAGTTAACAATTGAACAGGAAATATTGACTTAAAGATAAATACACCTGCACTAGGTTAATGGGTCTCATTGAGTTCCTTGAAGCCAAGTCATCAACTTTGAAAATGGGAAGAACCCCTGAGGTCATTTAGTTCCTCTCTGATGTGGCTTAGATTCTCTTTTACAACAGGACCAGCAAAGAGTTTCTCAGACTTATTGAATACCTCCAGTCCTGAAGAAGTTATCACTCAAACAGCTCTGAGACTTATAAAGTACTTTCTTATTCTTGAGCCAAGAACCATCTCCTAGTAGCTTCCAATTAGTGATCCCAGTTCTTCTAGGATCAGGGACACATAGAACTGACTGATTCTTCCCCCAGATCATGGTCATAGACATAGATCTCTTTTTAAAAGGTAACGCATTTAAATTAGTTTCATAAATTGAACGGTTGAGAAATGGGAGCAGAAATTTTTCAAAACAATCACATTAGGCTAAACCATATGAAATGCTTATCTTATCTTCTCTTTCGGACCTTCAAAAATAGCAATTTCAGGGGGCCGGCCTGGTGGCGCAAGCGGTTGAGTGCGTGCGCTCCGCTGCCGTGGTCCAGGGTTCGCCGGTTGGGATCCCGGGCGCGCACCAGTGCACTGCTTGTCAGGCCATGCTGTGGTGGCGTCCCATATAAAGTGGAGGAAGATGGGCATGGATGTTAGCCCAGGGCCAGTCTTCCTCAGCAAAAAGATGAGGATTGGCAGATGTTGGCTCAGGGCCGATCTTCCTCACACACACACACAAAAATAGCAATTTCATATGGTTCAACTTACACTTTTCCCCGGTTTCTCCCCCCTCTGCAAATTTGATTAGTGTATCTTCTGTGAGTCCATCCCGACCTCTAATAAGTATGTTTACCAGGCAAAGGGCACTTCAGGATTGCAACAATGTCTGTCTTCCAGGTTTACCCATTCATCAAAAATATACTCAGCAGCCAAATGCTGGGCATTTTGCAAGGCATTAGGGATGCAGTGATGAGAAGGTCGGTGTCCTGGCTCTTATGGCACTTAGAGTCTAGAGGGGAAGCCAACATTCATTACTTAGTTACACAAATAAATGTGTGTTTACAAGAGCCGTGACCGAATCCTCGCTTCTTCCACGGTCAACTCTAATGGGTTTCATTTTGAGACCTGTATCTTAGTGACCCTAACAGATGTTAGCCACAAACAAACCCCCAAGAAACTAGATAAGTTAACTTATTGAGTAGCATTTTTAAAGTATTATTCACCTGGTTGCTATAGAGTGCCTGAGAACAAAATGACAATTTGGGCTTGGCATAATTCATGTTTAGTTGTACTTCCAGGAAATAATTGGTCCTGGGTACTTCTTGTGGCTCTTCTGCTGATATCTTTTTAGACCAGGAGACTCCAGTCTGTCACACAAATGACCTGTGGAATTTGAATGACTTGACAGCTAAAAGAGAATTTGAGGGGGCGGAGGATGGAAGCACCGTGGCCTCAGAGGTGGGAATCACAGAACTGGGACTGACATTTGTGGGGTCTGATCTAGTTTTGTTCCTAGAGCTGAGTCTCCTTTGCATTCCAAAATAATTGCTCTTGTTCCTGTGAAAGTTTTGAGGTCTTGTAATAGTAGGCTCTAAATCAGCATAAAGTGACTTAAAAATATGCTTTCACTCTTTTTGATGGACTTCAATTTGAGAAATTGGTAATGAATGGTACTCTCAAAAACCGGTTTACTCAGCATAGTAAACCATGAGCTGCATTTAACTAGCAACTGCTAAGCAGCTACTGTGTTCTGAGCACTTTGCTGGAGAAGTAATAACCATCCCAAGAAGACGTAATTTTTGGCTTTGTTCTTATGAGAGAAGACAGGCCTTTGGCCATATCCACTTCTGGATTTTTTTACAGCAAGTTGAATACTGATTCATAAAAATAAGAGTAGAATCCTCAGTTAATCAACAACTGGTGAGCATCCAGAATGTGCCCCATAGTGAAGAGAAACAAATGGAAACTTTACTGGCATTTTCTGTCACAGTGCTTTGCTTTTTCTCTCGCATTCTCATAGCACCTTTCTTGACCTATATTTTGTACTTACTTCATTCTGTCTGGTGCCATAAAACAATGTTTCCTTATCTATTTCCTCAAGTAGAATTTGAGCCTCTGGACACATGGAGCTTTTCATCCTTACATTCCCCAAAGCACCTACCTGGTGCCTGGTACATGGTAGTTACTCAATGAAGGTTTATTAAAATGTTTAGGTGGACTAAATGAAAAGTCCAAGTTATTCTCCTGACTTTCAAAGTACTACTGACCTTGAAGGGAGGCAAAACCAAAACACACAGAAGAAGAAAAAAGACTCCAGGGTACAAAATTAAGTGTTAAATGTGTGCAGTTCAGACTAAATAGGCTCTAGGAGACTAGAGAAGGGAACCATCTTGAGCAGCTGTGGAAAGATTTAAGGGTAGAGAAAGCATAGTTGCTCCCGACTTTTTAGGGAGGTATGGATGAGTCACAGAGGAGCTGGGAGATCTATCAGACAAGGTAACAACCTTTGAAAAGGCTGGAGGGAAGTTTGTGGAATTAAATATATCTGGAGTAGGTTCATCTCCCAAAACGCTGTTTTGGATATCTGAGCAAATCAAGTCATCGTTTCCTGCTTCCATTTCTTCTGTAAGATGATTAGATTGGATTTGATTAATGGCTTTTAAAAACATTTTTAAAGCAGTAGGATACCAATAATTCTTTCTTGCTGGTGCTGGGGGAGTTGCAGGGTGTGTATGGCCCACCCTCTTGGCCATCACGTCACCCCTTGGGGCAGCTCCTAAGGTGCATCAGCTGAACCCATGGGACACAATTTGAAGACTACTGAATCAGGGAACCTCTGAAGGCCTGGATGACAGGGTGACTCCTCCCAACTATCAATATGCACAGTTTCTGTGGAAAGAAAGGGAGACACCATGACCAGCCTAGAAGGTTGATGGTAAGAAGCAGTGGAAACTGAGACTATGAACATAAAGCACTTAGCACCATGCCTGGCACGCAGTAAGCACTCAGAAAATGTTATGTAAATGTACGTGGGAATGTGATATTGTAGACTAGGAATGTGAGATCCACACGGCCATAGAAGCCTTGAATAGCAGTGTTTGGACTTGATTCAGTGAGAAACATGGAGCCACCCTAGAATCTTCCACAAGGGAGAGACAGGATGAGCATGGTGTCTAGGGAAGAGGAGTCTGGCAGCTAACTGGATCCCTCAAATAACTAATATTTTCCGTTTAATTAGAATATACTCTAGATATTGCATATTAGGGAATTATAATTAGGTTTCTAACGTATAATATGGTATTGTAGTTATTCTTAGGAAATCTGTGCTAAAGATTTTTAGGGATGAAGGGTTGTGACAGCTGCAACTTATTTTCAAATAATTCAAATATATATAATGCATATTATACACATACATGTATATTTATATATACATCTACATAAATACAACAAATATGGCAAAATGTTAATTGTTGGATCTAGTAGTGAATATACAGGTGTTCCTTATATTATTCTTTTCTGTTTGATAATTTTCATAATAAAGATTTGGGAAAGAAGTGGGGAAAATGTTTTTCTTTGATACTCTTATAGGAGAAAGAGGACAATGAATGACAATCACAAACTTCAAGAGAGTACTTATTCTGTGCCAGGCTGTGTAGTAAAGAGTACTTGCTCTGTGTCAGGCTGACCCAAAGAGAAGTCTGGCCTTTGTCTCTAGCTCCTGAGAGGTAACTTTTAAACCTTTGGAATTTCCCAAGCGACAGCAGTGTCCTTGTTATTCAGGGTGGGCTCCTGGGGCCATGTGGTATCAGCCCAAACTCTGTGGGAGAGAAGACTGGAGATTGAGTTCAACCACATGGGCAATCAATCAATCATGCCTATGTAACAAAGCCCCAACAAAACTCTGGACACCAAAGGTCCAGGGTAGCAGTACTCCATGTGTTTTGTCACACATGGATAAAAGGAGGGTAATGTGTCCTGAGGACAATGGAAGCTTTGCCTTTGGAACCCTCCTAGACTCTTCCCTATGTGTATCCTCCCTTAGCCTGTTGTTTGTATCCTTTCCCCATGATAAACTGTAACCACGAGTGTAATAGCTTTCAGTGAGGTCAAAGAGTCCTTCCAGTTTTCTCCCATTTTCAAACCTGGGTGTGGTTTTGAGAACCCCCTGAACTTGCAGTTGATGTCAGAAGTGAAGACAGTCCTGGGATTGTGCCCTTAGACTGTGCAGTTTGGCTAACACCAGGCACAGGCATTCTCCTTAGTACTTTTTTTTATTGAGGTATAATTGACATATAACATTGTATTCGTTTCAGCCATACAACATAACATAATGATTCAATACTTGTGTATATGGTGAAATGATCACCACAATAAGTCTAGTTAACGTGTCAGCATATATAGCTACAACATTTTTTTCTTGTAATAAGAACTTTTAAGTTTGACTCTCTTTGTGACTTTCAGATATGCAATACAGTATTATTAACTATATTTCTCCTTAGTAATTTTGTACGAATATTTAATACTCATAACATAAGCATTAATAAGGTGTGATAGGAGCTACTGTCTGGCCTATTTTACAGACAGGGAAACGTAGAAACAGATGACTGCCATGCCCATGGTGTACACATGTGTATAGATAGACGGTGAGTAAACGGTGGAAGCAGAACCTAAGCCCTATTTTACAGACAGGGAAACGTAGAAACAGATGACTGCCATGCCCATGGTGTACACATGTGTATATACAGACGGTGAGTAAACGGTGGAAGCAGAACCTAAGCCCTATTTTACAGACAGGGAAACGTAGAAACAGATGACTGCCATGCCCATGGTGTACACATGTGTATATACAGACGGTGAGTAAACGGTGGAAGCAGAACCTAAGCCCTGGCAGGCTGCTCCAGAGCTTGCGCATCTGGCTGATAAGGAAACAGGCTTCTATCAGGGATCTAAGTGAAAAGAATTCCAGAGTGTGTAGGTCCGGGGAGCAAAGTGGGTCAAGTTCTGTCTCCTCCGTTCTCTAACTGCAATTCTGTATACTAATAATGGACCTTCAGAATGAAGTCTCTGAGGCATAGCAAGACACTGTGCCCGGAAAGAAAGATTCAGTGATGTTTAACACTACACATTTTTTTAAGGCCATTAAGGGGACTAATTAATTTTGTAAAAAAAGTCCAAGAGTTCTAACAGAATGGGCTTTCTCATAAACTTTTCCCTTATCCAAGTCCCCAGACCTCCACATTCTCTGACCATTCCAGTTAATAGGAGCCTTGCTGTAAAATTTCAGTGGCACGGAAAAAATGCTTTAAAACAGAAAACAGTCCCACACCTCTCTCCACTAATTGATAGTTGACAATAATCCAAATCAAAATGGCATGTGCTTCAGAATTCAAAAATGGGAGTGGTAAAAACTTCAATACCCTAGAGAAATGATATGAGGGAAGAAGCTCTGTCTAACAAGTGAAGCTCTACTATATGCTTCTTTTCCAAAATTCAAAATGCTCCAATAGGAAAGGTCTAATTTTAACAGGACACAAGTTTCAAGACTTTGCAAGCACTTTGGTAATTTTGTAAGCCAACTAGCTGATTGTGCAGTAAATTTTAATCAAATCGTCACAAAAGCTTCCAGATAAATAGTACTACATAGGTGCAAGCAAAAAGTGTGAATGACCCTCTGCGAAGCCGGGCATTTGCTCTTTGAATACATGCAGTGATGTGTGAACAACGCCCTTACACAGGTTGTGTGGGTGCTGTTCTTCTCTGGCCACCCCCAGAAAGCCTGGAGGTAAGCAGTTCCCTAGTGGGGGAAAAATTAGGCAATGCCCAGAGCACATAAAAACAAGAGAAATCCAACAGATCAAACCTCTGGTGCTCCTTCAGTCTGCTAACTTGAGCCTAATAGCCAAACGGATCTCTGAGAGGTTTTAGTTTACGCCTTTCTATGGAATTCCTTAAGTGGCTTATATTTCACCTAAAACAAAACAAAAAAAAAAAACTCCTAACATTGCATCTTGAGATTATGCTTTGCTCTGATCTCTTACTATAGTCATTTTCTGATTTTTTTCAATTAGCAAAAAAAAGTTTCCAAAACATAATTATGCACTGTCCTAAAACCTTATGTAGAATAAAAGAAATAAAACAAAACAAAACAAAAAAAACACCACCAAAGGAAAACAGGAAACAGTGTTCATATGTTTTCTCTTCTATAAAACAAGATATAAAAGTGCCTGTCTCATTGGGTTGTTACAAGGAGTAAATGAATTAGTATTTTTAAAGTTCTGAGAACAGTGACTGGAACATTGTAAGCTATATAACTTGAGTCAATAAAATTTTTTAAATACAAGTCAAAAAACTTTGGAGGCACAAGTGGAATAAAGTGAGTGAACATCAGAAAACCTGCCTTTGTCCTCCTCACAAGTAATTAAGTGCCATGAGGCAGCTCTGGAGGCAGAGAGAATTGAGGTGCAGCGGGAGAAATGTGTTTCCAGCAAGTCTCAGCTAAGTGTGTTATCCCTTGGTTTATTTTCGTTATAGAAGTTTTTTGATTCCTGCATACTTTGAAGTTTACCTCAAGGGAAAAAGTTGAATTGGGACTCTTTGTGACTAGAATCTCTGGCCTGGAAGGTTGGCGCCTTCAACTGTTTCTTATGCCAAGCCTTTGAGATTCTGTTCCCATTCCAAAAACTGACAGGAGCTTCCTTGCAAGTTTTTCTAAAAGAAATGAATGAGACTAAACTCCAACAGATTTCTGCCTTTATGGACCCTTAACTAGCCTAATTAGCTTGGTGAATTAGCGGTGCTAAGGCCGGAATGCTGAGTGCAGGGGGCCCCAGCTACGGGGCAGCAGAGGCATGAGCCCCGCAGACCAGGAGGCAGGACCCGTCCTGCCTGGTCAGGACACTGGAGTAAGGCTGCCGTGGAGAGACTGCAGAAAAGCTGCTGCCATCTTTTGGCAGGTTCCATGGGAACGGGGATTTTGAACTTTGAGCCATGCAAAATTATATTTATACCCAGAAAAGGCTTTGTAATGCCAAACCTAGTGAGTATAAGACATTACATCATTTTACACTTTGGGACTTGAAAAAAAGAAAGAAAATTTTGAGGTAGTTCTGAGGAGCTCTTTTCCATGTCCAAAGGGAGGGGGAAAAGGACGGAAAATGGAAATGGCATTAAGCAGTGACAGAAGGGACCCAGGTCTAACACCAAAAATTTCCAGCCTTCTTACAGCATTTGTACTCGCCCATCAGACTCACCCACTTTGTATAACAAACACTTGTTATAACAAACCTTTTCCCATCCTGAACTAAAGCTCATAGATAATATAACATACCTACAGGCATAATTTCAAAAACTCAGTACACTGCTCTAACTGCAAAACAAAGACGAATTTAAAAGAAAAGTAATTTATAGCATACTATGTATTTTGATATGTAAATGTTGTGACTTCACAAGAGACATAATGGAGTAGAGAGACGCACGAAATAAGTTTGAAGTTAAGAAAAATAAGACACATTCGGTGAATTTTCAACATGCATTCTTTACACTTGAACCTTTGAAGCGGGATAAATAGGTTTACGTGCAGCGTAAGAATCTAGAGGGTAGGATTCCGTGCTCTCACCTCTGTGGCCCGGCCTCATTTCCCCCTCAGGGAAACACACCACTGTGTGTCGGGTGTCATACTGTGGTGGCTGCGTGTTGCTGTGATGCTGGCAGCATCACAGAAAGCTCTGCCAGTGGTATTTCAAACACCGGCAGTGGCCTCAGGGGAGCTTCCAGCCCAGGAAGAAGGACCGGCCACCCGCTTCCGGTCACGGTGAGACGGCAGCCGCAGGCGTATGGGCAACTCACATACTGCAAGCGCCGGGCTGTTGGTGATTTTCTGAAATGGAGCACAACATTTGGTAAAGTTCCAAATTAAGCACAACGTTGAAAATTGTGCAAAAAGTACTCAGAATATTCAGTGTGTATCTGTAAAAACGGAGTTAGGTTTTAGGCTTAGAAACTTATGAACAGGATTTTTTTTAATCTCCGTGAATGCCCAGTGGGATGAATGAAAAGTCGTGCGAGATGCAGGACGACGCTGCGTTGTGCGGCCCATTCACACTTTGCAGGACATCTAGCCTCACTGCAGCTCCCCTTCTCCCGCATCCCCATTTCTGGTCATGGTGACAATCGGTAATGACTCCACGAAAGAACAGAACACCCTCGGAGGGCATAGTACAGCCCCATGATACATTGTACAGCCTCCAGAACCTTGGTAACCTCCCTGTGCAGCTGAGAGGGAGTCTGGGCGTGAGGTCAGGCTCACTGGGTGGAGTCTGTGCTCTTGTTTGGGGGGTGATGGAATGGAGGGTCAAGGTCACAAGCGAACTTCCTCCTCTATGTTGCTCCACTCTTTAATTTTAATTTACTTTATTTTTTTAAATCAAATGTTTTAAAAGTCAAGTAGTACATAATAATTACCTGCTGTACACTTCCCCCCAAGCCCTCTCAGGTATTTCCTCCAGTATTTGCTTCTATAATTCTAAATAATGTGCTTTTCTCCCCCTAGGGCTAGATTATTTTAAGTCATAATAATTTTAAATTATATATTGTTAAAATAATTTGTAATCATGAATATTATCTATTGGCTTTCAAATAGGGAATGTAAATTTTCACACCATATGTACAGCATTTTCATGTAATGTTTTAGAATTTACAAGTGAGTTCTCACATGTCTCATTTCATGTGATCCTCACAGAAGTTTTGAGAGGAATATTGTTAGTGTCATTCTTATTTACTAGATGGGAAATTAGAACACAGGTAAGTGCCCAAGATCACATGACTTGAACACAGCAAAGAAGGACTAGAGCCCAGAATGTTCGCTCTTTATAATAGACTGTTGTTTCAACCTTGTTGCAACAGCTGAAGTGTTATGGGACTATTCTGCTTAGATTCCCTTCTGGCAAAAACTCTTCAAGGCCCCGTTCCTTTTTTTTTTTTTTTTTCGTGAGAAAGATCAGCCCTGAGCTAACATCCATGCTAATCCTCTTTTTGCTGAGGAAGACCGGCTCTGAGCTAACATCTATTGCCAATCCTCCTCCTTTTTTCCCCCAAAGCCCCAGTAGATAGTTGTACATCATAGTTGCACATCCTTCTAGTTGCTGTATATGGGACGTGGCCTCAGCATGGCCGGAGAAGCGGTGCGGCGGTGAGCGCCTGGGATCCGAACCCTGACCGCCAGCAGCGGAGCGCGCACTTACCCGCTAAGCAACGGGCCAGCCCCAAGGCCCCGTTCCAATGGCACCTTTTTCCTGAAACCTTTGCTGACCCTCCCCAGGCAGGCCTTTTCTCTGTGTCCCCAGCAGTTTGTCTGTGCTTCCATCATAGTACTCTTCACAGCAAATCGTAGTTCTTTTCATGCTGCCGGAAGTTGGGTCATGAGCTCGTCAAACCCTGGGCAGCTTCTGCTTCCTTTTTCTGCCCCCAGAACCTAGCAGGTCATCAGGCACGTGAAAGGAGCTGGTCGTCTGGGAACGTGAGAGGCATCTTGTCTGGGCCCTGTGCCGAGTGCTGGGACTGCACAGATGACTGGGGCAGAACACGTTTCCTGGCTTCCCAGCCTCCGGTTTGGTAAATACATGAGCACATGATTTCAAGAGGATCGCTACACAGAGACCAAGTCCTCTCAGATTTGGCTTGCTTTGCCCCTTAAAACCGAAAAGATTAACCAAAACAGACAGAAAGAGATACAAATGGAGAACAAACTAGATTCATAAGGTAATGAAGATCTTGAGAGGACAATGGAGTTAACAAAAGAGGAGGCCAGTAAAGAACAAAAATGGAAAATGATTTGGTGAATGGAAGTGATTTATAAGGCCAACAGGAGAAGTTTGCATTAATCAAGAAAGAAAATGGTAAATGTGTGGATTGATATTTTATCTGGAAGAATACTGAATAGCTTTAACAATGGAGACAATATCTGTGACTTTCTAAGTGGTCATGGAGAAACAGGGAGAGGAACAATTTAAACAGATAAGCGTTCAGCGGCGACCTGTAAGGGAAAAGAAGTAAGATTTAGCCATAAATTAGTAATGAATGTGAAGTAAAAGGGAGTTTATGAAGTTATCAAATCAAGTGCTATTGAGAAATTATAAAGGAAAAGGGAGGAGACAGTTTTTGCGAGGGGTGAGTAATTCTTTCATTGCCCAATTGAGTAAGAACACCTAGTAGAAATCACAGTCCATAACACACAGGTCATGTCCAAAAGTGCCATTGAAAGGCATTTGAATTGCCAGTCTTGCATGTCTCTTCTTTTTCAACCTAAGAAGGAAAACATCCTCATTAACTTTGGTAAGTAACCACAGTTATAAATAAATACATATCAATATATAGATATAATATATAATTATAACCACAGTTATAAATAAATAACTGTGAGGAGGTGACCTATTCCTGAAACCAAGGAATAGGTTCTCGGTTCTCATCACCTGGCCCACAGACACCCTCTGGAGGCTTGTATGGGCCAAGACCAGCACCTCCTCCCAGCACCTTCTTCCCACAGAAACGCTAGATTTGATATCTGTTGTTGGATTAAAAATTGGAGAAGTAAAACTGTCTTTATTAACAGACAACAGGATCCTGTGTGTAGCTAATCCAGAGGAACACACACACAAAAACTATTAGAATTAATAGAAAAAAATTCAACGACATCTTGTGAAACAAGATCAATATACAAACATCAACTGCGTTTCTGTATACTAGCAATGAACGATCCGAAATGTTCTAAAACTGGATTTTTAAAATGGTTGCAAAACCTATTAAATTTACTAAAAATGGTTGAATTGTACACTTAAAATGAGTATATTTTATGGTAGGTAAATTATACTCCAATAAAGTTTTTTAAAATTTAGGGAATGTCAAAAAGGGGTAAAAGACATTTTTCCCACAAAAGGAGGATTTTACTCATTATTTATTTCTAATTTCTGTATTGTAATCTCTGGTGTCAAATACTCAAACCTCGAGGGATAAAGCCCCAGTTGGGGTATTTCTAGGCCTTTCCAGAGTAGAAGTGGACATGTACCATGTCATAAACTTCAGCACCGACACCAGCAGGCAGAACTTGGACAATCACACTTGTACTGCTCTTTATCTGGTTGAGCACTGATGAGCCTAGTCACCAAAAGGACGACCAAAGTGAAGTGAAAGGTCAAATCAGGAGTCAAGGACAGCTCTAGGGAGGTCAGGATCCTTATCCCCTGGGGTTGAGTGGGTCACACATTCTAAAGGGACAAGAGGCTCCGGTTGCTTGGAAGGGAATTACCTCCTCGACTTCCAAGACCCAGTCAGGGGTTTGGACCGGAACAGGGGTCCTGGCCTGATAACTCAAGACAAATAGAACACTCAGAACTCTCAACACTCAACTCTCAGCAACTCTCACTGCTTTGCAGACAAAGAGGAAAACACAATCCTGAGGATACAAAGTGATCGTTGCAGAAAGTTCCAGTGGCGCGATTCCCACCAATGGCCTTTTAAGCCCTACACACTTATACTTCAAATCACATTTGTAGACATAAAACGTTCCCAGTAACAACTACAAGAATATTTAATACTTTTATGAACAATTTGTATTTCCAGTCTAGAAATATCATGAAAACCATCAGTGAAGTAAATTTAGATTCTGGGCTCAGAAGCAAAGTTTTCAGATACAATCTCCCATGGTTTGGTGATTGAAATAAACAGGTGCTCAACAGGAAAAAAAAAATTCTTTTTTTTTTAACGCCATAATGCAATTCATGAGCTGATTCTATGGCATTTTGGCCTGTAGCCATTTTTATTTAAGCTTTGTTTTGCTGTTTTTTTAATCTATTATTTTTGAGAAATATTGAGAGACACGAAAAATGCAGTAACCCTTTCTTATCTGTCATATTTTAGGAGTACTGCGTTAGCCAAATACTCTGGTTCAGATAGTTGACTATTTGTAAAGAATAATAACAGGCATAATAATAGCTACATACATGTACTAAGTCTTGCCACAAACGTCTTGCTATTCTGCAGAGAAGTTTTAGTGAGACAAGTAAAGCAACTTGCCTGTGGTCGCAGGGAGCAGCTTCATAGACGTGCAGTGCCAGGCACTGTGCTAAGGATTTTATATACATTACGACCTTTAATCTTCATAATAAATCTAAAGAGAAACTATTATTCTTATTTTGTGGATGAAGAAACAGGGATTTAGGAATAATTCTTGCCCAAAGTTGGTAATAAAAGTTGTATCAAGAATATCATCAGAGTCTACGTGGTCCTCAAGCATGTTCTTCCTCTCTTCTATGTGGCATCCAGCAATTCTTCTTTGATGATAGAGAATGCATGTAAGATTCTGCAAAGGTGTCAGTGTGAAAATGAATTATTATAATTTCCAGAAAAAGCTAGTTAAATAAACTCTCTTTTGTCAGAAAATCATCATCATCATCATTATCATAATTGATAACAAACATCTACCATTCCCAAAAAGAAGCCACCCAGTTTTCATTAATGATGTTGAGTTGTGAAAATTCCTCATACATGGCTAGTTAATGTCCACTTTGGATTCAGAATATGGGCTCAATGAGAGGAAGAGCAAAAGGAGAGGATTCTGGTGGCTTCAGCGCAAAGCGTGCATTAGAAAAGTAACTTATAAGGTCACCTATTGCTGTTTTATCTGAATGAATTTCCAGATGAAATGTTAAGTTAGTCTTTCAAAAACTCGAATAAAGGAAGTTTCATAAAGAGTGACCGAACACAATTTTATTTTGTTTCAAATTTTCTTCATTTATATGAGCATTTGTTTTAGATTAGCCAATTATTTATCTTTAGCTAGCTTCTGAAATTAAGTAAATTGATTTAAAAAGAGAGTTTTAATAAAATAGCTCTGTTCCTGATGCATTTGTATCTCCATCCACAATGTCCTCACAGAGTCCAAGAGCTCAAGAGAAATTCAGGGTGGTGCCCTCTCAGGACCAGGTGAAATGATAATTATCAATGTAGTGGGTCAGCAGAAAATAGCTTTTCCTGAATTAGCATGTGAAAGGGAATGTGGGCAAATTAACTGTGTAGGGCTGAAACTCCAGTTTATTTGCTGCTGGGTGACATATTGCTACAGCCAGATTCATCTCCAAAAATGGAACTCTTTTGGGGAATCCTGTAAGAGCTCATTTCACTTTCTTGGTCATTAGTCTGCATAATAATAAAACTCACAGGTATTTAGTACTTACTATATACCTGGCTTTAGTGCTTTACAGCTATTGGTTTACTCTCACAATAACCCTATGAGATATTGATTCCATCAGGATTTGTTACAGAAAAAAAAGAACTACTCAAAGCATTCTAAGCAAGATGGGATTTAATAGACGGAATTGGGTGTTTACAAAATTGTTAGATGAGTGAGAGGAGTAGGTTTTAGACTAGGCCTCCAGAAGTAATTCCCAGAGAAATACAGATCTGGCCACCAGGATAGCAACTACCTTCAAGGTCATCAGAGATAGTAAATTCAAGCACACGTCCCAGAACAGGAATCCAGATTCCAGAAGCTGCTACCACTGCCACAGCCTTTACAACCAGGAAGCTGGAAAAAGGACACTGGAACCCTGCTGTAGAGGAAACCTCACGTCTCCAGGATTTTGCTTGCTCACAGAAAAATGGCCAAGTGAGATGAGAGGATGGCCTCCTCACGTCTGTCTTCCAAATTTCAAACAAATTCATCTAAATGACAGGACCTAAATCACATCCAAACCCCTAGCTGCAAAGGGGCTTGAGAAATGCAGATTTTTAGCTTCTCAGCTTCTGCAGGAGAAGAAGGACCCAAGGAGGGAGGTAGAATGTAAGATAAGCAAGGCAGTCCACATTCTTATTCCAGATGGGTCCTCTCATTGCCATCATTGAGCCCCTTTTGATAGATAAGGAAACTGAGGCATAGAGAATTAAGTGAATGGCCCACGGTCACACCAAGGCAGTCTGCTCTAGAGCCTGTGCTCCTGACTACTGGCTTATTGCCTCCGTATAGTCAGGTTATGACCTTTGTGCACACAGGCTAAACGAAAATCCCAGCAGCATTGTTTGCCAAAGGTGAAACTTTTTTCAATGATAAAAAAAAGTCCAACAAGGTAAGTAGGAAAGAGCCGCAGCTCTAGTGCATTACTGGAGTCTAGTGAACAAAATCCACTTGATCAGATAGATCCAGCAAAGCTCTTGAGTTTTACTTTTTCAGAATCTCTGACTAATTGATTTGGGTACTATTAGATGCTATTGAGATGCTGTTTCAGCCTGGAGAACTAGGAATATCCAGGGATCTAACCCTAAATGAATCCCCATTAATCGCTAAATTCAAACCAAATCTCAGAATATGCTACCAAATTGTGACAAGGAGCCTCTTCCAGAGATGATGAATCAGATCTCCAGAAAGCAATAGAAAATATCTTTCATCTCCTAAACCAGAGCTGGTGAGGCAGAGACATTGCCAAGTGTTTACCAAGCACATTTGACTTTCCTCTCAGGCCCCTTTGCAGTTATGCTGGGGCCGTGTGAGTTCCGGCCAATGGAAATTGGAGAGAGAGATGGATGTCACTTGCAGGCATAGCCACCCCTTCCTGATGACCAGGCCAAGTGTTGACAATGGTGGTGTCACAAGACAGGAGCCTGAGCTCCCCCTGAATGACTGCCAACCACATTGGACTGTGATTTGAGCAAGCAACACATTTTTATTCAATCAAGCCACTGAGGTCTGGGACTGTTTGTTACAGCAGTTAGGCTGACCAATACAGTTGACCTGCCCCTTCTGCTACGGATCTTCTTAGCAAAGGCGAAGAGAGCCAGGTCAGGGAGATCTAGGCTGTGGGCAGGGGCAGGCCAAGTTGGATTTGTAGAGGAGTGTGAAAAGGGGCATGACTCCCTGAAGAGCCTCCATTTCATGGCATTTTACCTGCCTTCTTCTCCTCCACATCAGATCCATTTTTCAAAAATTCATTCAAGAGTTGCCATTCCCTTTTCTTTGCTTCTGCTTCTCAGACCAGTGAAGAAGGGGCAGTGAAGCTGGACATCGTTGGAGAAGAGAAAAAGGAGCTAAAATGGAGTAAGAGAAAAAGGGCTCTACCCACAATTGCCGGACCTTTCAACTCCTTTGATAGTTCTACCCCTGGGAAAAGTAGCCTCTTCCCTGTGCTGAACTCAGGTCATGTGGGTCAGCCCTCCTCTACCTGGGCTGGGAGCAAGCAGCGTGGAAGGAGGGCAGGGAGAAAAGGGACTTGCGCTCACTCTTCTGGGGCCCACTGGTGATCACGGAGACAGACTGCACTGGGGGGTCCCCTTCTGTGCACCCAAAACATATGCATAGGCTAAATCAGATTTCACCTCTGGAAGAAGAAAACTGAAAGCTCTTTCAAAGCACCATTTATATACCATAGCAAATATGTTCATTGTAGATCACTTTGAGCTGTCCATTAAACCAAATTCCCTGGGGATATTTTATGCCAATGCTTTGGAAATTAGTCCTTGTTACTTTATATAATTAGAAACAATAAAGCTAAGTGCCTATTATACTCTTCCATAATTTGAAACAGGGACTCCCAACCTCAGGTCCTGTCTCCAGGCCCCTCAATGGCCTCAGAGATAATGATGGGAATCTGTACATTGTTCTCATTATATCAGAAAACCTTACAGAAATGGGACTTTTAACTTAAAGCTGTATGAGCTAACTAAAATGTCAAGTTTCTGTTTTTTGACTGAGATTACGTCAGCTTAGTACAATAATCAATTATCTCAGAAGATAATTGATTGATATTTGATTATCTCATGCTGTCTGGAAACTCTGTATAACAGTCATTTAATGTCTTTGATTAATATAAATGAGCTAATCACCCAATAAGACTTTCATTAAGAATGACTTTTAAGAAATATGCTCCATGTAGAAAAAATTATTAGCAGTTTAAGAATCTAGTCAAAAAATGGAAACAACCCAAATGCCCATCAATTGATGAATGGATAAATAATGGTATAGCCATACAATGGAATATTATTCAGCCATAAAAAAGAATGAAATACTGATTCATACTACAACATAGATGAACACAAAAAAACATTATGCTTCGTGAAAAAAGCCAGTCACAAAAGACCATACATTATCTGATTCTATTTATACGAAATGTGTACCAATGCAAATCTCTAGAAACAAAAGTAGATTAGTGGTTACCTAGGGCTGGGTTGGAGGAGAATGGGGAGTGACTGTTAATAAGTATGAGATTTCTTTTTGGAGTGATGAAAAATTAGATTATGGTAACTGTTGCACAACTCTGTCTATATACTAAAAACCATTGAATTGTACACTTAACTGGGTGAATTTTATGATATATAAATTATATTTCAATAAAGTTGTTAAAATTTTTCAGAATCATGAATTGAACTCCATAACTTTCCATTTGACTTTACCAAAGTTTGTCTGAATTAACGGACTCTTACAGCCTGGGAGTAAAGTCAGGTTCTTTAGAAACAACAACAAA
Source organism: Ceratotherium simum simum (assembly GCF_057802395.1). Classification (NCBI taxonomy): domain Eukaryota; kingdom Metazoa; phylum Chordata; class Mammalia; order Perissodactyla; family Rhinocerotidae; genus Ceratotherium; species Ceratotherium simum. The sequence continues at coordinate 5,326,557 of NC_141918.1, read as the reverse complement.
AGCGAACAATAACTGTGTGTCTTCTCTCAGGAGAAAATGCTAGAACCTCAACCCTCTCTCCCCACGTGCAATGGGTCGTCTTCTGCACCCTGTTCCTTACTCATGGTGGGAATCTGTGGGATAAGACTGTGGCCCAGGAGAAGCTGTTTCTCCCAGTGCTCTGTCCCCATGCAGGACCCAGGGCTTCACACATCTTTGCTTCCATGCAGAGAATAAGGCCTGTGGCCCTTCAACCACACCAAAGCCAATCCTCCTCCTTGGCAATTTTCCCTTTTCCCTCTGCAGCCAATTTTACCTGGCACTAGATCTGTATATATGACACTTTTCTCCTTTTCTCCATTTGAGGCATTTAACATATTTCCACCAAAGTCATCAAGAGGCACAACAGCATTCTCCTAATTATAAGTCGTATGTCAATTGTGAAAATTTCAGAAATATATAAAGAAGAAAATACAACCACTACCTAGTAATAACCTTTGTTAACATTCTGGCATGTTTCTTTCTAAGGTTATATTCATAAATATATATATATATATTTTTTTTACTCAGTTGAGATCATATAGTAAATTCATTTTGTAGATTATAGGAATCATGTAACTAACTAGTCTCTTTGTTGGCAATATCTGCTAAACAGCCCAGAGTCAAAAGCACAAGGCCTTACATCATTCATATTGTGGACAAAACTCACTCATAGCTTAATTTTATGTTTTTCTATTCAGATTTCTTCTGTCCTACTTTTCATGTTCTCCTATTTCTATATTTAATCTTGTTTTAGAAATATGTATTCTATAAACCACTCTAAAGTCTTTCGAAAATAAATAATTTTTTCCATCACAGCCATTTTTAGGTATACAGTTCAGTTAAGTATATTCACATTGTAATCTTGCAAAACTGAGACACTATCCCTGTTGAATAACTCCCATTTCCCCCTCCCTCTAATCCCCTCCTCTGGTAATCCCCTGGTAATCCCCCTCCCCCTCCCCTGGTAATCACCATTCTGCTCTCTGTTTCTATGAATTTGAATACTTTAGATACCTCATATAAGTGGAATCACGTAAAATTTGTCTTTTTGTGACTGGCTTATTTCACTTAGCATGATGTCCTCAAAGTTCATTCATGTTGCAGCATAATGCAGAACTTCTTTTTAAAGCTGGATGATGTTCCATTGTATGTATATATCACATTTTGTTTGTCCATTTATCTGTTGATGGATGTTTGGGTTGCTTCCACTTCTTGGCTATTGTGAATAAAGTTGCTGTGAACATGGATGTGCAAATATCTCTTTGAGACTCTGCTTTTAATTCTTTTGGATATATAGCCAGAAGTGGAACTGCTGGGTCACTCGGTACTTCTATTTTTAATTTTGGGGGAACCACTACCATACTGTTTTCCATCATGGTTGCACCATTTTACAATCTCACCAGCAGAGCACAAGGGTTTCAATTTCCCCGCATCCTCACTAACACATGCTATTTTCTGGTTTTCTGATAGTAGCCATCCCAATGGTTATGAGGTGCTATCTCATTGTGGTTTTGATTTGCATTTCTCTAATGGTTAGTGATGTTGAGCACCTTTCCATATGTTTTTTGACCATGTGTATATCATTTTTAGAGAAATGACTATTCAAGTCCTTCACTCATTTTTTACCACATTATTTGCTTTTTGCTATTGACGTGTAGGAGTTCTTTATATATTCTGGATATTAACCCCTTATCAGGTATCTGATTTGCAAATAAGTTCTCCCATTCCATAGGTTGCCTTTTCACTCTATCGATGTGTCGTTTGGTGCACAGAAGTTTTTAGTTTGATGTAGTCCCATTTGTCTACTTTTGCTTTTGTTGCCTGTGCTTTGGTGTCATAACCAAGAAATCATGGCCAAATCCAACATTGTGAAGCTTTTCCCATATGTTTTCTTCCAGGAGTTTTATAGTGTGGGGTCTTATGTTTGAGTCTTTAATCCATTTTGAGTTAATTTTCATATATGGTGTAAGATAAGGGTTTAACTTCATTCTTTTGCATGCGGATATACAGATTTCCCAGGACCGTTTGCAGATGAAACCATCCTTTTCCCATTGAATGGTCTTGGAAGCATTGTCTCAGATCATTTATTTGACCATATACACCAGGGTTTATTTCTGGGCTCTCTATTCTATTCCACTGGTCTATATGTCTGTCTTTATGCCATTGCCACACTGTTGTAATTACTGTAGCTTTGTAGTAACTTTTGAAATCAGGAAATGTGACACCTGCACCTTTGTTCTTTTTTAAGATTGTTTTGGCTGGCTGGAGTCCCTGGAGATTCCATATAAATTTTAGGATGAATTTTTTTCTGTCTCTGCAAAAATGCCATTGGGATTTTGATAGGGATTGCACTGAATCTGTAGATCGTTTTGAGTCGTATTGACATCTTAACAATATTAAGGCTTCCAATCCGTGAACCCCAGATGTCTTTCCATTTATTTGTGTCTTCTTTAATTTCTTTCAGCAGTGTTTTGTAGTCTTCAGTGTACAAGTCTTTCACCTCTTTGGTTAGGTCTATTCCTAAATATTTTATTCTTTTTGATGCTATTGTAAGTGAAATTGTTTTCTTAATTCCTTTTCAGATTGTTTATTGTTAGTATATAGAAATGCAACTGATTTTTGTGTGTTGATTTTGTATCCTGAAACTGCTGAATTTGTTCATTAGTTCTAATCGTTTTTTATGGAATCTTTAGGGTTTTCTACATATAAGATCATGTCATCTGCAAACAGAGGTAATTTTATTTCTTCTTTCCTGATTTTGGTGCAATAAACACTTTTTAAATAAATAAAGTTAATTGACATATAACTTTGTATTCATTTTAGTTGTACAACATTATGATTATATACATATATATCTCAAAATGATTACCACAATAAGTTTAGTTAACATCCATCACCTCACGTAGTTACAATTTTTTTTTCTTGTGATGAGAACTTTTAAGATCTACTCTCTTAGCAACTTTCAAATATACAATATAGTATTGTTAACTATAGTCACCATGATGTACATTATATCCCCAGAACTTATTTATCTTATAACTGGAAGTTTATACCTTTTGACCACTTTCACCTATTTCTCCCACCCACCACCAGCCTGCCTCTAGCAACCATCAATCTGTTCTCTGTATTGATGAGTTCAGTTTTTTTATATTTCACATGTAAATGAGATCATAGAGTATTTGTCTTTCTCTGTCTGACTTATTTCACTTAGCATAATGGCCTCAAGTTCCATCCATGTTGTTGCAAATGGCAGGATTTCCTTCTTTTTCATGGTTGACTAATATTCCATTGTATACATACATATATATATGGTATATGGTATGTGGTGTATATATATATACGTGTGTGGTGTATATGGTATGTATATTTATACATATATATACACACCACATACCCCATACCATAGATAGATAGATAGATAGATAGATAGATAGAGGTTTTCCTTTATCCATTCATCCATTGATGGACACTTAAGTTGTTTCTATATCTTGGCTATTGTAAATAACGCTACAATGAACACGGGGGTGCAGATATCTTTTCAAGTTAGTGTTTTTGTTCTTTTAAGATAAATACCCAGAAGTGGAATTGCTGAATCATATGGTAGTTTTATTTTTAATTTTTTGAGGAACTTCCTCACTGTTTTCCATAGTGGCTGCACCAATTTACATACCCACCAACAGTGCACAGTGGTTCTCTTTTCATACATCCTCACCAACACTTGTTATTTCTTGTCTTTTTGATAATAGTCATTCTGACAGGTGAGAGGTGATATCTCACTGTGGTTTTGATTTGCATTTCTCTGATGATTAGTGGTGATGAGCACTTTTTCATGTACCTATTGGCCGTTTGTATGTCTTCTTTGGAAAAATGTATATTCATTTCCTTTGCCCAGAATGAATTTTATATACCACTTTTTACTCTCAAAAGCATTTCCCACATCATTAAAAATATAACATCATTTTCAATTGCTGCATACAAGTCTATCATCTAGATGTGCTGTAATTTACATGACCATTCCTATTCTTTTGTTGTTGGACATTGAGGTTTGTTTTAAATTTGTATTATGATGAACAATATTCCAATGCATATTTTTGTGTATAGTTCTTTGGTCACGTTTAAGATTTTTTTCCTTATGATAGATTCCTAGAAGTGGCACCATTGAGGTAAAGATTATAAATATTAAGGCTTTTGACACATTTTTCTACTTTGGCAAATCATAATTTATAAAACACTAATTGAAGATACATTTGAGATACATTATATCTATCTTTTGAGAATTTACATTACATCTTACATTTTTAGACAGCATAAAATATAACATATATGTAGTTTTAAATACACAAATATATAAATTATATTTTTTTTAATAATTTTGAGCTCTTTTGTTGACGTAAATTCCTTTCCGAATCTTGCCCCTCCTTGTTGGAGTGCTGGGCAGCCAGTACTGAAGGGTGGGTCCTGAGGGGCCAGGATGGGGGGGGATAGCCTATCCTAGGAAGTACAAAGTAGAAAGCAACCAGGAGGCCAGTTTTAGACAAAGATCTTGGGGGCGGATGGCGAGGCAAAGAGCCATTTTTATAGAACAAGCCTGAAGGGCCTGAGGCAGATTGGACTCAAAGTGCAGACTTGTGGTCTCAATGAGCTGGTATTACAGCTGGGAGGCAATTGGAAAAGGGGGAGATTTGGGGTTGTCACAATGATTGGGAGGGTACTGCTGGCATTTAGTGGGCAGGGGTGAGAAATGCTGGAGATATTGCATGGCTTGAGACTACTTCCTAAAATAGTTTCCAGCCCCTGATGTCAATCTCTCTCCCACTGACACACACTGCGCTGGTTTTGTGTTGACGCATCTAGACCCTGCATTCTGTTCCCTTAACCATTAAGGACCATAGAAATGTGGATCTTTATTGAGTGAATAACTTCAAAATCCCTAAATGTGGACCACTGAAAGTTGGATAACTTTTGAAAATGTCCACTCCAGTGATGATGGGTTGACTATCAAAGGAAAAAATTTATATTTATTAAAAACCTACTATGTACCACCAACTTTACATATTAGTTTCCTATGGCTGCTGTAACAAATTGCTACAAACTGGGTGGCTTAAAATAACAGAAATTTATCCTCTCACAGTTCTGGAGGCTGGGCATCTGAGATCAAGGTGCCAGCATTTGGCGGGGCTGCATTCCCTCTAAAGGCTCCAGGGGAGAATCTATTCCCTGCCTCTTCCAGCTTCCAGTAGCTGTCGGCATTCCTTGATTGTGGCTACTTCCCTCCAGTGATCTTCTCCTCTTTTGCCTGTCTAATGTCGCTCTGCCTTACTCTTACAGGGACACTTATAAGATTAGGGTCCACCTAGCCAACCCAGGATGATCGCCTCATCTCAAGAACCTTAACTTAATTAAATATCCAAAGACCTTCTTTCCAAATAAGGTTAACATTCACAGACTTCAAGGATTGAGACATGGATATCTTTTGGGGGACCACCATTCAGCCCACTACAGTTTGATTCCAGAATCTTGTTAAATTTTCCAGCAATCTTGTGATGGGGCATCATTATCCTTGTTTACAAGTAAAGAAATTGAAACTTAGAAAGAATAAATTCTTGGCCAAAGCATCCTGGCACGTGCCAGAGCTAAGATTCACTGTGAGGCTCGCTGACACCTGGATCCAGGGTTGGTAGGATCTGCCCCGGGCTGGTCAGTTACACGGCACTGTCTGCACTAATGCACAAGTCAGCCTCAGACAGCAGTGTTCACACTCCAGTGGTCTGACCTAAAAGAAGAAAAAGTTCTCTTTGATAAAGGAGCATTCAGCCTAATATAAGAAAAAATATATGTAGCCCAGCAATTAAATGTGTTCTTTTCACAATCAATTTCAAATAGGTATCAACCTAACCAAAAGTTAGATATTCACACAATGTTTCCAAAGTGCCTTTTTTCATTTTCTTATTCCCTGAAAAAAAGACACATTTCTTTAGCTCGGGCCAATTTATTCTCTTAACATTTGTTGAGTACCTAGTATAGTTTATAGTATAACCTCCCTTAAAGTCCTTCTTCCCCTATTTTGGACATTTTTATTTTAGAGTATGGATACATTTGAACTCACACCGAAAAAAACACAAAAAAAAGGCATAAAGATTTCTGGCATTCTCTACATCCTGGATTATTTTTTAAACTAATTTATTGAATGTTAACTTTTTGTTTTACTCTTTTTCTTTGCTTAAATTTAGGATGTTTTAAATAGTGTTAAGGTTTTACATAACTGCAAGTGGTTACTTCTAAAAAAAATTTTTTTTAAATAAAACTTTTTTACAATTCAGATTTAGGAGTGGTTTGAAACAGGGCCAAGGGTGCACATTCAGTCAGACCCATCAAAGCAGTTGTAAAATAAAGAGAATATCATGCTGCTTTTCAAAGATAGCTCACCCCTCTACCAAGGATGAGTTTTTCAACAGATACATATTACAATGTCTCAAGAGTGATACATCTCACAGAGTCAAAAAAGATAGATATTTTAGAATTATAGCACCTTGTAGAGAAGGGATAGATTTTTTTGATTATCTTGTGTGTTTAAGGAAATAATATGTTTAATTAGCTCACACAAATAACATCTGTTATCACTGATTGGGGAAATTTAGTGGAAATGTAAAAATTGAAATGACATTAATTTGGCCACATTGGAGAGGATCTGAAGAAGAAACTCGTGTTTAGAGGCTTTAAAATGTAAATAGTGCCCATCAGGGGACATAGCCTCACTTCTTATAATGGGTTTTCAGATAAACAAGCAGGGGAAATTTGCACTAATTCTGTAGGGGCATAATTAAAGATAATTAGGAAAAAATCCCACATATTTTATAAAATAACTTCAAGAAAACAGACAGAGATGGTTTTTGCATTTTCAGAAAATAGTAAGAATGTAGCACAGGCTCGGGATCTGAAGTCTCCAGTGATGCAAGCTTCCTTCCTTGTGTACACCTGCTAATTTACTTTAAAAAAGAAAAAAACCCTTACAATGGATCGTCTCCAGGGAAGAGAAGGTATGCGTTTAATGACTCAGTCCTTGGCAACCATCAATAAGTGTGCTAGTTAAAGGCAACCAAAGAGTGTAATGTACATACCGTAAATCCAGGAAAATAGTAGTGTGGAAAGAGACGGATAGAGAGAGAGGGAGAATAGATACCTTATGGTGAAATGAAAAAGTAGGCAGAATGATAATCACTATGGCTTTTGCTACAATAACAAGTAATGGGCAAATCTCAGCACAACTGCAGACATTTACTTCTTGCTCTCGTTTCGTGAGGGCTTGAATTGAGCTTGTCTGGGCCCTGTGTGTCTCATTCTGGGACTCAGGTTGAAGCAGCAGCCAGTATGCAGTACTCATAGTGGAGGGCAGAAGTTGAGGGACAGAGCCAAATCACACAGGGCATCATAATTTTCTCCTGGGACATAGCACACTTCTCATCTGCTCACAATCCATTGGCCGAAGCAAGTTCAAAGTTAATGAAGTAGGTTGACGAAGTACGTTGCACTACAAAGAAACATGGCAAAGGTGGAGAGGAATGAAAAATTGTGAACAAATAAAATAGTCTGTCACACATAAAAAATAGGAAACAACAAAATAATATGACCAAATATATATTTTTAAAGAAAATATTATGATTATTAAACACTTACTCAATTCAAACAGAAACTCCTCCAGTCAGTGGTGGACCCAAGTTGTATGAGGCCCTAAACATATGCAGTTTTAGTGATCCTCTTTAAGAAAACACGATCAAATACTACTATTACAAAATTAGAGGCCTTGAAGCTTAAGCTTAATTATCTTCAAGGTAAATTTGAATTTGCCTTCAGTTTATAGAATGTAAAAAAATCTAACCCCATTCATCAATAAAATTGTAGCAAAAATGTATATCCTCCACTTCAAAACTTGTATTAGCACAGTTCATTAAAAATAAAATATTGTAATTTTTAATAGGCAAATGATCATTTATTTGTCTGGATTTAAGAAAACAATAAGATAACCTTCTGTCCTCCTGAGGCCAGCTAGGTCACAGACTAAATGGGAGGTGGGAATTCCCTGGAGGTCCTCATCTGAAGAAACCCACCTATTCACATTTTTGTTTATTCAAAGAATCCAAATTGGCTGTAATTGTTAAATATATTATGACCTGTTTCATGATGCTAGTGTAATGAGTATGTTTAATTTTGGAAAACAATTTTGGCCCTCACCCCAGAAGATAGCTGATGTGTAGATGCAAGATTTTTACTAAGAATTAATTAATATTTTTTCTGTTAATGCAAAAAGTAATTTATTTCTTATAAATTTTTCATACTCCTAGATATTGTTACGAATAACGGGGGAAATTATAGATGGTATGGTTTTCAAGCCAGGTGAGCTAAAACTAAACAATAAAAGGGTGTAGGGTTAGAATATGTTGGGGTGCATAGTCGTAGGCCCAGATTCAGTCAGTAGGTTAAGACATAAGGAGAAGTTGAAGGATGGAGGCCAGACAGAACATGCACCTCCAGTCTTGATCATTCTGCTGTTCACTTGATGTGGTAGGCAGGATAATGGCCCCCAAAGAAATCCAGGTCCTAATCCTCAGAACCTGTGGATGTGTTACCTTACACAGCAAAAGGTACTTTACAGATATGATTAAGATCGCAAACCTTGAGGTGGTGAAATTATCCTGTAATACCCAGGTGGGCCCCAACTGATCACATGAATCCTTAAAAGCAAAGACCTTTCCCAGCTGTGGTCAGAGGAGATGTGATGACAGAGGAAGGGTCAGTGAAACACGCGAGCGAGGTTCCACTGGCTGTGCTGACCTCCATAAGCCCTGCTGACACATTGATTTTAGTCTAGTGAGATTCTGACTGGACTTTTGACTTACAAAACTGTAAGATGATAAATTTGTGTTGCTTTAAGCCACTAAGTTTGTGTCAACTTGTTACTGCAGCAATAAAAAACCAATACCCTTGGTGAAGCAGGGACGTGAGTCACCTGACGACATACGCAGGTGGTGTCCTTACTTCCCTGGAGTGCGTACTCCAGGAAGATCAAATTCCCCACACCTCAGCACCAAGCCCTCTTCTTTGATCCTCACCCAAGTTTCTGGGGCTCTCCCAGGTGCACACTGCCGCTCCTCACAGCCCACCAGGCGTTTTTTCCAACCCAGAAACCTCTTCTAGTTCATCTCCTCCAGTTTCCTCAGTCTGTGTTTGTGAAGGGACATTTCAGATCCTCTTAGTTTAATTATTCCCAATGAGATAAAGTGGGAAAAACCCTTCAGCATCCCCGTGGGTCACATTCTCAGGTGATCAACCGTTTGCAGTGGGTTGGGGAAATGACTTTGGGAGTACATGCACTTATACTGGTACAGTGTTTGACAATTTGGTTTGTTCATGTTGCTGAACATGTAATGTTAAGTTCTTCTGTGGTCCTTGAAATAGGGAACTATTTGAACTGTCAAACTGCATTCTGATTAAATCCACTAAAACCTTGTTGCAACGCATGTCTGTATTTCTGTTCTCAGCTGGACAAGCTGCTGTGCAAAACAAGGATCTGTCTAGCTCCAAAGGGGATACTCAGGAAGAAACCAGAAGACGAATCTTTAATTAAAAACAAAGGTGAGGGCCGGCCCCGTGGCTTAGCGGTTAAGTGCGCGCGCTCTGATGCTGGCGGCCCGGGTTCGGATCCCAGGCACGCCCCAAGGCACCACTTCTCCGTCCAACCCGAGGCCGAGTCCCACGTACAGCAACTAGAAGGGTGCGAACCTATGACATACAACTATCTACTGGGGCTTTGGGGGAAAAAAATGAATAAATAAAATCTTTAAAAAAAACAAAAAAAAAAACAAAAAAACAAAGGTGAGGGCCGGCCCCGTGGCTTAGCGGTTAAGTGCGCGTGCTCCGCTACTGGTGGCCGGGGTTTGGATCCCGGGCGCCCACCGACGCACCGCTTCTCCAGCCATGCTGAGGCCGCGTCCCACATACAGCAACTAGAAGGATGTGCAACTATGACACACAACTATCTACTGGGGCTTTGGGGGGGAAAAAAAAGGAGGAGGATTGGCAATAGATGTTAGCTCAGAGCCAGTCTTCCTGAGCAAAAAGAGGAGGATTAGCATGGATGTTAGCTCAGGGCCGATCTTCTTCTTCTTCAAAAAAAACAAAACACAGGTGAAAGGGGGTCATTGGGGAAAGTTAGAAAAAGATGTAGAATATATACAAAGGCAAGGGATGGATTAATTCCAAACATTGTTTAAAAGAATTTGAATGGAAATGGTCATTGGCTGGAGGTGAGAAACAGTCACACATAAGCTATTAGGAGTGGTTTTCTTTGCAAATAAAATAGGCTGGAAAATGGATTCAAGCAGCAGTGAAGGCATGATAAATAAATGGACTCAATCTATTGAGGAGGAACTGAAGTCCTCCCGGAGAAAGATACTGTGAAAAAATAAAGCCATTTGCCAAATAATGGGCCAGAATAATGAGCTTTGTATTCATTGACATTATAAAGTTATTATATAATATTTTAATATACTTTAACACATATTCTTTTTCAACATCAAAGGATTTAATAATGTTGAGAAGAATGTTTAGTATCCTCACAGAGCTTAATTTCTGGATTTCAGCTGCACATCACCGAACAAACAGAATGTGATATTAATGGAGCATTACTTTGCCCAGAATAGTGACTATTTATAATATACAGTAATTAAAAAGAAGCACCAGTTTACTGATCTGATTTAAATACTAGAGATTGGCAAAAGAAAAGATTATTTGTGTTCCTAAACTATCAACCTTTATTCATGCCAACTTCCTTTCCACCATAATCTGAGTAGAAGCAAAAAGAGTGTATTATGCATCTCCCCTTGAGAGGCAGCTAAGTGTCAGGAAGGCACTGGACTTGGTGCCAGCACACCTGGGGTCCACCCCCATTCCTCTGCTTCTGGCACTGACGACGCGAGGAGGCCTCCCAGAGCCTGTCCTCTACCTGAAAAACAGAGATAGTGTTACCCGTTTTCATCTGATTCACAAAATGAGGTAACGTGATATATCACAATATGAAAATGCTTTGTAAATTTTAAAGGGTTCTATACATTAGGGTCCTTACATTAGGCTTAAAAATATATATAATATACAAATCATTGAAATACCAATTCAGCACAAATATATGTTGCTATAACTCTTGTAGAATTTGATCAAAACTTAATTTAATGCTAGTTTTGTGATCTGGCTCTTGTCATCCACTTAGGCCATGTGTGTTTACAGCGATGTCGGTTGCACAGGAATATTTGGAAAGTAAACGTTGCCTTCTCCACGGTCTTGCCTAGAGCTAGCCTTTTACCTTTATTTCTGAGTTCTCTTATATCTGTTGTTGACAGCCAAATTGTGTTTTTATTAAAGTTCCAGAACAAATGCTAAATTCACTGATTTCTTGACCAGCAAATATTAAACTCTTACTGTGTGCAGAGCACTGTACAAGGTACTATTCAGGAAACTCGGCAAACTGAGCAGTTTGATTTTTTTTCCTCTTCTAAACTGACTAGCTCTTTGTCTGAATTAATCAAATCAACCAGTAGGTTTTTGGCTTCTGTAGACACAGCTTAAATGTCACTTTCTATCTTCAAGCTGCTATTTTGAGAATTGGTGATGTGGAGGTGGAAAACACTTTACTATTTAGAAATAGAGTACTATACAGTAAGGCTTATTAGCTATTTTCAATTTGTAGTTTTTATTTCATTTAACTTTTTATTATGGAAAATTTTAAATATGTGCATAGCCTGCGGGAGAGTATAATGAGTCTCCATACACCTGACTCAGCTTCACCTGAGCCCCCACCCAACGCTCCCTTGTCCCATATTATTTTGGAGCAAACATCAGAGATCATATAATTTAATCCTTAAATATTTTAATATGTATCTCTAAAAGATAAAGATGTTGAAAAAATAACCACAGTAGCATTATCACACCCAAAATAAAATTAACAGTAATTCCTTAATATCATCAAATATCCTGTGTTTGTTAAAATTTCCAACTGTTTTATGATATTATAATTTTTTGCAGCTTGTTTCAATCAGTATTCAAATAAGGTCCATATATCACGATTGGTTGAAATGTCTCTTAATTCTATTTTAATCTTCAGCTCTCTCTTTTTTCCCCTTGCAATTTATCTGCTGAAGAAACTGGGTCATTTGTCCTGTGGTCTTTTCTACAGCCCAGATTTTGCTGAGTGCATCCTGTGGTAGTTTAATGTGTTTCTCAGTTTTATGTGTTTCCTGAACATTAGTAGTTAGATATAGAACTGTGCTGTCCAATATGATATCCACATGTAGATTTTTTAAAATAAACTTTTTATTTTGGAATAGTTTGATTTGCAGAAAAGTGTTCACACCCAGTTTCCTGTATTATTAACATCTGAAATTAGCATGGTACATTTGTTACAGTTAATAAGCAAACACGGATACGCTATTATTAACTAATATCCATACTTTATTTAGATGTCCTTAGTTCTTACTTAATGTTCTTTTTCTGTTCCAGGATCCCATCCAGGATACTATATCACATTTAGTTGTCAGATCTCCTTAGGCTCCTCTTGGCTGTGACAGTTTCTCAGACTTTCCTTGTTTTTGACGACCTTTACAGCTTTGAGGAGTACTGGTGAGTTATTTTGTAGACTGTCTCCCAAGTGGGATGTGTCTGATATCTTTCTCATGATTAAACTGGGGTTAAGGGCTTTGGGGAGGAAGACAACGGAGGTCCTATCATTTCAAAAGTACATACTACACACATGATTTATCACTGTGGGTGTTAACCCTGATCGCCTAGCTGAGGTGGTTTTGTCAGGCTTCTCCAATACAGTTTCTCTTTCTTCCCTCTTTCCATACAGTCCCCTTGAGAAGGAATGCTCTATTTGAAGCCCCTATTTACAGAGTAGAGAATTATGCTCCATCTCCTTCAGGTGGAATATTTACAGAAATCATTTTGAATTGTGCATGGGAGATTTGTTTCTTCGCCTCTATTTATTTATTTACTTACTTATTCAATCATTTATTTATATCGGTATGATTCAGGGATATTTATTTTACACTTAGGATATAATCCTATACAGTACTATTTTATTTTGGTGCTCAAATTGTTCCAGCTTTGGCCATTAGGAGCTCTTTCAGTTGGCTCCTGTGTCCCTTTGTCACACTCCTATCATTGTGAGTGTGTTTTTAAGCACTTCCTTTCTTTCTGGCATATGAGATGCCCCAGGCTCATCATCTGTATTCCCTGCCGCCACCCTAGAAGCAGCCATTTCTCCAACGAGACCTTGTTTCTTTCACTGGAGAATGGTATTAGAAACAAAGATCAGGGCACCAAGTTTAATAAAATATTTTTAAATCATTCTTTTCCTGCCATTTTGTCTAATTCAGAATTTTAAAATTATTTTTGTTATAGTTTGTTGTTATAAAACTTTGATTTTTTATAGTTCCAATTTTCAAAAGTCACTTTTAGTCTAAGATTTCTGCCTGTATTGAATAGTAAGCCTTTTATTTCAAGCAAGTAATTTACACACATATTTTTGTTTCTATATATCTTACTACTAAATCCAGAGTCTGAAAATTTGAATTTTTCTACATTGTGTCAATTCAATCAGTTGAAGTGGCTATTTGGTTTAGTGATACTAAGTGTCTGTGACCTTTGACTGTTTTATTTTTTTTTAATTTTTAGTGAATTGACTAAATATTTTGACATCTTGTAATTACAAAGTACCTAGAGAAAGTGGATAAAATGGCAAATATCATATGAAAAGATTATGTTTAGTTCTGTGGAAATCATACAGTAAAAATTCATTGAGGTGAATCCTTCTAAGGTGGATTTTCTGAATAGCCATGTAAACCAGTAGCTAAAATTTTTATTGTAAAATTTATGAAGTGTTTGTTAAGAAAATAAACAATGGAAATTTTTTAATCTAATACTAAAAGAATAAAACATTTTCAAAGACTGTCATTTCTACACAAAATATACTACTTACATTTTTTTCATTTATTGGTTAAAGGTCTCTTCATAGAATTTATTTTTTAAAGATAGATTTATGAAAGTTATCCATTGAGATTCCAAAGCCAGGCAAACCTAGCAAAACAACTTACCAACTACTTTACATTTGGCAAGTCAATCATTCTGTGTTGTTTCCTCCTCTGAAAATCAGTAGTTAAGATAAATTGGTTCATATACGTAAAGTATTTAACATACACATCTACGTGTATGTGTAACACATATGTATATCTACATATATTGACATATATGAGTAATATATATACACACACACAAAATATCTAGAGCCCAGCCCTTCCAAATGTTCAGTAATAGTTGTCCCTTTCCTATCTTTAATAAATATTTTATTTCCCTTCTATATACTTTAATATTACTTTTCCTTAGCAATAGTCAATAACTTAAACATTTTTGCTAATTCGGACTGACTTCACCATTCAGTCCAAATTAGTGAATATTTGCTATAGTTAATACGTTTTCTCCAAATCAATACTGTAATGGGAATATTTGATATATATTAATGAGTTTTTCTCTTTTGCATTTCTTAGTGTGAGACCTTTGTTCAATCTGCCCAAGGCATTAGGATTATATTATAGCTGGAATGCAAAAATAAATAGGGATTCAATATGCAGCTTTGACTATCTAAAGCAGGAGTTTTGAGTTTACAGCAAGAAAATAATCCTGAAATCCAGGCTCTGTCAAAAGATTCCGCAATTTTCTAAATTTTTTTTAGCTCCATGTTGACTTTGCCTGTGGAAGTTATTGAATGCCAGGGATAGACAGAATTCAGGATAAGATCTGGAGGAAGACTTTGTAACTTGGGGAGATCATGGAGAAGGAGAAGGAGAGGTCAGGCTATCTCTCTTGGCCTAGGGGAGATTTGCAGCAAAGAGAAACAGAGACAGGAAGTAGACCCACTCCCGACCATCAACGCTTTGCAGGCAAAAGCCCTTCCAGAAGGAGTGGTGCTTTAAATACGTAGGGGAGCCCTGAAGGCAGAAGGCCTTTGCTTTGCTTCCTCTGTGGAACCCTGGGAGGAGCCGTGGGCTGAGTGGCTCAGCAATGGCACTTGGTGGAGCAAAGTTGTCTAGACTGGTCTCCTGGCTCTCCCGGTCTGTGTGCGGTGAGCAGGAGATCCAGAAGTGCCTGTGTGTCCTGGTGGGGAAAGCAAAGATCCAAAAAGGCCCAGGCGACTGACAAGATCCAGGAGTGAGGCAAAGAGGCAAATGATACAGTGGTGGGTGCTCACACAATGACCCACAGGGCAAATGGGACTGTGACCTATTGATAGTCACGAGTCCAGGAACCAGACCAGGCACTCAACCGCAGAGACCAGTAAGGGTCCACTGAGGTCACCATCCGAATCCAAAGCCCCTCCATACCACTACTCTCCCCATCCCCACCCCCCTCACATGATGTCATGACTGTGTCTTGGAGTTGAGTAAGCGGAAGAAGAGAAATTCTTAAATAATTAGCATTTTCCCAAAAGAGATTAGCATGTCCAAAAGAGACTGATTAAACCACCAAAAACTCAGTTATAGTGAATCCATAAATTTAAAACACACTTACTACCCAGTAAGTCAGAAAGAGTAAGTCAGTTATGAGAAACAAAGATAAATTTGCAACCCCACCACAAACAGAGGATTTGACAGGATGACTGCCTGTCCTTCGATGGCTGCCCTGAGGATCAGATGGGACCATTGACAGGAAGCAGCTTTGGATAGTGAGTGCACTCACGGCAGGTATGACGATGGCAGCTGCGCGCCCTGCCCTGGGCGCGCTGGGATGGGGACCAGACAAGCAGCAGGCATATCTTAGCTCCAGGCCAGGAGGCAAGGACACAGGCAAGAAGCCAAATTCAAGCCAATTACAAGGTGTCAGGTAGGAGAAACCACCAGTCAGGAGCCGCAGATTCAGCTGAGAAGTTGTGGAAGGGGAGCCAAGTGACAGCAGAGGACCAGGTCTGAGTACAACCTCCCTATGTGGGAAGCGGCCTGGAGGTACGGTCCCCAGGAATGACACCGGGCCTAGGGCCATCTGATGTTTTCTTTAATTAAATGTATCATGTAAAAGACCGAATATCTAAAGCAGGTTCACTGAAGGTACGTAATAGAGTGTGGTTTTTAGTCCCACAGAGGGAGCCTTGAATTAAAATTAAAAATCATCTTGTCAGGGTAGAGAAATACAAGAAGGTTAAATCATAAAATTAAATGAGATTAGGATAATTAATTTGTGGGAAAATTTTCTCAAAGGTTCAAATTGAGGAAATAAAGTCTTTGCAAGAATGTGGAGAAAAAATAGAATCAGGGATTCTGATGGACTATACGTTAATTACTTCGTATTTATGGCACCTAGTAGGTGCCAGGTTCTTTGATAGGTAATATACAGGTCCTTGCTAACGATACAGTAGGAACACAGACAAGCCAATAGACCTTTAAACAAACGCACAGCAATGAGGAGATGTGGGGACCACAGAGGAAGAACAGAGGGAGAGTGACCTTTTTTAACCTGAACCAGCCGGTGTGGTATCTAGTTGAACACCACCTCAGAGCGTGTTTCCTGAGGGCCTCCCGTGTGCTGGGTTGTCCTAGAGGACATAAAGCGAATGCGGGGTCCAGGAGGAGGCTTCCTGAGAACAGCAATGTCTAAGTTGAGAGCTGAAGGAGTGGGCAGTAGCCAGGTGAGCCGGTGGGCGAAGGCGCTCCGGGCCGAGGAAACAGCCCGGACCGAGGCCTGAAATGGAAGGGAACTGCACTCTGGGGGAACCGAGCACGGTTCAGCGCGAACTGAGGACAGGTGGGAGGAGTGGGGGCGGATAAGGCAGGAGAGGTGAGCAGAGGCCGGTGAAGCGACCGAGCGAGCTGCGGGGGAGGACGGATGCAAAAGCTATTCGGCAAGAACAAGCGCCAGGGCTTGGGGACTGAGTGGACTTAAGCGCAGATGACGAGTTCAGAACCAGACCAGGTTTCTGGCTTGAGCAGCTGGTGGTGCCGTTTACCTGGAGAAGCCACCCCAGGACCCAGCGAGCAGGTGTGTGGGCTGAAGGCACACGGAGCTCAGCCGGGACGTGCTGAAGCTGCAAGTCCCCTGAGACACGCAAGTGGAGCCTGGAGAAGCAGTGCGCTGTTTGGGTCTGGGGTTCTAAAACAAGATCCCGGCTGAGGATGCAATCAACACGGTTCGAAATGCCTAACTGTTGAAAAACAGTTTTCACTATCTTCTCTTTTCTTCAATAGAACTGTGTAAAATGGTTTTTATTTTTCAAATTTCATACCATAAAAACAAAGTTTTGAAATATATTTAAAGTATGAATCAAGACTATCTTTCCTAATATTAAGTAAGTGCTTGGTAATTAAGAAAGAAGTCAGTTTACCAATTTAAAATGTTGGGGGTTTTTTGTATATGTTTTCTAACAAAATTATAAAATTCATGTTTACTTTATATATTGTTCTTTTTACTCTTGCAGTTAAAATGATTTAATTTCTCTAATTTCTTATTATTGTTGTTAGAGCCTGGGTATAGTTTTTTTAAAGCCATAAATCAAATTTTAATCATTTCTTGCAGAATTCAATTCATTTGTGAGGTCATTTCTTTTTCTTAATTTTTAATATTTATTTTTTTATTGAGATATAATTGACATATAAAACGTTGTGTAAGTTTAAGGTCTATGTGAGGTCATTTCTTTACTGTGTACCTTCATCCAAGCATACATGAGCACTAAATTTTGTTGTTGTTTTTTTTTTTTTTGTGAGGAAGATCAGCCCTGAGCTAACATCCATGCTAATCCTCCTCTTTTTGCTGAGGAAGACAGGCTCTGAGCTAACATCTATTGCCAATCCTCCTCCTTCCCCCCCCCCCCCCAAAGCCCCAGTAGATAGTTGTATGTCATAGTTGCACATTCTTCTAGTTGCTGTATGAGGGACGCGGCCTCAGCATGGCCAGAGAAGCGGTTCGTCGGTGCGCGCCTGGGATCCGAACCCCGGGCCGCCAGCAGCGGAGCGTGTGCACTTACCTGCTAAGCAACCGGGCTGCCAGAGCACTAAAATTTTAACCATCTTTCATTGTCAATAAATTTGGAAAATACTAGCATGGAGCGACCTTGATTGCTGTGAGTAGGACTTAATTTACAGCTGTGTAGTAACTTGTGGCTTAAACTCAACGCACTGCCGTACACTGGAAATGCCTTTGATTTTGAAATGTTCATCACTGTCCTTCTTTCAACAGGACCAGGTGGCTTGGGGAGCAGGCTCCAGGCCTTGAGCCCTGACTGACCACAGGGCCCAGGGCAGTTGCTGCCTGTGCCCAAGGCTGGTGCTGCTTGGCTGTGAGGCCAGTGTCTGCAAGGTCAGGCTCTTACTAAAACGCGGCACAACATGCTCTGTGTTCACTGTGCAAATGGGATCGTTGGAGCTAGACAGAGAGCTGCCTTATATAAAAAGACAATTGTCTTGCCATGTATGAGTTTCTGTTTTATCGTAATGTTACAAAACTTCCAAGGGAATTGTGACATAAACTAAGCATTTGAAATCTGTTTACCAGACCTACTGCATCAAAGTTCCTGTCTGCCATACATATTCATAGCTCGGCAAAGTCCTAGAGGGTGAACACTCTATATCAAGGCAACCGCGTTTGTCACTTGTGAAAGATGAGTTTGGGAAACTATTAGTATGGAAATGGTATGAAATATGTATGAAAATACTATTTGGAGTTTTGAATTTAATTCCAGATAAACTTTGAAATTGTTAAACGTTGTATAATGGCAAAACTTAACTTCTAGATCCACCAGCCATATTCATACAACTCTCTAAAACAGGAGAAAGTCCCAAAAGAAAGAGAAGTGGAGTTTAGTGACATATTGAAAATGTGGCTTACTTATCAGAAAAGAGATTTTTTTTTTAATTTCTTACATTAGTGGGGAAAATAGATTTTTTCTGCTTCAAATTATTTATTAAAAATAGAGTATTAAAGGGGCCAGCCAGGTGGTGTAGGGGTTAAGTTCACTCGTTCTGTTTCGGCAGCCCAGGGTTCACAGGTTTGGATCCCAGGCGCCAACCTATGCACTGCTCATCAAGCCATGCTGCAGTGGCATCCCATGTATAGTAGAGGAGGATTGGCAACAGATGTTAGCTCAGGGCCAATCTTCCTCACAAAAAAAAAAAAGAGGAAGAAAGAAAAGAGTATTAAAAGGAGATGTAGAAGTCTATCAGAATATGTTTGTGGAGACAATGATTAAACAACATTTGCAAAGCTGTAGTCATATAGATGTACATTCAAAATCACACAGCATTTATCCGGCTTTTCCTGGGAGTGTACTGGATGCTGAGAAAAAAACATATAAAGGAAATAGAAGACATGGCCCATATCGGTCAACATTGTTTTTACAGTTAAAACAATTGTTTGATTTAAATCTGACTTCCCTGGTGCATTTAATCAGATATATTTGTGTGCAGAGTAGACAGTTGATATGAACTGGAACATTGAAATCACCCATTTGATTCAACGTAAACTGCCAGACTGTTTAAGTAACGTCCTCAAATGAAATTTTTTAGCCTGAATTACCCAGTGTGGCATCTAGTTGATCAGATGTCTCATTAATACATGTTTACTGAGGACCTCCCATGTGGTAGGTTGTACTGGAGGATACGGAGGATGTGAATCACCATCTCCATCTTGGCCAACATTACACTCCCACCAGGCAATAACACTGTAAACGTGAACAACAGTCATTTGTCATTCAGGCGGGGTATGATAAGGGCCAATGATACATGGAAGAGGGAGCAAAAGTCGTGAAGTTCAGAGGAAGGAAACGTGTCTGTGGGTTTGAAGGTCTAGAAAGAACTCTGAGAGAAAAACTTTAGGCTTTACACTTAAGATTCTCATTATTTAATGGAAAATAATTTGATAGCGACAAAAAAGTTATCTCTTACATGAGCACTCAAACTTGTTTGTGCTGTGTAGCTCTATTATGTGATTGGGTGTGTCATGCTCTTTAATTTTTAATGGTTTTAGTCCCTAAATTCTTTTAGTTACCAATTAAAAACAAACAAAATCCAAAAAATTAGTTGCACAACTATGTATCTCCAGATAATGTATTTATATAAATTCGTAGTTATAAAAATCAGTGGTACGAAGACAACAAAAGACCTTTAATTAAATAAAAAATTTTATAACTCATTGATAATGTTACAACTTAAATCTGAAAGAAAAAATATGACTGGATTGTCCTACAATAGTACATTAATTTATTATCCTTCAGATTTTCTTCAAAATCATAAGATCTTGTTTCTTACTTAGGAATTATTATGAACCCGAATTACTATTCATACAAACAAAATAATCACACTTTTCAATTTTCAAAAGGAGTTTTCATTTTCTAACTCAAGAAAACCTGAATAGATCACATTTTTTCCAATTCTATCAAAATATTAATTTCTGGCCAAAGATTCTGTCACAAAGGCTGAATTTGGGGGAGATTTAGCCCTAGGATAAAAAAAAAAAAAGAAGCTATATAAAGGAAATGATGGTGTAATTTTAAGAAGAATATTTATAGCTGTGGGTACTAATTTATTCTTTTAAACTGGCTCTGTACTTTGAATTGGTCTAAAATAGAGCAGGCCTACTAAATTTACACTGGCTGATTGTTCAGTTCTTACATCTGTGTGGAGAGGTGGTACAGCATGGCAGTAAAATGCCCGGACCCTGGAGCCTAACTCATCTGGGTTCAAATCCCAAACCTGCTGCTTTCTTGCTACGTTACCAGGGGCTGACTGCTTAAAGTCTCTATTGTTTTCTCAGCTGTAAGACAGGAATAACAATACTTGTCTCAAAAATAAATTGGTACATGGAAAGCAATTAAAATTGTGCCTAGTGATGAGCAAGCACTGAGTGTTAGCCGTTATTGTTATTCTGTTTTTATGTAGTGATAACTGCAGGTGTGCTGTGTCTCGACATTTCTGTCTAAAACATCTTGTCTTTCCTCTCCTCTCTCCTCCCTCACTCCCGTCTTCTAGACTGTCTTTCTTTTCTATGGCCAGTTTCCATTGCTTGACACAGTGTCTTCACACAGCTGCTCAAAAAGTGTTAAATGAATGAACCAAACTCCTGTTATTTTTTAAGTCCCCTCAGAAGCATCCCTGGCCCTCTGAGCCTCTCCTATGGGGAGAGAGAGGCTTCTTCCTTGCTCCCATAACCCCCTGTGAATACCCAGTCACTACAGTTAGCGCTATAGGTTAGGTTGATTTGTATATGACTCTCTTTTTTCTTCAGCTTTCTTCAAATTCATGAGATCTTGTTTCTTATTTAGGAATTACTATGGACCAGAATCTGCGAACTTCTTGAGAGTAGTGGCTCTCATCTTCACCCCCTAATGCTTGGCACGTTGTAGGCTTGGCAAATGATTGATTGAATGAATGAATGAATGGGTGAATGAATGAACTCGTTCCAACTCCTCAGCGGGGGCTGGATATTCTCCCACCACTAGTCCACCTCCAGGAATTGTAAGCACAGGCCCATGGCTCCTGACCCTGGAAGTGGCCTGACCCTGGGAAAGGGTCTGACCCCAGCAGAAACCAATAGCAGAGAGCTCTGCCTGCTGTCATCTAACCACAGAATGAATTCCATAGCTGGAATTTATTGTACTCCAAACACCTTCGCATTACAAATGAAGAAACTAAACCCTAAAAAATGTTCAATTCGTCAAGATCTCCTAGCATATTAGAGAAATGACTGGGAATACAATCTAGGTCTCCTGGCTTGTAGTCTATACACATTTAACTGCAAAGAAATTTTCCATATAAGATTCGCATGTTCCCTTGAAAGCTTAGGAGTGGATGGAGGAGAGAAATAAAATAAATAAGAAATGTCCTTGTTTTTCTCATTCATTCTTCTTAATAAAAGCCTTTTTGGTTACAGTATCCTCCCCCATGAATGTTTTAACTATTAATGATCAAAGCCATATATAGTAATTACAAATAGATGTTATGGTATGCTACATTTTAGAATCTAAGAACATGCACTGCTTTTGCCTGCCAGAGTCTTTTCCTCTTTTTGGTAATCACACCTCAGTTTTCCTTTGGGGATCTATGTCTTTCCAGCTGCCTGCCTTCTTAATGATAATTTCAGTGAAGATGCCCAGACTGCCCTAGTCAAGGTGTGACCTGTGAACTCTTTGCCTGGGAACCTGAATCCTGAGCAGAGTGATAATGAGACAGAGAATAGTGGGCGCAGATTCCTTCCAATGAGTTTTCTGAGGATGCTGTCCACCGATTCCTCCTACCGGGATCCCCAGAACTGCTCTAGGATCCGCCCTTTCCAGGGTTGCTCATCAGATTTCCCTTTGATTCTGTGAGCTGTCCTGTATCCTTCCAACAAATTTCTTTTCTGTTTAATTAGGCAGAGTTTGTTTTCACTGTTTGCAAATTAGTGGTTGGACTATAACCACAGTGGTGTGTACAAACCAAGATAGAAGAAGTAACTGTGGAAAAAATTGTGTGTGTGTGATCTGCTAAGTGTATACATGCACAAGAGAAAATAGACTTTGTGCTACAATATGTACGAAGGAAAAACAGGCCAACCATGATTTTACCATGGAAATCTGTGTGTTTCTTAAGACGGTCTGGAATTTTAACTATCAAGTGAGAGCTTTCCTTGCATATTTAAAGTTGTCATAACTCTTTTATAAAAACATATTATGCAATATTACAGGTTTCTCTCTATAGTATACATTTTTAAATTTAGGTTATTTGTTAACTGACCTAATGTATATTTCCCTTACGATTTAATATTTAAATTAAACTGGTTTATTTATATAGGTAATAGTAAAACAATAAAATAAATCAAATTCATAAATTAGAGAAAATAATATGTAATTGTAGCTTAATTTATTAACATATATTATGTTAAGCTACAAATACAGTACATCTTATGAATACATAGATATATGCAAAATTCTGTGTAAATCCCATGTTAATGATTTCACTATGAACTGTAGCTGTTCTTTAATTTCAATTGCACTTAATGAATTAAATTAGAAGGTTCATAAAAGGTATTCATTTTAAAAAGTATTTATGAAAAGTCCTTAGGAATTAACCTACAAAAACAATCATCTATGTTCTCTCTGAAAAATAATTATCTTTTGGAAGAGTATGATACAAAAGTATTCAATAAATAATATTTGGAGATTTTTCCCATCTCTCCTTTTGACTGTGAAGTTTTAAAAGGTGTAATCTATTAAACTCTTTCTTGGGTGAATGCATATTTTGCAGAGGAATGTTACTTCAAGCACTGGAAATAATCTAAGGCAGTACTCATAATGGTAGCAAAAAATTATCTAAAAATTTACCAAGAATTTGCCTATAATACACATTTTGTATAATATATGTACACATATTCTAAGAAATTTTCTAACAGTTAATATGTCAGCCTCTCTCTATGCTTGGCATACTCTTGAATTAAAAAAATATACATACAGAGACAACTAATTTTTACTTCTTCCTCAATATGGGAGCTATATACATAATATTCACAACTAAGCAGAAGGACAAAAGAGATGTGAGGCTAGTAGCATCCCCTCCTCCCCCTTATCTGAGGTTGCTTTCCACTGCCTCTCACACCCTGACCTGCACAGAACAGGCTGAAGCCCTGGTCTTCAGCAGGGGTTAACATGGAGGTGATGCGCGCAGTGCCATTTAGTAGACACTCTCCGAAAACACTTAGTGAAATGGTCTTTCGTGAGTTGGCAAAATCTTTAAGAAAATAGTCCTGGTTTCCTCAAATTCTGGGCTTTGTGATTTGTGGAAACTACTAGAATGTGTGTGTGTGCTCCATTTAGTTACCTGTTTGGTGTTGCTCTTCTGTACCAGTTTTCAACTGAAGGGGGACTTTAAAAAAACAAAAAAATTACTTTTATATTGTTTGCAAGATAGAAATCTTTACTTTTAAATGTAAAATACATTTTAATATTTGGAAAAATATACACCAAACTATTAATTCACGGTTACCCCGGGAGGAGAATGTTTTTGGGGAGCGAGGGGCAATGGTCAGGGAAGGGAGAAAAAGAAAGATTTTTATTTTTAACTCAAGATTTTTATTTTTAACTATATTGTTTGGATTTTGATAACAAGCACACTATTTTTTATAATTAAAAAATAAATTAGAAGATGTTTGAAAAATATTGTAACTATTGCCAAACAAAACCCTATAAAAACCAGAAAAAATGTCTATTTTCATTTGTTCCGATAACTTTTGAAGTTTGATTTTTAAATTTTGATTAAGCTCTTTACAATCCTTTCTATAGATAAATAATTTGGTAGTATTAATAATAATAATAGTGATAGCAACAGCTGCCGAGGTTTATCTCAGTACTTTACACATATTGTTTATTTCATTCTCACGAAACCCTGTCAGTAGAGGCAGAGCTAGGTTTGGTGGGGCTTCAAGTTTATACCATGTAGGGGTGGATGGATCTTTAAGAAAATAATACAAAATTACCATGGCCCTTCACAGGGCCTTGGAAAGGGATCTGGGCAGATGAGGGGCCTTGAAGTAAGCATCACAGGCTGTCTAATAAATTCATCTCTACTCATCAATCACATATCAGTTTAATTGTAAGTACAAGAAACTGAGGCCTAGAGAGATAACTTACCTGAAGTCAGACACCTAGCAAATGGCTGAGCAAGCTAATTGCAACATTTTATTGTTCTAATAGAATTCTCCATATCTTGGTGAGGTAGCACCTAAAGTATTTCCAGCGAGGAGCTGGAGAGAGAACTCAACTCTTGCCCGGCTCTCACTGCTACAGGTCTCTGCTTCCGTTAAGAAGAGCAGAGGAAACAGAGGGGACTGGAGCTGCTGGAGAGTTTCCTTAGGACCCAAAACTTTTCCTTTGCTCTGCCCTCCTATTTCCACCTCCCTCTAGCAAATCCCTTCCCTCTAGGAAGTCACTGCACGTGGCTGGGTCCCTAAGTAAATTCTTAGAGGTAGTTTTTTCTCTCCAGGTCTATAAAGATGCATAAACTACCTCCATAGGAATGGGAAGACCAAAGGCAGAGAGGTCTTCTGAAATAACCTGATTTATGGGTATGCATGAATACATGGATATTATATACATTATATTCCCAGATAATTTGTGCTACTAGAAAGATCTTGGTCATCATCCAAGATGATGATGTCCTCGATATTTCCTGGCAATCCTACTAGATCTTTTGCATTCGCTGAAGCTCTTTCTCATTCCCACAGCAATGGATCACGAAGTCTCATCAATGCTGTCTCCTAAAGATCCCTCCAATCTGTCTGATTTCATCCATTCCCAGGGTTCCTCCAGAGTGCTACCACATCCCTTCCCTTCTTGATTACAACACTAAACTCCTAATGGGTTTACCTACCTTTCCTACCTTTCCTCTTCTTTCTGCATTCCAGCAATCATCTTGGACTTCTCTTGCTTCTAAAACAGGCCACATCCTCTTCCTCCACGCTCTTCCGCATGTCTTCCTTTTCCCTGAAACACTTTTTCTCTCTACTCTCCATTTAGACAATATCTACTTATGCTGCAGGTTCCCAATTAAATATTTCTTTTTCAGCATTCCTAGAGTTGTAGGTCCCCTTCCTGTATGTTCTATCATAACAGTCAATTCGCTTTGTTACATTTATTTGTTGAATGTATCTTCCCTGCTAGTCTGTAAACTCCCTGAGGGCAGGGACAGTGTCTTGTCTTCTTCACTGCTGTGCTCTCAGCTCTCCAAGTTCTACCCCAGGAATCCACAGTCCTCCACGGCCTCTTTACCTTCCCTCCTGCTTTGCTCCTCACTGAAGCCCAGGGCATCTTTATCTAGTCAGGGAGAGATTGAGAAAACTTCTCTTCTTACACTGCCTGCTTTCTTCCAAATATTTTGTCTTTGCTGAAGCCAAAGTTTTTCAAACTCAAAAGTGAAGAATTGATGCCTTTGTTCTCTGTATCCTGCTGTTTCATCTCTCTGCCAAGACAATGACAGACGGAATGGCAGAAAAGTATGGGGTATAAGAATGTGTATGTGGGGGAGGGGCCAAACAAATGTTATCTCAACTGCCAGTCCACATCACACTCAGAGCCAGCACCTGACCAAGGATGACATCTGTTCTCCGTGACTTCTGGGTCCTTGCTGCACTGCCTAGATTCTCCCTCTATGACTAAAAGTCTTCTTCTCCCAGGAGCCAGGAATTTTGCCTGCTGAAAGCTACTGGCTTTCAGTTTTCTCTGGGAATTGCTCTCAGCTGTAGAAAGCCTCCTTGCTTGGGTTCCAGCTCCTTCCCTTAGGCATCTCATATCCACTATAAAGGCCGGCCCCTTCGCATAACCTAATCCCAGGAGTTGGCTCGAGTCTTGTGACTACATTACAGCCCATCTTCTTGGTCCCATCCTGCCTCCTTCCCTTCCCCTGTAAGTGTTGATCCCAAGAGCAGTCCCCAGTAAATTTTCTGCACACAAATCTCTATCTCAGAGTCTACTTCCTGGGAGACTTGTCCTGCAGCAGCCACCTTTAGACTCCTTTTGTCTGTGATTACATTTTTTTCATCATTCTATCTCCCAGTTCCAGAAACCTAAAAATGGTGGAAGAATTTTTCAGGTCACTTAGAGTCTTCCCTCAAACAAGTCACATGGAAAAAGAATTATAGCTTATTTCTGTTAGGTTTAGATTTTGGATACAGTCAATGGGGATGGATATTTTTGCAAGGAGAGGGAAAAGAAAAGGGAGACAGAGATTTGCACATTTACTTCTTTCTAGGTTGCATTTAGGATGATTTTATGTATATACATTAGGAGAATTTGTAGAATTAAAAATAAGAAAGAGGGGTCGGCCCAGTGGCGCAAGCAGTTAAGTGCGCTTGCTCCGCTGCGCCAGCCCGGGGTTCACCAGTTCGGATCACAGGCGCGCACCGACGCACCGCTTGGCAAGCCATGCTGTGGTGGCGTCCCATATAAAGTAGAGGAAGATGGGCACAGATGTTAGCCCAGAGCCAGTCTTCCTCAGGAAAAAGAGGAGGATTGGCAAATGCTAGCTCAGGGCCGATCTTCCTCACAAAAAAAAAAAAGAAAGAAAGAAGTGTAAATGAAAGTTGCTGACAATTTTTTAAGTACAAATCATAAAATTTTATAAAATTCTCTAAAAACCGAAATAACTGCAGGCATCTTGAAGAGTAGAACCGGTGTTTGTTATGCAGATTATGAAATACACTATGCCAAGACTTTTAGTGTCAATTGCTTTTCACTGGAAAACTGGAGAAAATTAAACTGAAGAAAAGGTAAGATTAAAAGAGAAAACATGCATTGTGTTTTAGTGCAAAGGAATGATAATATTTATCCTGAGAGTTGGAAGGATCTTAGAAGTCACATAGTCTAAAGTCTTGGCCAGTGCAGGAAAATCTGTGAGTTATTTTACTTTTGCTTAGAACACAGAAATATATTTCTAATATTAATTTCATATTTTCTTGTTTTAAACTTCAATTAATAATCTTTGCTAAATATCAGCTTGAGGCCCTATTCACTACATTGCTTTTTCTTTTTCTTTGATTGTGTTAATATTGATGCGTTTACCCTCTTTTGCTTAATTTTGCCCCTGGCATCTATTACTTTCAGTTAGCACAGAGTGTCTAAAGGAGATACATTGATTTACTTTGGTTTTCCCTCAGACTCATACTACACTTACCCACTTTCATCGTAGTTCAGTTTTCCCTCTTCTCTGAACAGCTACAGAACAGAGGTGGATGGCGTCTCAGTAACGTGGTATCCTGACGCTGGAGCGTTGCCTCGCTATGGGTGGATTATGCTACCAAGAATGCATCGGTAATTTGTTTTCTTGTGTGTGAGTGTATGTATATGAGGAACAAGAAAGTCCCCCTTCCCATATAGTTTATTATTTTTTTGCCTCTTTATGAACACTAGAGCAATTTTATTCAGAACATGGAAATTAAAACAAAATAATAATACCGGCCACTCCTTATAAGTGCTTCCTATGTTCCAGGCACCATGCTGAGTGTTTTACATACCTTTGGCTCAGTTAAGCCTCATAACCCTGTGAGGTAGGTATTTAATACCCACATTTTACAAATAAAAAAACCTGAGGCTCAGAGAAGTTTAAGTAGTTTGCCTAAATTCACATGGCTGGAACATTACCATAAGTCATATATAATTATTTTAGTCACTCTTTCAAAGATCTTCACTTTCCTCCTCTCCGCATAAAATGCTCCACACTCCTTCCCACTGCCAGCTATCTTCCCTTCTCCCAACCCTCTCTCGCTTGCTCAGCACTTTATCTCTTGGTTATCTCCTGGACCTTGCTAACTGGATGACTGGCTGCCAAATAAAATCATAGGAGGAAAAGACAAGGCATCTCATCTTTCTCTTTTAAGCCTTTGCTCTCTTCAACTTCCTTGTCCTGCGTGTTCAAGTTCTCCAGTTTGCCCAGGCAGGCCAGGGCCAAAAATAGCCCACTATGTGTGGTGGCACCCGTGGCATTTCCTGGACTGGGAGAGTCCCAGTCAGAACTACTGGTGAGCTGAGATGACCAAACTCTGCCAGTGAGTGTGGGGACACCCTGTACCTCTCTCCCGCGCCCACTGCTAAGACGCTCAGACTTCCGCGGGAATACTTTCATGGTCACTCTTGAACTTCTGATCAGAGCAAAAGGAACTAGCATGTTTCCTCTTCTCAGATGAGAGTGGCATAACTCATCATTGTTTCAAGGGCATAAAACAAGTGTAATCGTTGAAACAGAAATATAATTCAAGCCTGTCTGTCAATCATACCATTGTTCCAACTAAGCAGAGAAACTTGACGAGAAGTAAATGTTAATTGAACTGCTAATGTTAACAAACATAATTAAACTTATTGTAAATTGTTGGAGGAAAATTTTTTCTTATACATACATAATATTTTGGGGGCCATTTGTAAAGGAAGATTACATTTAAAAAAAAGAGAGCCCCTGCTGGGACAAAGATGGAAATGAAATGATGAAAAGAAAATACATATAAATCCATACTCTCCCCAGTTACTATGAAATAACTTTTTTCCACAAAAAAGCTTTATCATTTTTTTCTGATTATAGTAATAATAAAGATTTACTTCTAAAAATTCAGTCTGATATTAAAGAAAGTAAAAATTACACAAAATCCCCCACACTGAGAAAACCAAATTTTGTGACAATCCTTCTGCAGGTACACACCTAGGCCTAAGCCAAGTTTCCTTAGCCGCAGGGATTCAGAGATGAGGCCAGTCGGGGCCAATGAGATGTGAGAAGAAACTTGTGGAATGGTTTTCTCCTCATTCCCAAGAATGGGTCACTGGGAGAAATCGGCTCTTTTTCTCCTGGCCATTGTCAAGCGTAGATACCACTTCCAGAAGAGCTGCTGTAGCCATCTTGATACCAGCCTCAGGAGGAAGCCAATTCAAAAAAGTGGGCAAAGATGAGAGAATCACAAAGAAATGATTTGGATGAAGACACTGGGTTAAGCCACTCTTGAAGGCCACCCTGCCTCTGGACTTCCAAGTACGTGAGCCTGTTAATTCCCTTATTGTTTAAGTCTGTAGGAGTTGGATTTCTTGGTACTTGAAGCTGAATGCATCCTAACTAACACAGGTATTTTTTGCCCTAAGAAAGAGTTTAATATTTATATAGGGTCAATCATGTATTTTCTTAATAATTTCTGGGTTACTAACTTGCTTTAAAAGGTATCCCCAACATATAGGTTAAACATTTGGTCTCCTAAATTTTATCTTTTAAAATTTTTATTATTTTATTTTTTAACTTTAAAACGAATGCAGCGCTTCTGTATATCATATGAGGTAGTGGTATAACTTTAATTTTTTTTCAGATGAATAGCTAATTATGCTATCTACTAATGTGAAAATAAAATATGCTCATTTACTAAACCATTCTCTCCCCTTTGAAGTGAAATACCACCTTTATCCTATATTGAGTTCCCATGTATTCTGTAATTTTTGTTTTGGTCTACTAATCGATTAGTCTATCCATGTGTTAATAGCCAACCATTGTGATTAGGCTGACTTTATAACATTTTAATATCTGGCAAGGAATCTCGTCATTATTTTTCACGTTCATACATTTCTTAGCTTCTCTTAGACGTTTATTCTTCCATATAAAATATAAGCGAATTCAACTTTCTAATACCATAGAGATTTTAATTGGAATTTCATTTAATGTGTGTATAACAATATAGGCAGAATTGACATATTTGTAAAATTAAGTCTTCGCTTGCAATAACTGGGTATGTTTTTCCATTTGTTCAGCTCTTTTTTTTTTTTGTTTTGTTTTTAATTTTTTATTTATTGCAGTAACATTGGTTTATAACATTGTATAAATTTCAGGTGTACATCATTATACTTCTATTTCTGCATAGATTACATCATGTTCATCACCCAAATACCAATCACAACCCATCACCACACACATGTGCCGAATTATCCCTTTCGCCCTCCCCCTTCCCCCCTTCCCCTCTGGTAACCACCAATCCAATCTCTGTCTCAATGTGTTTGTTTATTCTTGTTATTATCTACTACTTAATGAAGGAAATCGTACGGTATTTGACCTTCTCCCTCTGACTTATTTCGCTTTGCATAATACCCGAAATGTCCATCCATGTTGTCACAAATGGCTGGATTTCATCGTTTCCTATGGCTGAGTAGTATTCCATTGTGTATATATACCACATCTTCTTTATCCATTCGTCCCTTGATGGGCACTTAGGTTGCTTCCAAGTCTTGGCTATTGTGAATAACGCTGCAATGAACACAGGGGTGCATGTATCTTTATGCAATGGTGTTTTCAAGTTCTTTGGATAAATACCCAGCAGTGGAATAGCTGGATCATATGGTAGTTCTATCCTTGATTTTTTGAGGAATCTCCATACTGTTTTCCGTAGTGGCTGCCCCAGTTTGTTCAGCTCTTGATGTAATCCTTCAATAAGATTTTATGGTTCTCTTCCTGTAGGCTTTGTACCTTTCTTATTAAATTTATTTCAAAATATTTTAAAGTTTTTCTATTATAGTATGTGGATTATTTTTTCTATTTCTAATTCTATCTGATTATTTCTTGTACAGAGCCACACTATTGCTTTTAAAATAGGTATTGCATATATAGGCATGTTACCAAATTCCCTTATAACAGTTTTAAAATAGAGTCTCTTGGGTTAAGGTCTAGAATGATGTTTGTTGTTGGTTTTGCATAAGCAGTATTTATTATATTTAGGTAGTTTCCTTTTATTCCTATTTTAATTGAAGTGTTAGAAGAAATGCCTGCTGAATTTAACCAAATGCCTTTTTAGCATTTATGAATTCAAGCCGCTACGATCTTGTTGTTCCCCACATCAACACGAGGCCCCCTTGGTTCCCATAACATTGGAAAATAACACAGGGGCTTTTCAGTGCCTCAGCCCAGAAGTAACACAGTCAACTTTTGCTCACTATTTGTCGGCCTGAACTATTCGTACGACCCTGCCTAACAGCAAGGGAGCCAGAAATGGAGTTTTCTTTGTGCATGGGAAGGAAAAATATGAAACAGATTTGAGAGCCATGTAGAATTGTTTCTTTCACCTGGTATCATCCATCTCTCTCATTTTGCTGAATCTTTTGCCTCTATCTAAACCATCTTGCCAAGTCTAAACCATCTTGAAAACTGCCCACCCACCATTTCACCTATATACTTTCTCTGATATGTTCCCCTTATTCTAGCCACACTGCACTGCTTGATGTTACCCACATGCCTCACGTTTTCACGTGCCTTCTTGTCTCTCCTTATGTGATTCCAGCTTCCACGCCTATGGATGCTCCTTCCTGGAATATGCTTTCTACATCCCTTGCCTCTGCAGCATCCCTGCTTGTTCTTCAAAGCCAGCCCAAATTTTATCTTCTTTCTGTAGCTTTCCATAAGTCCAGTAGACAGAAAGAAGGCTCCCATATCCGCAATTTATAAATAACTCTATTTTAACCTATGTCATAGTATATTATAATTATTTGCATGATTTCTTGACCTTTTATCTAAACTATGAGATCATTGGGACAATAATCATATTTTATTTATCCATATACTCAGCACCCTGCATAGTAGTGCCCGGCACAAAGAAGGCTTTCAGTAAATGTTCAGTGAATAAATCACTGGATAAATCAGTGAATAATAAAATTGCTGAAAACTGATAGTGGAGGGTCTATGCTGCATTTTTTGAGATATTATTTATGTTAGGGTTCTGTTTTATCTTTTTTAAAAGGGAACACAATAAATAATTTTTATTTTAAAAAATTAGTTGGTAGCAGAAGTAGCATTGGGTAAAGAATTACTAATAGTATTATAATGTATTATTTATGCAACATTAAATAAACATAGCATGATACAAAAAACATACTAAATAAACTATCCATTTCAAGGAGTTGATGTATGTCTCAATATTTATGATACAATGCTTTACCATAAAGGCCAGGGTGCTCTGGCATGTCTCCCGTGATTGGTGGTAATGTTTATAACATCAGAAATATAGAAGTGAATTTTACTTCCATATGAAGCATAGATGTTATAAATAAACACATCCCCTCCAATATATAATATTAATGCTGGAAAAGAGTTGACTAATTAACAGCAATAATAATAAAGCTAACCAAATGTTTAAGAAAGGTCTTTTTAAATATTCTGAGGAAGTTTATAATTATTAGAGTTCTTGAAATTTAAATTTGAAATAGATTATAAGGCCTGGGCTATGAATAAAGCTAAAATATTAGGATATCATTTCAACCATTAATTTTGGGCATTTCCATAATGCTAATTCATTTGATTATCACATTCTACCATTTCACTTCAATTGTAGGACAAAAATTATTATCTTCTGAATCTCTCTTTTGTTCTAAAATACAAGCAAACAGACAAGAAGATTCTGGCCAAATAAAACTATTTTATCCGTTCCCTCATCATAAGTAATACCATACAGAATTTAGCCAATGTAAACCTTGCTTTTGTTAGGAAATGCTTTTTAAAAACTAGGATTCTTTCATATATTAAGCTCATTACCAGTCCCCAAAATGGAAACTACTGATTACTAAGCTTGGTATATATATAAATATGTATGCGTCTCCTGGTCCATACTCTAGGACTGGTTGGGGGTGTTGGGGAGGAGCAGGAAGCAGTCAGGAAGGGTAGCTAA
The DNA here is from genome assembly GCF_057802395.1 of Ceratotherium simum simum. NCBI lineage: Eukaryota > Metazoa > Chordata > Mammalia > Perissodactyla > Rhinocerotidae > Ceratotherium > Ceratotherium simum. Next base: position 5,293,317 of record NC_141918.1, on the reverse strand, counting down.
GCATGCGGACACTCAGCAAGGGTTTGCCCTTAAAAAGAGTCAGAAACCACAAGGAGTCAAGGTGAGGCTGGAGGAACACAGGTCAGAGCAAATCCAGAAGCTGGAGCCGAGAATCGAAGGCCAATTGAGCCCTAACAGATGGAGTTATTGAAAAGAAAGAAAAGAGCAAACAGGAGGAGTCCAGGTAATCAAGGTGGTAAGCAAAAGACACGGTAAGAGAGAGAGTCGAGGAGGGGCAAAGTAGCTAGCTGGGAATGAACTAGTGTCAGGGGGTTGTTCAAAGAGTGGATGCCTGCTCAGAATTCTGTTGGACATCTCGTTCTGCTTCTACTTTTGTTTATTCTTTATCTCCCCATCCTGAGGTTTTTGATCCCAGGCCTTCAAGGCACGAAGAAAGGCTTCTGACATTTCAACTCTTACAAACATTCTCTTTCTCTCTAAGAAAAAGAGCAAAGGTCTTAACATTTCAAAATCCAAAGGTAAAAACATGCAACTGAGAATTTTTTTTTAACACTGAGGAATTCTTTAAAATTCATAGAAGCCTTTTTCCCCCTATATGTTGTTTCAAATTCCATCCTGTAAGAGGAATATATATATATATATATACTTTTTCCCCTGGAAGACGGTAACCAAACACTTGTCAATCGTCCTGTATGCTCTATTCCATCTCACTGGTTTATTTATCTCCTATCAAGTAGGAATAAATAAAAAGTATTCATCAACATTTTGCTATTTTGTTTATCTTACAAAATATTATGGTGAATTAAAAAAAAGAACATATAAATCTATACAGCTAATGGTCATATCTTGCAGTTATTGTCACCTTGGCAAAATTAAATTTCAGATTTGTTTCCAGAAATAAACTAGGGCCAAGAATTCTCCCATGGTGGAGATAGGCCTCATGAAACATTCCCTCCTCAGAATGAAGAAAGCCCATCCCAGGCGGTTTCTGTGAGTGCCTGGAGAGAAGTGGGCATCAGCTCTTCTCTTGTGTGAGGCTGGCAAATCCAAGCCACAATGATAGCTACCTTCTTTGGGCAGCTTCTCTATAGCAGGCACTGCTATGGGCTCTTGTTTTAATCTTCACGATAGGATCCTGACAACTAGGATCCTATTGTATAGGCATTACTATCAGCATGATTTAAATGCAAGCAGAGGTTCAGAGAGGTTTAAAAGTTTAGCCAAGGTAGCAATGCTAGTGAATAGTGAAATCATAAGTTAAACCTGGCTCTGGCTCCAAAATTATGATTCTCACCTTAGGCAAGTTGTACATTTACTCTGAGCTTCAATTTCTTCAACTGTCAAGAAAAATAGAAATAGCTTTTTACTAATCTAACTCAGATCCTGGCACACACTCTCAAATTGTTCAGAGATAAAATCTTTGAAGTGAGTATAAAGGTGACAAAGATACTGGACTGTCTCTTCCAGAAGCAGGGAGAGCAGTATACGCCAACCAATTGTCTCTCTAAGGAAGCACTACCTTTGTAAAGGATACTAAGAGACAGTGGTGAAGAGCACAAAGCCTTCATTTCCTCGTCAGTAAAATGGGGATGTCAATGTCTGGCTCAAAGAGTTGTTGTGAGGAGTAAATGAGATGATACAAAGGCAGCGTTCAGCTCAGACCTTGCACATAGTAATCCCTCAAAACATGTTGTAAATTATCAATATTATTATTATCATCATGAAAAAGCTATACATCAATCTTGGATTACAATTACCACAGGAAATAATGCTGTTAGATTAAAAAATATAATACTCTTAAGTAATTGTAAGCTACTCTTAAACAAAGCAGTTTTCATATCCCCAATTTCTTGGAGAATTTTACCGTGTAGAATCCACCTTTCTAAGTAGAGGCCGCACCATATGGGTGGTGATTCTCACAGACCTGCGCCCGAGATGCTTTGTTCTGAGACACGACTGGCCAGGTTTTTGGGCATCAGTGAACGTTTGTTTGAAGGAGCAGGGATCTGTGCAGGCTGAGCCTAGCAGCCGGGGATGCCGTAGTTGGCTCCCGTTCCCACTCTTTCCCATTATCAAACTGAACTTACTCACAGAGAGCCCAAGAGCCACATCTTTGATCTGTACATAATTTTGGCCATAGAGCAATTTCATCTAATGAAGACTTTCTTTTTTAAGAAAGCAAGTTAAATAGAATTTATAGGCAAATGATTTTATTGTAATGTATTAAGCATCAATTTAGGCTTTGTTTTATAATTTAGACTAGGTGAACATACCTAAAGTAGAAATGTGAAATACAGCAGTAAACATATTTCTGATCTTTCCAGTGCTGTGGACCTTAATATGTAAATCAAATAATTACTGAATCAAATGATCCATTATTCAGAATTGTGTGGTCATGGAGTGAAAGTCCAGATCATACTGTATATGCACAGTTAATAGTGAAATTTCACGGCTTTAATGAATGAGCAAACGTGAAATATTTTACTATCTCCATCAAACATTCAAAAGATCATACTCCTACACAGATTATTTATTATGATGATGATGCTTTTTACAAAGATCAAGTATGAGTAACCCCCCCCCAAAAAAAACCTTAAGCTGTTTCTAAGGGCATAACATTTAGAAACAACATATGGTTCCTGTAGTCAAGAATAGGTTCCTTAAATTAGCCGAAGACATTCACAGAAAAATGAGTTAGAGGAAATAAGATCACAGGCAAGAGGAGAAAAATCGTCATCTCTCTTCCCTCCGTTCTTCATCTTCTTTGCCTGGCTGAATGTGGTTTTCATTTTATACCTAATTCTAGATGTAAAAATAAAACAAGAGTTGTTAGTCTCATAATGCAAAGTCTTTTAATGCACTCACCTTTTGTTTAGTTACTATTTAAAAATGTTATTAAAATAGAAGAGTCCACCATATCACACAATGTAACTGTTACATTCAGTCATTCAATAAGCGTGTGTTGGACGCCTTCTCTGTGCCTAGGCTTAGCCCTGAGGGGCAGCCCTGATTCTCCTTTCACTGTTACAATCCAGCTGCAGGGGAGCAGACAGACCTGACCCGGCTCCTTTCGCTCTTGCGTTCTCTAATCTTTTCAGTATACAGAGAGGATCGTATTACTTACCTGCTGGAAATCCTTCAGTGGTTTCCCGTGTCAGTAGAATAAAATCTAGACTGATTACTTTGTCTTACACAGTCCTGCGTGATCATGCCTCTACCTCTCAAATTTCAGCTCTTGCCTGTATCATCCCCTGGCCTTCTTTCAGCTTCTCACATTTGCCTTGCTTCTTCCCGTCTTAGGCCTTTATACATGTTGGTCCTCTGTCTGGAACATTCACACACAAACATACCCCAGAGCTAGCTCCTTCTCATTCTTCAGATTTCAAGTTAAATATCACCTCCTAGAGAGACATTTCCTGAAACCCCCATGTAAAATAAGTCACTTCACACCCTTTCTCTTATTCTCTATTATTTCTTTCATTGCACTGACTGCAACTTGTAATCATACTATTTATTTGTTCATATTTTATGTATATTTCTTTTAATATATATATATTATGCAAGAAGCTTCAGGTAGGCAGGACTTATTTTATATGAAAAGGAAATTGAAATTTTCCTTAAGTGGCTCAGGTAGTACAGGAGACTAGGACCTAGTACTCAGGTCTCCTTCCAGTTCCTTCCTGCCCCACTCCCGCCACGAACCCTGAGACTAGGAAATCATAGACAATCCATAGACATTTATCTATGGCCTTTCTCATACTTATTATTTCTTCTTCTTTCAACCGAAAATGATTTTAAGGTATTTGTAACAGGGTGTATTTGTAACAGGGTGTCATATACATAACAGGGAAGGAGGTGATGAGGTTCCCATGTTGTGCATGTTTTTTAAAACAATCAGAGCTGTAATCATTTCCATCAGTGAGATCACCTGCTTCAAAATCTCGATGTCACTGGGGAGAATTGAATGTGTTGACTTCAGACCCAACTCTGCACTACGTCCCTCTCTCTAGCACATTGGTAAAAGTTGTAGAAGTGGAAGCATCTGTGAACTCATCTTACAGTCCTTACATTTTAACTAAACCGTTGTTTTACACACCTAACACACTTATAAACTAGACACATTATTTGTCCTGCATGTCATCAAAATTCTTTTGTTTGTCATAGAAATTTCCCAGTAATCATATTTTAATTCTAATTCCTAGAATTAAGTAGGTAACACAATTACAATACTTAAAAAAATAACCAGTTGAGTTAACTAAGGCACTTCCCTCACACAAGGTTGAATTGAGCCATGTGAAAAGTTCCTCTGCATAATCTCTTCATGACTTTGCATTTAGTTATTTCCAAGCTAGTGTATCTAACCTCTAATTTTAAAGGAATTGCAGGCATGAATTTGTAGTTTTCCCTTTGGAGAACTTCTTGATAAAAATTGGGTTGCTTTACTATCTATTTAAATCTCATTATAGCCGTGGTTAGAAGTTCCAAGAACAGCTCTCTCCATGGATTTGAGGTTTGACATGCACTTTTGTAGGAATTCATTCACTCTGCTTTTAACTAGGTTCCATGTAAGGAATTTGGGGCTCACATTCTTCACAAACCTAATAATTATCTAGGCATAATGCTTCTCTGTATATATCACATGATTGATGGGAAAAGATATCATTCAACAAATGAATTTAACATTCATTTAACAAAGCTGGGGTTGGAAGTAAAAGTAAGAATTTGCCTCGTGGATTAGGGTTGGAAGGTGGGTAGGAAGAAATCGGGAGGACTGGGCAATCCAGGCGGAGGAAACATTAAGGTAAATGTTCATAAGGGGCATGAAACAATATGGTACACAAACTCAGCTTGGATTAAGCAAAAAGTTTGAGAGGTGGAGTAGTTAGGCAACAAATTTTTACTGGGTGATTACCAAGTGCCAAGCACTGTGCTTGGTTTTGGGGATTCCAGAAGTGAATAAGACAGACTCACTTCAAAAAAAAATTTTTTTGTGTGAGGAAGATTGGCCCTGAGCTAACATTTATTGTCAATCCTCCTCTTTTTGTTTGAGGATGATTGTTGCTGAGCTAACATCTGTGCCAATCTTCCTCTACCTTATATACAGGACGCTGCCGCAGCGTGGCTTGATTAGTGGTGCGTGTGTCCGTGCCTGGGATCTGAATCTGTGAACCCAGGCTGCCAAACTGGAGTGCTCAAACTTAACCACTATGCCACCAGGCCAGCCCAAAGACAGACTCTCAAAGAGATTACAGATTAGCCCAGAAGGCAGATATTAAACAAATGATTTCAAGTGTGTTATGTGCTTCAGAGAAGAAACACAGGGTGCTAGGAGAGAATCCTACTAAGCCTGGAAGGATAATAATTTGGAATTGTTGTTGTTCCTGGAAGGAACAACAACAAACGTTGTTCCTCTCCCTTACGTTTGCCCATCTTTCCGTTCTTCCATAAATGCCTCCTTTCCCTTTCTCTATACCCAAATCCCATTCAGGTAGCTAGTCTCCTTGCCTAAGAAGAATACGTTGACAGTATGGAGAAAAGAAAGAATCTCTGTGGCTTTTTCTGGCCTTGCCATCATTGGTACAATAACTGAAAGCATGGAAGTAGATGATTGACCTAGAGAGGGCAGAGGGTATAGAGTGACTAACAGGCGGTGCCTAGCACAGAGCTATGAGAAGCCCACAAAGGAATCTGTGAAAGAGCTGACAGGGAAATAAGAGTTAAAACAGAGAGTAAGAGAGAGAGTAGGCAGATTAGGTGGAGAGGTAGGCAAGGCTCAGCTCAAGAAGGACCATGTAAATAATATAAGAGTTTCATTCAAAATGGCTCTCCTTCAACAGTTCCTTAGTCACTCCCTTCTCTATTGCCAAAAGTAGTTTATTCCTATTGCCACTCCTCTACGTACATTTCAGAAACTCCCCTTATTTCCTCTTTGTTTCACACCCACTGCCTTGGGGCAACCCTTCTCTTACCTCCACTCAGGCGGCTACTGTGACTTACTCAGCAAACTTGACTGGACAATGTAGAGTCACTGAAAGGACTATTTTTCACCACTCTTTATTTTACTGTTAAAACATTTTTTTTGTTTGTTTTATTGAAGTACAATTTACATAAATTAAATTCACCAAGTTTACGTGTATACTTCAAAGAGTTTGGACAAGTGGATACAGTAGTGTAACCACTACCACAATCATGCTCTAGAACTTTCCATCACCATAAAAAGTTACCGTATGCTCCCTTTGCAGTTAATTCCTTCCCCCCATCCCTTGGAAAACATTGATCACCTTGCTGAAACCACAGTTTTGCCTTTTCTATAATTTCATATAATGGAATAATACAATACATAGTCTTTTGTGTGTGACTTCTTTTGCTAACATAATTCTTCACAGAATCATTGATGTTGTTGCATGTATCTGTACTTTGTTCCTCTTTATTTTTGAGTAGCAGTCTGTAACATGGATATACCACAGTCTGTTCATTCACTCACAAGTTGATGATGTTTGATTACTTCCAGTTTGAGGCTGTTATGAATAAAGTTTCTATAAACATTCCTGCACAAGTCTTTATGAAGATATATGTTCATTTCTCTGGGGGTAAATCTCTAGGAGTGAAACTGCTGAGTCATATGGAAGTTTAATAGGAGTTTAATAGGAAGAGTAGATATTCTTGCCTTGTTCCCAAACTTAGGAAAAAAGCATGTAGTCTTTCAACATTATTAAGTATTATGTTAGCTATAGGCTTTTTGTACTTGCCTTTTATCAAATTGAGGAAATTTCCTTTAATTTCTAGTTTGCTGGGAATTTTTATAATGACTGGGTGTTTAATTTTGTCAAATGCTTTTGTCTTCCTCTATGGAGAAGATCCTATCATTTTTCTTTTTTGTTTCTTAATATGGTGAATTACATTGTTTGATTTTCTAATGTAGAACCAACCTTGCATTCCCAAGAAAAACTACACTTGGTCCTAATGCATTGTCTTTTTTAATATATATATATTAAATATATATATGGTATTTTCAAATACCAAATATCAAATATAGCAAATATATATGTATTGCTGTATTTGATTTGCTAGTATTGTGATGAAAATTTTTACACCTATGTCTTTGAGAGATATTGGTCTGTATTATTCCTCCTTGTTATGTCTTCGTCACATTTTGTTACCAGGGTACTGCTAGCCTTATAAAATGAACTGGGAAGTGTTCCCTCCTCTCCTGTTTTTGGGAAGAGCTTGTATAGAGTTTGTGTTATTTCATCTTTTACATACTTGATATACTTTGCCAGTGAAGTCACCTGGGCCTGGATTTTTCTTTGTGTGCAGATTCTTAACAATTATTCATTTTCTTTAATAATTAAAACACTGGCTTTTCCAATTATTTATTTCTTCTTGAGTAAGCTATGATATTTTATGTCTTTCAAGCAATTTGTCCTTTTCATCCAAGTTCCCTAGTTGGCGGGCATAAAGTTGTTCACATGTCCTTCTTATGCTTTCAATATAGGCAGGATGTGTAGTGATGTCTGCTTTCATATCCCTAATATTGTTAGTTAGTGTGTTCTCTATTCTTCTTGATCAGCCTGGTTAGAGGTTACTCAATTTTATTCATTTTTTTCAAAGATTCAGTTTTTGGTCTCATTGATTTTTTAAAATTATTTTTCTGTTTTCCCATTGTATTAATTTATGCTATTAACTTTATTATTTTCTTTTTTCTGCTTGCTTTGAGCTAAATTTGCTCTTCTCTTGCTAGTTTCTTAGGGTGAAAGCTTGGATCATTGATTTAAGAACTGTTCTCATTTCTAATACAAACATTTAACGCTTTAAATTTCCCTCTAAATATTACTTTCACTGTGTCCCACAAACGTTTATATGTTGTGTGTTCATTTTCATCCAGTTCAAAATATTTACTAATTTCGTTTGTGACTTCCTCTTTGACTGATATTTTATTTATGAGTGTGTTGTGTAAGTTCCAGGTATTTGAGAATTTTCCAGATATCTTTCTGTTATTGGTTTTTACCTTAATTCCATTGTGGCTGGAGATCATACTTTGCATGATTTCAATTCTTTTAAATTTTTTGAGGTTTGTTTTGTGGCTTAAGATTTGCTCTATCTTGGTGAATCTTCCATGTGTATTTGAAGAGTATGTTTTACTGCTGTTCTTCAGTGGAGCGCTCTGTAATTGTCAATCAAGTCAAGTTAGTTAATAGTGTTCAAGTCTTCCATATCCTGACTGATTCACTCTTTAATTTTTCTAACAATTATTGAGAAAAGAGTATTGAAATATCTAAATATAATTGTGGTTTTGTCTATTTCTCCTTTCAGTTCTACCATTTTTTGCTTTATGCATTTTGAAGCTGTTATTAGGTACATAAACATTGTGTTAGGTCCTTGTGGTAAACTGGCTCTTTATCATTAAGTGATGTCTCTCTTTATTTTTATAAAAGTCTTTGTCAGATATTAATGTAGCAAATTCATCTTTCTTTTGGTTAATGTTTTCATAGTACATGTTTGTCCATTGTTTTACTTCTTTTCTTCATCCTTTTACTTTTAACCTATCTATGTCTTTATATATAAAGTGGGTTTCTTGTAAATAGCATTTAGGCAGGTCTTGCTTTTTAATCTAATTAATCTCTGTCCTTCAACTTGTATGGTTAGTTAGATCTGCACTGTCCAGTAAGGTAGTTCTTAACCACATATGGCTGGAGAACTTGAAATATGGCTGTCTGAATTGAAATGTGTTGTAAGTATAAAGTATACACAGAATTTTAATGACTTGTACAAAACAGAATGCAAAATATCTCATAAATAATTTTTATGTTGATTACATGTTGAGATAATATTTTGTATAGATTCTGTTAAATATATTGTTAAAATTAATTTCATCTGTTTCTTTTTACTTTTTTTTAATATGGCTACCAGAAAATTTAAAATTACATACCTTATTCATACTTCTATTGGACAGCACTGGTTTAGACCATTTTTATTTAATTTAATTGTTTATATGATTTAATTAAAATATACCATCTTGCTGGTTAGTTTCTATTTGTTCCTTTTTCCCTCTTTCTTCTCTTTCTCTGCCTGCTTTTGAATTAATTTGCTATTTCATTTTTTTCCATTACTGGCTTACTACTTATAATTTAAAAAAACTGTAATGGTTTCCCTAGGGTTTACAATGTACATTTTTAATTTACCACAGGCTACCTTTAAATTATATTATACTTGTTTTTACATAGTATAAGAATCTTGTAACAACATACATCCAATTGTTTCTTTCCTTCTTTTATGTTATTTTTTATTTTATTTTTTTATTTTGTGAGGAGATCAGCCCTGTGCTAACATCCGCCAATCCTCCTCTTTTTTTTTTTTTTTTTGCTGAGGAAGACGGCCCTGGGCTAACATCCGTGCCCATCTTCCTCCACTTTATATGGGACGCCGCCACAGCATGGCTTGCCAGCAGTGCGTCGGTGCACGCCCGGGATCCGAACCAGCGAACCCCGGGCCGCCACAGCGGAGCGCGTGCACTTAACCGCTTGCGCCACCGGGCCGGCCCCTTATGTTATTTTTTAATACATTAAACCTTTACATGTGCTGTAAACCCACAATACATTGCTTCTGTTTTTGCTTTAAACAGTCAATTATTTCTTAAAATAATTTAAAATGGGGAAAATCATCTTTTGTATAATTTGGGCTTTTTTTTTTTTGTATACTCTGAGATTCTTGGATCTTCTTTAGCTAATTTTGGCCATTATCTTTTCCAAAATGTATGTTGTCCCATTACCCCTCTCTCGTCTTTCTGCAATTCCAACATGTATGTTAGACCATTTTTATATTGTTCCACAGCTTTTGGATGCTCTCTTATGTTTTTTTTCCACTCTTTTTTTCTCTTTGTTTTTTAGTCTGGATAATTTCTATTCAACTGTTTTCAAGTATACTGATTATTTCCTGTATCAAGTCAAGTGAGGAACACATTGAAGGCATTCTTATCTATGTTGCTTTTTTTTTTTATTTCTAATATTTCATTAGATTTTTTATTGTGGTTTTCACTTCTCTGCTAAAATTCCCCATGTGCTTATGTATGTGGCTCACCTTTTCAAGTGGAACCTTTCACATTTTAATAATTATTTTAAATAGTTATTTTAAATTCCCTGCATGATTTCCAACCTCTAGGTCATCTCTGAGTTTGATTCTGTTAATTGCTTTGTCTTTTAACAATGGGTTGCCTTTTCTTACCTTTTTATATGTCTGATAATTTTTATTAAATACTAGCCATTGCATGTAGAACAGTAGAAATTGAGGTAGATATTATTTATATGTGGAAATAGGCACACCTCTTCCACTAGACCATGAGTTTTAAGTGTTGTATCAGTCTAGTCAGAAGTTGAACTAGCTTTTGGTTTTGTTGTTTCTATGATTACAGTTCTCCACTGGTTTCAATTTCCTCTAGCCCTACCTTGTGGTTAGGGTTGGGGATGCTGTGCTAAATAATTTTTTTTTCCAATGTTCCTGATATACTCTCAGCTTTTAGCCATTCTTATGCAACTATGCCACATTGGAGATCTTTCACCCCGATCTTGCCTCCTCCCCACTGGTAGCCTACTATTGCTTATTATTCAGTGCTTGCTATCTGGGGAGGGGGCAGGAAGTTTCTCTGTTGTCCTGGTTCAACTCAGTCTTAGTTATGCCCTGTGTGTGTCTTTGTGGTGATGCTTTCCTATTATCTTGTCCTTTCTCCCCATGACAGCCAAACTTTGCCTCTTATCCTCAGTGAGTCTTGTTTGTTCAAGAGTTTCTGGACCCTCTCTTCCCTCCCCTCCCCAGCAATAGGGGACCTCTAATGGTATGGGTATAGGATCTGTGTCTAAGACTGTATCCTACCTCTCTCTTTTGAGTCGAGGGTATTTTTCTTTTACCTGTCCACCCGCCACAGTGTTACTTCAAATGTGTCCTAGGAGTATCAGGCTCTGCTGCTTCTACCTCTGTGACTTAAGGCTTTTATTTCATAAGGGTATTGGGTCCAGGAAGAGCTTCTATGCCTTTCTAAAGCAGCATCCAATCCCCTTCAGTGATCCTGCACCACTGAAGGAAGCTCTTTCTGGTCTCTTGTCCTGCCCACAATCTTTCTTATGAGCACCCAATGAAACCCGTGGAAAAGGATTTGCAAGTAGGTGCAGACTCCCCTTGTGTTTGTGGCTCCCAGGTATCTACTCTCATGCTAGCCCACACTCAGCCTTTATATCAATTTCTTAAATTTTTAGCTGGGTTCTTCTTACACGCATTTATGGTGCATATCATCTCTTTTCCCCATGTGATGCCACAGATGAATCAATTCTCACATTCTCTCTCTCCTTGGAGAGGCCTGTCTGTTTTGGGATTTAAGACCTCATGGTTACCTTATAATCAGCTCTCTGATGGGTTCAAGAAAATTTATGAGTTTGTAACTCATTGTTACAATTTTTTTCTCATTGTTATGGTAGAGACAATGCTCTTTCCAGCTTTCTAAATCCTAAGAGAAAGCAGAAGTTTTCTTCATTATTAAAAGATATTTTTTTCTGGGTATAGAAATCGAGGTTAAAATTTTTTGGTTTCATTTCTTTAATAAAGTTCCTCCTTTATCTTCTGGCTTGCGTGGTTTCTGATGAGAAGTCTGCTGCCATCTTTATCTTTATTCTTCTGAACATAGTGTGTCCTTTATCTCCAGATGCTCTTAAGATATTCGTTTTAATCACTGATTTTTAGTAATTTGATTATAATGTGTCCTGATGTGCTTTTCTTCATATTTATGCTGATTGAGGTACATTGAGGTTCTTAAATCTGAAGATGTATGATTTTCATCAAATTTGGAGAAATTGTGGGACATTATTTTCTAAAATATTTTTTCTGTTTTGTCCTCCCCTTCTGGTACTACAATGACACATATATTATTCTACTATTTGATATTGCCCCACAGCTAGTTAATCTTATGTTTATTTTTTTAAATTTTTTCTCTCTATTTCATTTTGGATAGTTTCTATTGCTGTGTCATCAGGTTCACTAATCTTTTTTGCTACAGTGTGTAATATGCTATTAATCTCACTCAGTTACTTTCATTTCAGATCATGGATGTTTCAAAACTGGAAGCTCAACTTTTTTTTTTTTAATACTTTCCATTTCTCTCATCTTCATGTTCATGTTTTCCTCTACCTTCTTGAACTTATGGAGTATATTTATAATAGCTATTTTAACATCCTTGTTAGCTAATTCTATTCTCTCTCTCATCTCTGAGTTTATATCTCCTGATTGATTTTTCTCCTGGTTATAGGTTGCATTTTCCTGCTTCTTTGCATGCTTGGAAATATTTGATTGGTTGCTGACGTTATTTATTTTTACATTGTTAGATGCCAGATTTTGTTGTACTCATTTAAATATTGTTGGGCTTTGTTGCTTGGAGTCATTCTGATCCTTTTGAAGTTTGCTTTTAAGCTCTGTGAAACAGATCTAGAATAACCTTTAGTCTAGGCTAATGTGTCCCCATTACTGAGGCACCATTTTTCTGAGGACTCTACCTCATGCCCATGAATTAAGAGGTTGTTCTACTCCGGCTAGTTGGAACACAGACTATTGCTTGCCTGTGTGAGCTTAGCAGCCTCAGGCAGTTTCTTCTATACTCAGCCTTAAGACTTGTGGGGAACCCTCAGAAGATCTCGGCTGCTCCCCTCCACTCCGAAGCTCTCACCACTTCAGTATTTTGCTTCACAAATTCTGGTTACCTTCATCTCTCTGAACTCCAAACTCTGTCTCTTCAAACAAGCAAGACTGCCAGGCTTTGTTCTGCTTCTCTCTCACTCTGCTATGGCCTGGAAACTCTTTCCAGGCAGTAAGCTAGGGCAATTGCAGAGCTCACTTTATTGGTCTCTCTTCTCTCAGGGTTGAATGCCCTGCATTGCCTATTGTCTAGATGTCCAAAAATTGTTTTGTCCAGTTTCTAATTGTTTAAAGCAGGAAGATAAATAGACTCTCTTTTACTCTATCATGTCTAGAAGTGGATGTAGCCAACTTAAAGATTTTAAGGTATAGATAACATGGTAACATTTGTGGTTAAGTTATTCTGATGGACAAATATGGTATTAATTGGAGGAGAGTGAGACTAGAGACCAAAATTAGGTTAAGATGCTAATTGTCCCAGCAACAGACAGCAAGAGCATGAATCTTGGCAGTAGTTACTGGCATGGTATATTATATCCAAGAAGTGACAGATATAATAAATATTTAGAGCAATAGGATCTACTGACTGGTTGAATCTGGGAAAATCAAATGAGATAATGAACACAAAATCATTTTCAAACATCTATTTAAACATTTATTGAATAACTACTGTATGTCCAGCACTATGGTTGGTTAACAAACTACAAATAAAAATAAGACATGGTACCTGGGCTGAGAGTTAACAAACTTATAAATATAATTATAAAACAATAAAGAAACTGCCATAATGAAAGTACAAACAAGGTGTTATATTACACAAATAATGGAGCAATGACAGCTGAGGGGAGTCAAGGAAGCCCTTGAAAAAGAGGTCATATTTGAGATAGTTCTTGAAAGGTAGTTGGGAGCTCTTCAGGCAGGTAAAGAGGAAAAGGACATTCCAGGCAAAGAATAATAAAAGCATAGTGATTTCCAAGAACAAAGGCAGTTTCACTGTGAATGAAGTGAAATTTTGGATGAATAGAATGAATAGAATATTTTGGATAATCAAGGTGTATAAATATAAAAATGTGATATTATAAAAGAAAGATATTATTATTGTATCTCTAAGGATTGTTTCTCTATATATATACATACATCATGTGAAATGTGTAAATAAGTTTTGGTGATGCCATGGTACTCAAAGTAGACTCTGTGTCATCAGTTACAGAGAACAGTAGAAATCAATATTTACACCTACTTCCAATCCAGGATACAACAAATGCAATTACTTTAAAATGTCTGCATTTGTATACCAAGATAATGTTCAATCTATGCACTTTAAAAGAAATAGAAATAAATATTTGAAATGGCTCTAAGAAATAAAGAAAATTTTATACAGCATTCATTATTTTAAAGTTCCATTTATGTAGGCGAATTCCATTGGCAATCATTGCTGCACATCGAAATAATGTTCTTTTTGTTATTCGCCTCCATATTCCTAAGAAACATATGGAGCTCCTTCTTGATATTTTAGTTTTAAACGTTCTGATGTTAACTTTGATGTAGTCTATCTATTTTCCATTTGGAATTCCCATCTCCAAGAATGCCTGTTGTTCTCCAGTCAAGACCCTCTCTCTAATCCTCTCCAGAGAATAAACCTCCAGTCTGTTGCTGTGTGGTAGAGGGTCAGTCACCTGCAGTGCCTGTGGGTGCAGTGGAGGTGTCTGTGGGTGTCACTGCTTCTCAAACAGACTTCAGCCAAGTCTATTATTGCCCAGCATTCACCTCTGTCGGAAGAGCCAGACCCCAGTTCCTGAGCCTGTGGGGTGGGGTGGGGACGAGATCCTGAGTTATAAGGCTTCTTGGCTTCTCCCCACTGCGGCCTCAGCTCTCCTGGGTCTGATACGGTAGTTGCCATTCATCTTTCTTCTTTCCAGCTTCCCATATTCTGGTGCTACTGTCTTACTCTTGTTCTTTTTGTCCTTGTGTGGTTATACTTTATTTTTAAAAATCCATTTACTATCTCTGTAGTGGTCTTCAGGAGGGAGCTGAAAAATGCATATATTCAATACTTCCTCTTTAACTGGAAGTCCTTTGGAAGGCTCATTCTTTTTTAATATCTATGTCTGTGTCTTTTATAATGTACATAATATATTTGTACAATAATACATACATATAATTTATAAATAAATAAATGCCTACTATTGCATTGCTCAATTTAAATTATTTTTTCTTCTTCTCACAGGTAATGGTACATGATTACAAAGGTTTGAAAACCACTGCTCTGCCTGGCATCTAAGTGGCAGAGTCATCCAGGGCTCAGAACTTGGTGTTCTTCTCTTTGTGTTTGTACTCCCCCAAGGTGATCTCACCTAGTTCCGATGTTGATGACTCCAAAATTCTATGTTTATCCCTGATGTCTGCATTCAGCTGCAGATATCCAGATTCCCACTTGATATCTTCGCCTGGATGTCTAATAGATTTCTCAGATTTAACATCCAAATCAGAACTCTTGATTCCCCCACCCTACACCCTCCACAAACGGCATCTTGCCCAGGCCACCCCAGTTATTCAGTCAGAAATTTGTGTTGAATACCTGCTATGGTTCCAAAGCCTGAGAATACAACACTAAACAAAATGACTGCTCTCATGCAGCTTACATTCTTGGGGGGCAGGAGCAGGGGTGGAAAGAGACAACAACAAAAATAAATATATATCTTGTGTTTATATTTATTTACATTTATCTAGGTTAAGTGCTACTGAGAAAAATAAAACTAACAGGAATAGATAGTTATGATGTGTGTGTGCACGTTTTCTGTTTTCTTTTTTCCAGCTCACAAAATTTTGTCATTAGCATCTCCTCTTTTGATCTCTTTGTCAGTGTGAGTTGATGGCCTTAAAATACATTTGTCAACTGCCATTTAGTGGAGTTTGAGCGGGTGCTGAGAGCAATGCTTGTGTTCAACCCTCCATCTTCACCTAGAATTTGAAGAGCGTTAAGGGAATGTCTTCATGATAAAATGTCTTCAAGCAAAAACCTGAAAGAAGTGAGCCATCTAGATATCTAAAAGAAGAGCATTCCAGATGGAGAGAGCTGCAAGTGAGAAAGGTCCTAAAGGAGGAGTCTGCTTGATATGTGCAAGGAACAGCAAGGAGTCTAGCGTTGCTGAAGTGGAGTTGACAGGTGGGATGGAAAGGGAAGACTGTTAGAAAAGGAGGTTAGAGAGGTGCCAAGGGGCCTGATCATTTATTGGAGGCCATGGTAAAGATTTTGATTTGCATTCAGAATAAAATGGGAACGCCTTGGAAGATTTTAAGCAGACACTAAAAAAAATAATGTTTTAAATAAATCACTCTGGCTGCTGTATAATATCCTGTAGGGAGGCAAAGGCAGAAGCAGAGACACCAGTTAGGACTGTGTAGGCAAGAGATGATGACCTGAGCTAGAATGGTGGCAGCAGACGTGGTGAGAAGTGGTAGGATTCTGGATATGCTTTGAAGTTAGAGCCAACAGAATTTTACTGATGGATTGGGCAATAGAAAAGTCAAGCATAATCCAAGGTTTTTGACTTTAACAAATGGAATTACAGTGTTACTGAAATGATGAAGGCTATAGATGGAACAGATACACGGGGGGAGGGACAGGGGGACAGGAGCTCAGTTGGACATGTTGAATTTGAGATAACTGTTAAACAACCAAATGGTGATATCACGTGGCTGCTGGATATATGAGTTTGGGCTTTGAGGGAATGGTCAGGTGGAAGTTACTAACTGGGGCTCCTTGGTGTATGAATAGTATTTAAAGCCACAAGACTCGTTTAGATCAACATCAGGTGAGTGTGGATAGAAAAGGTAAAGAGGTCCAATGATTGAGATCTGGGGGCTCCAACATTTACTGACTGGAAAGATGAGGAAGAACCTGCTAAGGAGACTGAGGAAAAAGTGGCCAGTAAGAGAGGAGAACCAAGAAAGGATGGCGCCTGGAGGAAAAGTGAAGGAAGAGTTTCAAGGAGAAGGGAGTGACTGACTCTGTTAAATGCTGCTGAGAAGTTGAGTAAGATGAAGTCTGAGAAATGATCACTGTATTAAGAATGTGGAGGTCGTGGATGACACCGACAAGGGTAATTTCAGTGGAATGGACAAAGTGAAACTTAACTAGGGTACTGCAGGTGCTGGCTCAGGAGAGACAGGAGTTATCTGTCAGAGCAACCTTCACTAGTAGGCAAGAAAGAGGGGATAGAGTTCAGATGGAGACGGTGGTCTTAGGTAGGAGACCAGATAGTTCATCCACTGCCATGGGAGGAAAGGCAGGGGGCTCAGTTTGCAGTAGGTTGGCAGATATGGCCAGAAGTGTGGAAGCTCATTTTGATTGAAATAAAAAGCAAGGTCGTTATTAGCTGAGAAATGGAGAATGGAGAGGTATAGGAGGTTAAAGGAGAGAGAACAACATGTAAAATAGTTAATCTAGGAAAGTAGGAAGGCAAATTAACTAGGAAATTAGGATTGCACGGCAGGACAAAGGCCCACTTCAAGTGTGATGTCATGAAGAGAGATCAGTTAGCTTGTCTCCATCCGTGTTTCATTGCTCAGGTGCAGATGAGGAGCCAATGGAGATTTAGATTTGACCAGGTTTGGGGTTTTGCTAGGCAAGTTTGACGGAGAGGTGCAAGGGAGTTAAAGGTGTGGCAATGTGGTGTCTATATAGTGATGGGACATCTCAGCAAATGCACTTTCAATGACTTGGTTGTTCTACTCAAAGACCTAGGAATCAACTTTGATTCCTCCCTTTCTTCATTCCCCACAACTATTCCATCAGCAGATCCTATTGTTACCTCCAACATACATCTGGAATTTATCCCCTTTCCTCAATCTCCATTGCCACCACCTTGTCCTAGCCACTTGCCTCCCCTTGGTGCCAGTGTCTTGGCTGTAACTAACTGATCTCCTTGCTTCCATTCTTACTATCCAGCAATCCATCCTCCACACAGCAGCCGGAGTCAGCTTCTAACATCTTAATCAGATTATAAAGTCCCTTACTTCAGCCGTTTGTAGCTTCCCACTGGACTCCTGTTTTAACCCAAATGGTGGCCATCGAGATCGTTGCTCCTCTGCCCCCTTCTCCAACCTCCTCTAGCACTGCTTTCTCTGATGCCTGCTCACCTCCAATCACACTGGCCTCATCTCTACTTCTCAATCATACAAACTCTTTTTGTCTCAAACTGATGAAATTCTTTCTCCTCTAGCCCAGAATGCTCTTCCTCTGACTCTCTAATTCATCACTTTTAGCCACCCTTCAAGTCTCAGATCAAACTGTAACTTCCTCAGAGAAGACTTCCCTGAGCTTAGTATTGAAAGCACTTTTACCCATGAACTATGCATCATATCACCTCATTTGTTTTGGAGCCTCACACGATCTGAGGTTATCCTTATATTTTTGTTCACCTGCATAGCCTAACTAGAATGAGGGCAGGGGCTTTGTCTCTTTCATTCTTCTTCCTAGTCTTAGAACAATGGTTTTCAAACTTATTTGTCTCAGGAAATTTACGCTCTTAAAAATCATTCAGGGGCCGGCCCTGTGGCTTGGTGGTTAAGTGCGCGCGCTGCGATGCTGGTGGCCCGGGTTCGGATCCCGGGTGCGCATCGAGGCACCACTTCTCCGTTCATCCTGAGGCCGAGTCCCGCATACAGCAACTAGAAGGATGTGCAGCTACGACATACAACTATCCACTGGGGCTTTGGGGGGAAAAAATAAAATAAATAAAATCTTTAAAAAAAAAAAAAAAAATCATTCAGGACGCCCATGAGATTTTTGTATATGTGAGTTATATCTATTATTATCTACTATTAGGCATTACAACTGAGAAATTTAGAAAATATTTACATATTCTTTTATTTAAAAACAATAATAATAAATCTATTACACATTAAAACAAATAACATTTTTATTCTATTTTCTAGAACAGGAAAAATAGTGAGAAGAGTGGCGTTATACTTCATTTTTGCAAATATCTTTAATGTCTGGTTTAATAAAAGACATCTAGATTCTCGTATCTGTTTCTGTATTCAACCTGTTGTGATATATTGTTTTGGTTGAAATACATGAAGAGAATCTGTTCTCACACTGATGTGTAGTTGGAAAGGAAAGAATATTTTATATACTTTCCGGATACCTGTGTATATCTTTGATACTACCCTAAAACTCAACAAATGGCAGTTCCTTAAAGGCTAGTTGCAACATGCAATCTGAAACCACATCAACTAACCTTTTCACTGTGCATTAAAATTCATTGGTCTATTTTGAAGTTTGAATGGATCGTTTGCTTATGCATGATTTTGTAACTTTAAGCATTGGTCATTTGGTAACTAGTTTACGCAGATTTTTCAAATGTTGACACATTTTATTATACAATATCAAAAATCACATTTGTTCTGATCTTATCAGAGAAGTCTTTAAGTATTGGGAAGCTGTCAAGCTCATGGTGGTGGATAAAAATTCTCCAAAATTCTAGTTTTCATTTGGAAGCTTTAGTTTTTCATTGGCATCAACTATCGTTTCTTTTGAAATGCAATACTAACTTTTTCCATTTTTGAGAAAATATTTGCCAAATACTCAAATCTGATAATCACAGTTTGTCAGCCAGTTGTTCTTTCAACTAATAATGGTATTCCATGAAAAAACATGGCTAATTCAGCTTTTAAGTAATGGCAAAAGTACTTTTTCTCAAGATGACCATTGTACTTCAATATGCATACTTCCCGTTTTATCATAAAATGTTGAAAAGACATATTCAAGGGTTAGATTTAATAAAATTAATAATTTTATTGCCTCAGCAAGGAGATTCTTGATAAATGAAACTGGTGTTATTTTTTTACTATGAATGCATGTCAGTGAAGAGTGCAACGACTGTTCGTAGAGTTTGGTGCCACTGCCTTGATTCATGTGAAGACACCAGCAGTTTTACCCACTATTGCTTTTGCACCATCAGTGCAAATGTCAACAGAGTGGAAAAAGCAAATAACATCTTAGAATTGCTATAAGAATACAATTCTTCAGCCGGCCCGGTTGGCATAGCGGTTAAGTGTGCACGCTCCCCTTCAGTGGCCAAGGATTCGCAGGTTCGGATTCCGGGCGCGGACAAACTCATCGCTGGTCAAGCCATGTTGTGGCAGCGTCCCATATAAAGTAGAGGAAGATGGGTACAGATGTTAGCCCAGAGCCAATCTTCCTCAGCAAAAAGAGGAGGATTGGCATCAGATCTTAGCTTATAATTCTTATCTCACAGGCCTCCTGAAAGGGTCTCCAGATCATAGGAGTCCACCGACTTTTTGAGAACACATATGCCACATGGTAGGAAGTCAATAAAAGTTTTGTAATATAAATGAGGGACTGGATTATTCTCCTACTTGAGTCTATTACTATTGACTCAGCAACTTCTTATTCTAAAAATAGTTGTCTTAAGATTTATCATTTTGTTTGAGGCATTTTATAAGAGAAAAATAATCATTTAATCAAAACACATATCAATATCTGTCTTTATATGGAGCTGTATAGGCACTGCATAGATGACGTTAAACAGATCTTGCCTTGAGGAGCTTATAAACACTGCAGACACAAAAGGCATAAACAGGGCTAATATTGAACATCATTAAATTAGTTAATAATGCCAATTTTTAGAGAGATAACTACATATTAGATGAGATATCATTAATACCGTAGTCCTTTAGGGAGAAAATTTAAAACTCTACTAAATGACATTAAAGAAGATCTGAATTAATGGAGATCTAGCCTATGCATATAGATGGAGTGACTTAACAGTGTAAAGATGCCAACTACACCTGAATTACTCTGCAATCCCAATCCAACTGTCAGTTATAATAGACAAATAGATGAATGGAATAGACATAAGGAATAGATAAAGGAATAATAGCTATACTATAGAGGGAACTCCTGGAATCAACAAGACTGAAAACCTGAGAAAGATGGAAAAATATATGAATGAATAACAAGTATATTATCTCAATAAGTAGAGAAGAAAATCAACAATGAGCTATTACTTTACACCCATCAGATAGGGGAAAAAATGCCCAGTTCTATAAGGCTAAGTGTTGATGGGGAAACAAGAACTCCTTGGTACTTGGATGCTGCCATTTTGGAGAGCAATTTGGCAAAATAATTGCACATGTACCAATTACATATGATTATCCAATCGTATTCATAAAGAAAAAGGGAGAGAGAGAAACTTTACAAAAAGGAGTGTGTAAGAGAACATTGTTTGTGGAAAGCAGAGAATTGGAAACAACCTCGTTGTCCAACACTAGAGGAAGAAGGAGAAAGCTGAGGATGAACCCTGCTGAATATGACAGGAGTTAGAAACAACATAGCTCTTAAAAACATAACGCTTGGTGCAAACGGAAGAAAAAGAAAGAGATCTTAAAAATATATACTTGCAAAATGACACTACATATTTCCAAAGATACTTTTAAACTTAAGAATATACATCAAATGTATTAGAGCAGTTATCTGTTGGGGAGGGGAGGATAGGAGTGAGGAATGTGATAATTAGGGGAAATCCATTTAAAATTGCTTTTTTGCCTCGCTTAGATCAATGATGATACTGTGCCATGAACCAGAGTTAGGTTAACTCAACCTCTGCATCTGCCTCACCCTCCTCTAAAAAAACAAAAGCAAAAAGACAAACTACGTATATTGTAGGATATTAACAGATCCATGTAGTCTGCATATTTGGATGAAGATAATTAGAAAAATTTGCTACCTACCTATTTTATGATTAATCAGAGGAATTAGCCAGAGAACTGTAGAATTCTTGAGAGCTGAAAGAAGATCTTAATTTAGCTTTCCTAGTTCCCTGATGGCAAGTATATCTGTTCCCTGCCCATGCTAAATTGACTTGCGTCTATTTTTCTTTGGAAAAGTCATCAACAAAGGAGACTCCATATGTTCTTTTAATAGCCTGTTTTCACATTTAACAAACAATACTATCAGTAAATTCTTTCTTATGTCTATACCACTATATTTTCACAGTTACTTTCAAGCCATTTCTAGAAAAGATGGATAAAAGTTAGTCTACATTTTTCTTATGACAATGCCTCGTGTATCAGGAGGCAATTATTGTCTCCAGACTAATTAATTCCAGCTCCTTCTATCTGTTCTCATGGGTCTTATTTATTCACCACTTTAATCATATTATTAAACTACTCTGAACTTCTCCACTTCGCGGCATCCTCAAGGTGAGGAGACATAAACTGGATGCAATACTGACTCCGCAATGACCCAATGTGTGCCTAATTGAGAGAGAAATTATTGCCAACTATTGGCACCCTGAGTCCTTAAAGATAATAACTAGTGGCTGGGAAATCTCATCAACCTTTTTCTTTATGCATTTTAATTATAACAATCCATTATACGTATAAATGTTATCATTACAAAGCACTGTCTTCTTTGATTTTCCAACAACTCAATAATGACAGGAAAGATGTCTTGATTGTCATTGCATAGATCAGTAATGTAAAGTGCAAAGAGGTTAGTGTAACTTGTCTGAGGTCACTGAGCTAATAGATGCTGGAGGAAGGACTTCTGATTCTAAGCCTGTAGGAAGTATGCTTGATTTCAAGCATGTGAAGAGCTTGAAAGGGAGGCAGTATAAAACAAGAGAGAGAACATCAATTTATTGCCAGATGACTTGGATTCGAACTCTAGCTCTGCCACTGGCAGCTGTGTGACTAAACGGATAATGATAGAAGTGATGTGAACATGAGCTTAAGGTGTAGTGAACTCTATAAACTTGGGTTTTCATGTTGTCTTTGTTCTGATGATTTGAATACATCTGACTTTAGAAAGTCATTCCAAAATAATTTTCCTTTTCTTCTTTGCTCCCAGATCACAGTTTATTCTTCTTGAAAATATGTTTCTTTTTGTTGTTGTTAGTTATTTGGTTTTTCTTCCTGTTTCGCCTGGAGCAACACTCTCTTGTTTTTTAGATATTCATTGACAAAATTAGGAAACACAGTCACTCTGACACTTTCGTCCTTCCTTAGATTATATAATCAGTCTCAAAATATTAAGACTATGGGAAAAAAATGAAAAGCATTGGATATTTGTGCTCCCTTACATTAGTGATTTTTGAAGCAGTAGAAGATGGAGCAAATGACCGCAGGAACTGAGGAAGAAATATTTTATTATCAATATAACTCTTGCAAGTCTAATGACTTTTTAAATCTTTAAAAGTTAGTATTGGAGAGCAAAATTTCAGAATGTGTCAATAATCCACTTTTGAAATACTTTATTTTATTGAACATAATCATAGTACTTGTACACCAGATTTTCCTACCTGGAGTGTCTCAAAGTCTTCACAAATTATAAGCAATATTTTTTGCTATGTAGGAGACCTCTAGAAGTGTCTGATTGACTGCTCTTCTAGAAAATGCCCTCTTTTCATCCACATAATTAACATTGGTCCAAGGCCTCTGTCCATGTAATCAGTGATTCCTGACTTATTTATGATTTACTTGTTCAATACTTCCTTGGTCTACATGAACCAATTTAATTCTTCTTTTGCCTTGATGTGGTAAAATTGATCTCTCTGTCTCATCATCCAACTAATACCTGCCACAACTAGGGTCCACCTGGCTAGGATGATGTCTGTCAGACGGCATGCTGAGCTGAGTAGGTCAAGCAGGGAAGTGTAGAGTAGGAGTAAGCAGCTTCGTGAAAGTAACATGAAGCTGGCAACAAGGAAAAAATCATGCAGCATCGGAAGATGCAAGAACTTGACCCAGTGAGTGTGGCAGAGCACAGAATCAAGGCATCAGTAACAGAGGATTGAAAGAATAACCCAGCGGACTGCCTGATAACTGTCTCTGCCTTTATAGATTCTGTGAGATATTCTCATACAGTTGCCACTGTTTATGTTGTGATTATTACTCACTTCAGCTCTGCTTCAAGTCTTTAACCCTTTCAACGTACTGCCATAGCTGTAATATTCAAAAGTGTGACAGGAACACAGAAGGTTTGAGGACTCAGACTGATATACAAAAGAGAAAAGAAAGAAGTTGAAACATACACCATATTCTCCCAATACTAGTCTTCTCTCTTCACATTTAATGTATCTAGAATTGGAATATACTTTACAGTGATATTTTCTTAAAAACCTGCCAGCCATTGGGCAGGGGAGGGAGGACAGTACACTGCCATTGTCTGCGCATGTGAAAACCTGAATTTAGAAGGAATCTGTTCAGCTTTATTTGCTGTTGAATTTTAAGTTAAATGGGGATCTTGTTTATGTGAAATGAAAGCCTTTCACTCAAGCATTGAACAGCTGTCAAAAGCTCCCAGGTGGCTTTTAAGAAAAGTAATTTTTAATTTACTAAAATCCTGTGATTTTACCCAAATAGAAAGTACAGGAAAAACCCTAGTATTCCTCAGTATGCCTAGAAATTCTTCTGTCAAGCCTTAGATATTAAAGAGGTCAAGATTTGAGCATGAACTATGAAGTGCAGTGGGTCACCATGGTATTATCCATAACTGAAAATAGCCTAACATAACGCAGGCTTCTTAGATGTCAGAGATGCAGAGGATTTACTCTCAAATTCTGAATTTGCTGCTGAAAAAAAATACATGTAATTATATGGATAAAAGAATGATATTGGGCCGGCCCGGTGGCTTAGCGGTTGAGTGAGTGCTCCGCTGCTGGCGGCCCGGTTTCGGATCCTGGGCGCGCACCCACGTACTGCTTCTCCGGCCATGCTGAGGCCGCGTCCCACATACAGCAACTAGAAGGATGTGCAACTATGAGATACAACTATCTAATGGGGCTTTGGGAAAATAAATAAATAAATAAATAAAATTATTTAAAAAAAAGAATGATATTATCGGCAACTTAAAATAAATTATCTTCATTTAATATCGGGTTTTTGTCCCCCTTGAAAGCTACTGTAAAATGGATGAGGTGTCTCAAAATTGCTGGCAACTTATAATTGAGGGATTCATCTATTTTTTTGGTGCTGCTAACAGACTGCTAGCTGTGACTGGTGTATCTGTTTTTCAAATACGTGGGTCCAAAAAAATGTGGTTAGATTAAAAAAACCCAGGTCCAATTGAATTGCTTAACAAATAATTTTATTCTTTTTATCCTCTAAAACTTTCAGGACATGATTGGTTAATACACATTGTAAATTGAAGATTCTGTAACTTTCTGCTACCATATTTAAAAACTTATCTTTTTTAGGAAAAGTTTTAAAAGTCTCATGAAAGATTTCCACCTGGAAGTCTATTGAAAACACTTGGTGATGATTAAAGGAGTTTCATTGCCACTTTAGGAATTCTTTTTCAACTCTCATAGAGGTTGGGAATTAATTGGGATTGAAACAAGAAGAAATCTCCAACTTTAAAGCCATTGAATAATCCGGCTCAGAAAAAATTGAAAACTGTGTGCTTGGAGCTAGTAATAACTGAGATGGTAGGATCATTAGAAAGGCAAATAGTAAATACAGCCAGCCATATATTGGTCCTTACACACTCTTGTTTTTCTTCTAATGTGAATTGACCTAAGAATATTTGGTAATCTTTAGATCATTGCAATAGTATTGGGACTTTTTGTTTTAGAATCTCTCATTTAAATGAATTCCATAGGCTATCTAGAATTTGTGTTCTATGTCAAGAATACATAGCTTTCTTAGATCTTTCATATTCTTTTTTTATGAATAATTGTGTCACGATATGTTAATGTCAATATGATCTTTTGTAAAGCAAAATTTCATTATGTAACGATGTTTAATTTTTTAAAAGTAATTGAATACATTTGTTTATCAGGACCCTAGTAAAAAGCAGTGTAGAGTATTGTAGCTTGATACCAACAGATCAGATTCAGTTCCTTTGATCTGCTTCTTGTTTCCACAGGGATGGATCTTAAAATAGTCCCCATATCAGGCTAAGATATTGCAACTTGTTGCTTTTGACACCTTTGCCACCAACTGCCCATCATTGTACACGGGAAGCCACATGCAAGCATGACCAGATTTTATCATCTTTATCATTGTTATTATGGTCCATAAATTAAGAGAACACATTAAAAGCATTTCCTACAATCGTATACTACTTTCGATTACAATGACTGGTATTAAATTTAGCTTTTTTTTTGAACAACTGATATAGATATTGCATAAATAAATGATAATTTCCTTTCAGGGATAAATACTTCACTCAACACAATAGGTACAATGGAGAAACTTAAATAATGATTTCAATTAATTACTTCAGGAGGAACATATATAAAGGATGAGTTTTCATTAAAAAAAGACTTGGTGTTTTTAAAATCAATGTTCACTCTTTGCAGTTATAAAATTAAAAACGTAGTTCTTACCAAAAAAAAAGAGATTTGGTAGAGAAACTCAGAATCTCTAGCTCTATTTATTGTATTGGATAATTGGCAAGTCAGATGTATTTCCAAATATTAATAATGCAGTAAAGTGCTTCAGCGATAAAACAAAGCACCTCCTTCTTGAAATACATTTTATCTTTGTATATTACTGACTCTGTTGTTATGGGTGAACTGCTTTTTTGATATACACTGCTTAATTCTTCTTCTTATTATTTATTATTATTATTTTTTTTTTTTTGAGGAAGATCAGCCCTGAGCTAACATCTGATGCCAATCCTCCTCTTTTTGCCGAGAAAGATTGGCCCTGGGCTAACATCCATGCCCATCTTCCTCTACTTTATATGGGATGCTGCCACAGCATGGCTTGACAAGGAGTGCATTGGTGTGCACCAGGGATCCGAACCTGCAAACCCCAGGCCGCCAAAGCAGGGCATGCGCACTTAACCACTGTGCCACCGGGCCAGCCTCTACACTGCTTAATTCTTTAACTGAACAAATCAAAATGAGAAACTGCCAAAGGGAGAACTAAGTATAAGTTGAGTCTGAGACATGGCATGAAAAAAGAAGAATATGAATGGGCGATGGAATATTTTTTGAAAGGAGGACTTCATTGTTACCGTGCTTTTCACCAAAGAAGCATTGTAGGTATCAAAAATGAGACTAAAGGGAACTTTAGATCAAAAGATGGTACTTAATAAGCACTATTCAAAAACAAGGAAGTGGACTTTCTCATGAACTTAAGCTGTTTTAGAGGTTCTGGTTTGTTAGAAATGACAGAAATTATAACACTTCCCCTATAAAATCATGATAGAGTGAATTACTATAGAATGATTAAAATGATTGGCCTATATTCTAAGATATAGTGTTGCTTGACTAGAAAGAGGAAAGTAGCAAAGAAATGGTTTACTGTGAGAAACAATGTAATTTTAAAATGTCACTCAAGTCTTGATATATAGTGCAATTAATCTTATCCAACTGGCTTCATGATTGAGCATCATATTTAGATAGGTAAACTAACACCTCATTGCTTTCACTTGAAAAGATGACCATGTTCATGGACAATTTTGTTTTTATTTAATGTCAGTTTCCTAGAAGTATTTTATAGCCTTAAACAAAAGCTTCCCCTGAATTTGTAGTTATTTATATTTTTTAACATGAGAGAAAAAAATAAAAACCAAATACAAGATAGTTGCATTCTTAAGGCACAAAAAGAGCTGATTATCCTGGTGTTAATCAGCTGTAATTTGAGACACAGCAGGAGATCTTTGGGCCAAAAATGTCCACTCTGAGGCCTGCGTGATCTATATTCATAATTTATCCTCAGAGGATAATTTCATGGGGGTGTCGTTCTACAGTACTTTGACAATGGGTCTAGTTGTTCTGTTGCTCTACTCTGCAATGGGACTACATGGAGGACTCTTATCATTTGAAAACTATCTTTGAGTATCAAATAATTGTTATGAATTCTATGTACAGAAAATATGAACACATACACAAATATTTACATGCAATTTCAAGATGTTCACAGAGTCCAAAGCTTCCATGTACCTGCTGCCAGGTTAAGAAACTATTTTGCAATGTCATATTGCTATGAACTTGCTTTGAGCATAGCCTTTTCCCTGCCACTGAAGTCTATATAATTTCCATAATATCATATTCCCTCTGCCAGTAAGTATGATGCTTGCTGGAGAATAGAACAGTAGAGGAGAGGAGGTTTGTCTGCCAGTAGTAAACCCCAGAAGGATACACACCAGCCCACAAAAGGAATGAATAAACCCTAGGTATTAGACAGTGTGTCATCACTGACAGCTCCAAAGAAGTCAAACTTAAAATTTGTCTAATGTTCAAATTTTAGCTCTTATTTTATGGTAGATTTGATAGGCAAACATATGCTTTACACAAGTAATTATAGAAGAATTTATATTTTTCCTCTTTTAAATGGTTAAAAAATAGGTCTTTATGACATTCCAACTAACCCTCTAGCAAAAAAGAAAAAATGGACACAAAAGAGTATATGGCTGGTTTCCAAGCTTTTCTGCAAAGAATAGTGCAGTGGTGAAGAAGAATTAGGCACAGCAGTTAAATCTTTTGCTTAGATATTTTTTTTTTTTTTACAATTAGGGAGTGCATTCATCACACAAAGTCTTACTGTCAAACTGATCCCAAAAGCTACACTGACGACCTTTTATGAAACTGATGGGTGAAAATTATATGAGTCAAGTACCAAGATGACTACAACAGCGAAAAGCTTTTTCCCCCTTGGGGAAAATTCACATTTTTTTAGAGTGTCAAAGTTTTAAAATATTACTAAAAAAAATAAGCATAATGTAAGAGAGATAAGTTAGTCAAATTTGGGTGACATAAATATTTTAAAAGTTGAAGAATGAACTTCTGCTTCAGGCCATGATGAAATAACAGGGACTAGATTTACTCTCCTGCCTGAAACAAATAAAAAACTGAATAAAATATATGAATCATTGATTTTCAAGAAATTGGACATCAGGAAATGAGTGACAGAGATTCTAAGAAAGAGGAAACAAATGAGATGAGCACCCAGATTGCCCCGGCTTATTGCCTACTTTCTAGATCATGGTGCGGATTAGGGAAATCCAGGTGGAGACTGAGCAGTCTCCCTGAATTCAGGAAGCATAGTGGGAGGCCAGGGAGGCCAATGCTGCTAGAGTTTGCAGGGCATGGAGGAGAGAACTGAATAAAAGGAGATATCCTACACACACTAACAAAGCTCACTCAAGAAGAAATAGATCATTTTAATGGTCATATATTGATTAAAGAAATTGAATTTTTAACTAAAAATATTTCTACAAAGAAAACTCCAAGTCCAGGTGGCTCTTTTGGTTAATTCTACCCAAATGTTCAAAGAAGATGATAATTTTACAAAAATTCTGCCAGAAAATTAAAAAGGAAAAAATACTTCCCAACTCATTCTATGAGACCAGCTTTATTCACATACTAAAACCAGGCCAAGTCTTTACAGGAAGAAAACTACAGACTAATATTTTTCATAAACATAGATGCAAAAATTCTTAACAAAATGTTACCAATTTAAATCAAAAAGTGGATTTCAAGTGGGATTTTTCTCAGGAATGCAAGGTTAGTTTAACATTTGAAAAATCTATCAATGTAATTCATCATATTAACAGACTAAAAAGGAAATTTGATCATCTCAGCTAGTGTGGCAAAAGCATTGAATATAACCCACATCCATTCCTGATAAACTCTCAGCAAACTAGGAAAAGAAGGGAACTTTCTCAATCTGACAAAGAACATTTATGAAAAGCCCACAGCTAACACCAGACTTAATGGTGAACATTTTTGAACATTTTTCCCCTAATGTCAGCAACAAGGCTAGTATGTCTGCTCTCACCATCTCTGTTCAACATTTTACTGGAGGCTAGGGCAAGAAAAAGAAGTAAAAGGAATGGACATTATAAAGAAAGTAAAAGTGCCTTTATTCATAGGTAACGTGATTTTCGTATATGGAAAATTTTATAGAATCACATAAAAGCTATTAGAACTACTAGAGTTTAGTGAGTTTGAAGCAAATAAGATCATTATACAAAATTCAATTGTCTTTCTGTATACTAGCAATGAACAATTGGAAACTGAAAAAATATTCTGACAAAGAAGCAAAGGCAATTCAGTGGAGAAAGAGTTATCTTTTCAACAAATGGTACTAGAAAATTTGAATTTGCATGTGCAAAAAACTTTGATTCATATCTCACATCATATACAAAAATTAACTCAAAATGTACCATAGAACTTAATGTAAAACTTAAAACTGTAAAACTTCTAGAAGAAACATACTAGAAAATTTTGGATTAGGCAAAGATTTGGTAGATCTGATTCCAAAAGCATGGTCCATGAAAGAAAAAATTGATAAAATGGGCTTCACCAAAACTGAAAATTGCTCTTCACAAGACACTGTTAAGAGAATGAAGAAACAAGCCACAGATTGGGAGAAAATATTTTCAAATAATCATTATATCTGATAAAGAATTTCTATCCAGATATTAAAAAAAAACCTCTCAGATCTCAATATTAAGAAAACAAATAACACAATTTTAAAAACGGCCAAAAGATTTCAACAGACCCGTCACCAAAAATGATATAGGAATAGCAAATAAGTACATGAAATGATGCCCAACATCATTAGTCTTTAGGGAAATGCAAATTAAAAATACAAGATACTACTCCATGCCTATTCAAAAGGCTAAAATTAAAAACAATGACCATACCAAGAATACCATACCAAGTTGGGGAGGATGTGGAGCAACCGAAATTCTCATACACTGCTTGTGGGAATGTAAAAGGGCTTGACCACTTTAGAAAATAGTTTGGCAGTTTCTTAAAAATGTACTTATATATCTCCCAAATGATCCAACCATTTCACTCGTAGGTGTTTATTCAAGAGGAAAGCAAATATATGTCCATATAAAAACTTGTACACAAATGTTCTAGAAGCTTTTTTTGGTAATACCTCAACTACAAATGACTCGAATGTCTGTTAACAGGTAAACAGATACACAAATTTGTAGTCCATATAATAGACTGCAAATCAACAATAAAAAGGGATGAACTATTGATAAATGCAACAACTTGGATGAATCTCAAAATAGTTATGTTGAATGTGAGAAAACAGACAAAAAAGGTAAATACTGTATGATTGCATTCATATAAAATTCTAGAAAATGCAAACTAATCTACAATGGTAGAAAGCAAATTGATGGTTGCATGAGGACATACAGGGTGGGGAAGGGCAAGAGAGAGGAATTACCAAGGGACATGAATCTTTTTGGAGTGGTATGTATATATGTCAAAACATATCAAATTACACTTTAAATATGTGCAATTTGTTTTAAATTATACCTCAATAAGACGTTGAAAAAAACTGGAAGAGTGAAAATTGAATTTAAGTTCATTGTTGAGTCATGGAAAACTAGAGAACAGGTCAATTTACGAAAGTATATAAGATTATCTATCAAATTGTTATACTGCAATCTACTACAATACAAAAATTTTATTCTGAATATGTGAAGTACATCCAATAGAGTTATCATGAATGTTTGGATGAAAGTGAGGAATCTTTCAAGTTGACAGTATACCAACTAGACCATATGTACTTTACATATTTATTGATGTAAAAAACATATACACACACATATATATACATAGTGAGTGTGTATGTATAAATATATACATATATGTGTATATGTACATATATATAGTTTGTGGTTATTGTAGATACATTATTTTTATAGGCTAATGTTGAGTTTTTATATCTCATTTATTGCTTCACTTTACTCTGCTTTCCCTAACATATGAGAACAGCAATAACCTGGGAAAATACATTATTTATCAGAATTCAGTCCATCATGTATCACGTTTATAAAACATTTTCCTTTTAGTCATTATTGATGGGATGCTTCATTTTATGTGCTGGGACAGCACAAGACTCCAGTTTGAGAGACTGTTCATCACCACTGAAGTGGTGAGAAACAGGGAGTCATTCTCTACATCTTATCACACTACTAAAGGCCATTACAGCAGTTACTTTTATCCAGTATATCAAGTCTGGCTATCAAGAAAAAATTACAGGGCTGGCCCGGTGGCATAGTGGTTATGTTCACGCACTCCACTTCAGTGGCCCAGGGTTTGCAGGTTCAGATCTCAGGCATGGACCAAGGCACCACTTGTCAAGCCATGCTGTGAAGGCATCCCATATAAAGTAGGGGAAGATGAGCATGGATGTCAGCCTAGGGCCAATCTTCCTCAGCAAAAAGAGGAGGATTGGCAATGGATGTTAGCTCAGGGCTAATCTTCCTCAAAAAAAAAAAAAAAAAGAAAGAAAGAAAAAATTACAAAGCATACTAAAAGGCAAGAAACATAATTTGAAGAGACAGAGCAAGCATCAAAACCAGACATGACAGGAATGTTGGAATTATCAGACAAGAAATTTTAAACAACCGTGATATGTAAAGGGCTCTAATGGATAACGTAGACAGAATGCAAGAACAGATGGGCAATGTGAGCAGAGATAGAAATTTGCTCCTAAGACATATCCAAAAAGAAATGCTAGAGATAAAAAAAAATACTATAACAGAAATAAAGGATGTCTTTGATGAGCTTATTAGTAGACTGGATACAGCTGAGGAAAAAATCTCTGAGCTTGAGGATATATTGATAGAAATTTCAAAAACTGAAAAGCAAAGAGAATAAAGTCTGAGAAAAACATAATAGAATATTCAAGGACTGTGGGACAACTATGACATATGTGCAATTCGAATACCAGAAGGAGAAGAAAGAGAGAAAAGAACAGAACAAATATTTGAAACAATAATGACTGAGAATTTCTCTCAAATTAATGTCAGACACCAATCCACAGATCTAGGAATTTCAGAGAACACCAATCAGGATAAACACAAAAAACAAAACAAAAACAAACCCTATGCATATCATTTTTAAACTACAGAAAATCAAAGATAAAGAAAAAATTCTGCAAGAAGCCAAAGGGAAAAAACATCTTACCTATAGAGGAAAAAAGATAATAATTACATTCGACTTCTCCTCAGAAATCATGGAAGTAAGAAGAGAGTAGAGTGAAATATTTAAAGCAGTAAGAGAAAAAAAATCATCAACCTAGAATTCGGTACCCTGTGAAATTATTCTTCAAAAGGGAAGAAGAAATTAAGACTTTCTCAGAAAAACTGATATTGAGGGTATTTGTTGACAGTACACCTGCCTTGCAATAAATGTTAAAAGAAACATTTTAGAGAGGAAGAAAACAATATAGGTTAGAAACTCGGATTGACATAAAGAAAAGAAGAGCTCTGAAGAAAGAATAAGTGAAGATAAAATAAAAACTTTTGTTTTTCTTATTCTTAATTGATCTCACAGATAACAGTTTGTTCAAAATAATAATAGCAACAATTTATTAGATTATCTATGCTTGTGTATATATCTTATGCATATATATGCTTATGTATGCTTATATACAAGTGAAATGAATGAAAGTAATGATACAAGGGATGAGAGGAAGGAATTAGGATTATTTTGTTATAAGGTACTCACACTACCCATGAAGCGGTATAGTATTATTTGAAAGCGGACTTGGATTAGTTGTAAATGTATATTGAAAACTCTAGGGCAACCATCAAGAAAAGTAAAAAAAGATGTATAATTAATATGCTAAGAAGGGAGAGAAAATGGAGTCATATAAAATGCTCAATTAAACCACAAAAGGCAGAAAAAGACTAGAAGACAAAAATAGGAATAAAGAACAAGGGCAACAAATAGAAGATAGTAACAAATATAGTAGATATTAATCCAACTATATCAATAATCACTTCAAATGTCAATGGTCTAAATGCACCAATTAAAAGACAGAGATTGTCAGAGTGGATCAAGAAGCAAGACCTAACTATATGTTGTCCACTTTAAATATAAAGACACACATAGACTAAAAGTAAATGGATGGACAAAAATATACCATGCTAACACTAATTAAAAGAAAACAGGAATAGCTATATCAATTTCAGACATAGGAGACTTCAAAGCAAGGACAGTAACCAGAGATAAACATGGGCATTACATAAGAACAAAGGGGTCAATTCTCTAAGAAGACATATAATCTTTAATGTGTATTCACCTAACAACAGAGCATCAAATTATGTGAGGAAAAAATTGATAGAACTGCAAGGAGAAATAGATAAATCCACTATCATAGTTGGAGACTTCAACACTCCTCTAACAGAAATGGACATATCCAGCAGGCAGAAAATCAGAAGGACATAGATGAACTTACCACCAGCAATAATCAATTGGATATAATTGATATCTATAGACTAGTTCATCCAACAATGGCAGAATTCACATTCTTCCCAAGCTCACATAGAACGTTCACCAAGACAGATAACATTCTGGGTGATAAAACACACCTTAACAATTTAAACAATAGAAATTAAACAATATCTGTTCTCAGACCACAATGGAATTAAAGTAGAAATCAATAACAGAAAGATAACTGAAAAGTCCTCAAAATATGTGGAGATTAAACAATACATTTCTAAATAACATATGGGTCAAAGAAGAAATCTTAAGAGAAATTTAAAAATATTTTGTACTAATGGAAAATGAAAACACAACTTATAAAACTTGTGAGATGCAGTGAAAGCAGTACTTAGAGGAAAATTTATAGCATTAAATGCATGTATTAGAAAATAAAAAAAGAGCTAAAATCAATAATGTAAGTTTCCACCTTAGGAAATGAGAAAAAAGAAGAGTAAATTAAGTCCAAAGTAAGCCCAAGAAAAGAAATAATAAGAATTAGAGCAGAAATCAAAGAAACCAAAAACAGGAGATCAATAGCTAAAATCAATGAAATCAAAAGCTGGTTCTCTGAAAAGATCAATGAAATTGATAACTTCTAGCCAGATTAACAAAGAAAAAAAGAGATAGGACACAAATTTCTAAAATAAGAAATGAAAGAGAGGACAGCACTACAGATCCCAGGAATATTGAAAGTACAATAGAGGAATACTACGAACAACCGTATGCTCACAAATTTGACAAACTAGATGAAATGGACCAATTCCTTGAAAGACACAATTTACTAAAACTCATACAAGAAGAAATAGACAATCTGAATAGGCCCGTATCTAGTAAAGAAATTGAATCCATAATTAATGACTTTCCAAAACAGAAAACACCAGGCCCAAATAGGTTCACTGGTGAACTCGACCAAACATTTAAGAAAGAAATTATACCAATTCTCCACAATCTTTTCAGAGAATAGATGCAGAGAAACTACTTCTTAATTCATTCTATGGGGCCAGCATTATCCTAATACCAGAACTAGACAAATACATTACAAGAAAAGAAGTCTATAGATCAATATCTCTCATGAATTTAGACAAAAAGATCTTCAACAAAATATTGTTTCCTATATACCAGCAATGAACAAGTGGAATTTGGGACTAAAAACACAATACCACTTCCATAGCACCCACAATCACAAAATATGTAGGTATAAATCTAACTACAAGGAAAAAACCAGGAAAGTGACAAAGCTGTGGAGACTCAACAACACACTACTAAACAACCAATGGATCATTGATGAAATTAAAGGAGAAATCAAAACATATCTGGAGACAAACAAAAATGAAAATACACTGTACCAACTCATATGGGATGCAGCAAAAGCGGTCCTGAGAGGGAAACTATAGCAATACAGGCGCACCTTAACAAACAAGAAAAATCTCAAATAAGCAGCCTCAAACTACACCTAACAGAATTAGAAAAAGAAGAACAAACAAAGCCTAAAGTCAGCAGAAGGAGGGAAATAATAAAAATCAGAGCAGAAATAAATGAAATTGAAATTAAAAAAACAGTAGAAAGGATCAATGAAACAAAGAGCTGGTTCTTTGAGAAGATAAACAAAATTGACAAACCCTTAGCGAGACTCACCAAGAAAAAAAGAGAGAAGGCTCAAATAAATAAAATTAGAAATGAAAAAGGAGAAATTACAACAGATACTACAGAAATACAAAAGATTATAAGAGAATACTATGAACAACTATATGCCAACAAATTGGACAATCTAGAAGAAATGGATAAATTCCTAGACTCATACAACCTCCAAAAACTGAATCAAGAAGAAATAGAGAACCTGAATAGACCGATCACAAGTGAAGAGATTGAAACAGTAATCAAAAACCTCCAAAAAATAAAAAAAACCACAAAGGATTTCCTATCAGGCTCTCAGCTGATTTCTCGACAGAAACTTTACAGGCTAGGAGATAGTGGAACCATATATTCAAAATTCTGAAGGACAAAAACTTTCAGCCAAGAATACCTATCCAGCAAAAATATCCTTCAGATATTTCCAAATGCTGGAGAGGCTGTGGAGAAATGGGAACCCTAATCCACTGCTGGTGGGAATGCAAACTGGTGCAGCTTCTATGGAAAACCATATGGAGACTCCTCAAAAAATTAAAAATAGAAATACCTTATGATCCAGCTATCCCACTACTGGGTATCTACCCAATGAATCTGAAATCAACAATCCAAAGAGGCTTATGCAGCCCTATGTTCATCGCAGCATTATTCACTATAGCCAAGACATGGAAGCAACCCAAGTGTCCCTTGAGTGATGATTGGATAAAGAGGATGTGGTATATATATGTGTATATATATATACACATATATATACCATGGAATACTACTCAGCCATAAAAAAAAGACAAAATCGTCCCGTTTGTAACAACATGGATGGACCCGGAGGGTATTATGTTAAGTGAAATAAGCCAGAAAGAGAAAGACAAACAGTGCATGATTTCACTCATATGTGGAAGATAAACCAACACATGGACAGATAGAACTGTTTGGTGGTTACCAGGGGCTGGGGGGTGGGGGGTGGGGACAAGGGGTGGAGGGATGCACTTGTATGGTAACTGATAAACAATAATGTACAAAAAAATTTCACAATAAAAAAATAAAGAAATATACACTCAAGGGCACTATGGATATAGGTAACTTGGGGTTAGTCAGGCTTGATATATAAACTATCTTCTCAAAAATTTTTATATCTCTTCAAAGACATTTTGAAAGGAGAATTTAGAATAAACATTGCAAATGCCTAACAGACAGGGATTTGGTTTTGTGAAAAAAGAGAGAGACATTAGAAAATGCCATTTTTAGTCAAGATAATATAGCATAATCAGCATTCGGTTCTTGAGAGTAATGTCGAGAGACATCTGTGGAAAGGCATACTAGGCTCCATAACGTTACCCGCAACAAGTTAGAGGAGTATTATGAAACATCCCTTAATTTCTTAATGGATTTAAGTTTTATGTATTAAGACCTTTTATTTTAAATCTTTTGAACCAATAATATTACTTTCTTTGTCTTCTCTTGGAAATAAATATGCTTTTGGGGTACACTAGCATTTTATTGATCCTAAATCCCTCCTCTTTCAAGCTTTAAGAAGTGCCTAGGGCCCGCCCGTGGCTTAGCGGTTAAGTGCACGCGCTCCGCTACTGGAGGCCCGGGTTTGGATCCCTGGCGTGGACCGATGCACCGCTTCTCTGGCCATGCTGAGGCCACGTCCCACATACAGCAACTAGAAGGATGTGCAACTGTGACATACAACAATCTACTGGGGCTTTGGGGGGGAAAAAAAAAAAAAAGGAGTGCTTATAGGGTACAACATTACCTACATAGTAGTCTTGCCAAAAATCTTTTCTTTAATCTAATCATGAAGAAATAATCAGGGAAATTCAAATTGAGAAACCTTCTACAAAATAATTTGCCTGGACTCTTAAAAACGATTAACGTCCTGAAAGATTTAAAAGGCTAGACGACTGTTCCAGATTAAGGGAGAGTAGAGTTATGCCAAATAAATGCAATGTGAGATATTTGATTTGACTCTGCATCAAAAAAAGAATGGAAGGAAGGAAGAAAAGAACAGTGAGCTATAAGGGACTTTATCGGAACAACTGGAGAAATCTGGATACGGATTATATGTTTGACAATAGAATTAATGTTAAATTTCCTAAGTGTGATAATATATGGTGATTCTGTAGGAAAGACTCTTCCTCTTGGGAGAGACATTCTGAAGAATTCAGGGGTTAACAAGAACAACAACAAGGTACTTGCTGGTTCTGGAATTCTAGATTTTGATGAATGTTTGTGTTTATCCTACCCATTTTCATCTTGACTTTATTATATTATATCCCTTTTCAATTTTCAAAGGTATTAATATTTTTAGTCCATTTTCTGGCAGCCAATTTTCCAAATCTTTATGTCATTTTAATTACCATTCTCTTGATGGTTTCCAGCCTTACGGCCTTATGGAAGCTTGATGTGTGGTGACTAGGACCACAAAATATTTCTAATGCTAACGTACAGTATCACGGAACAGTGCTTTACATTTCCAGTACTCTTCCTTGTGGCACTTTGCATTATTGTGCACATATTTGCAGTTTTTGGAATAAAAGCTTTTTAGGACAATGTTTTACAGGGAATAATCTAAAATGACTATAGATCCCTTGTCTAGCAGTTCATCTTAGGTGCCTGCCATTTGATATCACTGGCATGACTCTTTTCTCCCCATAAAAGCTTACTATTAACTGAAACTTAGTAAATCTTAAGGTACATTTGTATGCCCCATCACATTCTAAAACATGAAACTCAACTGGCTCCAGTGTTTACTCTGGGGTCATCAGCCATCAGCTTCTGTCTTCAGAAACTTACTAAATTCTCCCCCTTGCTATTCTTCATTTCCTTTTTACTAAATTTTGCTCTTGTACAGGTTAAATAAAACATTGATATTATGTGTATACGTGCCTTATGTCTCATGTACATACCTACTCATACACCTAGGTGTGTTTTTGGTAGAAGAGAAGTAACAAATAAGAGTGTGAATCCAAATAAGAGTGCAGGCTGGAATGTAGTAGAAAGACCACGGGCTTTGCAACAAGACCAATGTCCCCTGAATCCTGGTTCTGGCCTCTACTGGTTTCTGACCATGGTTGAACCATGGAACCTCTCTGGACTTCTGTGGCATTCCAGGCTTGTTATGAAGAGAATGACATATGCTTAAAGTAGGTCTTCAGTCAATACTAGGCCACCCTTTCTTTTTCCACCCGAGAAAGTAGGTACTATTACAGAAATAGTAATAACTAACATGTATTAAGCCTTCATTATGTTCCTAGGCTGTGCATGAAAAGGGGTTTGTGTGTATTAATAGAACAAAAGTCAGGAGACTGACGGGCTAAGCGTACGGGCTCTAGAAACAGCCTTCCTGGGTTCAATTCCTGACTTTACCAATAACTAACTTCATGACTCAGGACAAGCGACTTCACTATTCTATGCCTCAGTTCTCTCGAGGTAATAATGGTATTTTCCTCATGGGGGACTTGTGAGGGTTAAATGAGATAATATTTGTTAAACACTTAGAACAGTGTCAGATATATACTAAGTACTGAATATATGTTAGCTTTTATCATAAACAGTATTATTATCTCATTCAATCCTTGCAGTAGCCCAGTGAGTTAGGTAAAATCACTATTCTTATATTATTTGTGGGAAAATGATGATAAATGAGGTGAAATAATTTGCCCAAGGACATTCAGTAAAAGACAGAATTAAGACTTGATTCTTGTCTATCTATGTTATTAACTACTCAAATTTCTCCTATTTCTCTCCAAGCCAATTTCTTATGAGGATTGTTTAAATAGTCTGGTATAAGGACTTGTAAAAAAGCTTTTTGAAAGTTGAAATACGAATTTTCTCTCCAAATCTCCTTAGTCATGCTTATTTATCCCCTGAAACAACTCTAGTGAAACCAACATCATTTCTCTCGCAGAAATCACGTTGACTTCGCCGTGCTAAATTATTCTCTTTTGGCAATTCAGCTGTCCTACCCTTTCACCAATAACCTCAGACATTGCAAGGCTGACTGAAATTTGAAAAGGAGGGTATGTGTTTGGACAAATCATTTAGTTTCTTTGAAAGGGGATTTGAACTAGATAATCTCTAGGGTCCTTTCCAGCTCTAAAAAAACAGGATCTTATGTGTGGAATCGCCAGGTTTATGGATGCAATGACCCAGACCCTCTTTTCCACTTGCTATAGGGACCCTGTTGATGCACTATTTCATTTATTCGATATCCTATTTACATGTATGTTTGTTTTCCCTCTGATTCTTTAGGGCACAAGATATAAGACAGAGACAAAAGACAAAAAAAGGTACTAAAAGATACATGTTAAAGTGGTAAAGGGAATTTGAGGGAGGAAAAAGGGGTTAGCCTTCCTTTTCTTGGTCATTATTTTGTGTATTTTGTGACTTTCTTTTAGTGACCATATCATCCCTTCATTTTATATTCAAATAATACTGTAATGAAGGGTCTGGAAGGGCAGACTCATACCCAAATGTCATATATTCTGGTGTTTCCTTTAAATACAACACATACTTTGTTTCTTTCCCTTCAATAGGAAAACTATCAATGGTTCCATGTGCCCCTGTTGGTCCCATAAAATTATGGTAAACTGGGATTATTGTTAGGTACCCCGTTCTAATATACCTCCAGAAATGACCAGTTTGTTTATCTAATAAACATATTCCAAGGAAAAAAACCACTGAATTTATTAATTGCCTGTTGTATATTCTGAGTTGTTGCATATACTGGGGATAAAGAAATCCGAAATCTAGAGACTCTTCTAAAAAAAATCTCTTAGTGAGTCAGAATAATATAAAATTATAATATACCTGAAAGCTGTGCTATCATGGAGACATACAGAAGATGTTCTGGAAGCACAGAGGATGAACACCTCGCTGTTTGTTTGCTAGGAGGAAAGGCATACAGGGTTTCTCAAAGAAATGGTAGGCGATTGGTGTCTTGAAAACTGCATGAAAATTGGTCTGGTTTTGAAATGAAGATTGAGGTAGTAAATAAATGAATCAATCAATGAAAGAACTAAGCTAGTTAGAAGTTGCTTCCGGACTACATACCAAATTACTTACAGGGGTAATGATGAGATTTACTTTAAAACATTTAAGCAAGAAAGGGGATGGTTGGAGAGGATAGATAAGATTGTCCAAATGTGGATAATTATGAATGCTGGGAATCTAGTATGCAAGGGATCATATTTCTATTTTCTTTACTTTTTTGAATGTTTGATATTTTTCCATAATAAAGAAGTTTTAAAAATTGCTCCTGAGTTAAGGTGAGTTGATTTCTAGACTCCGAATATTAATGTATTGAAGCATAAATATCTTAGTTAAGAAGAACTAAACTTCTAAAGAATAATATATGTTTGTAACTTAAAAAACTAAAAGGAAAAGAAAACTTCTAATGCTATAAAAATTTTTGGAGTCTTAATGCAACTCTTGACTCTAGGTGTGTTAAGTTTTCAATCTAACTTGGGCTACAGAACTTCTTGACTCAAATTTCTTTATAGTTTATATTATAGAACTGAAACTAATTTATAAGAAATTAGTTGTTAATTTTTTTTTAAATATGGAAACCATACCCTCATTCCGAAAAGTGTTTTGAAAAAAATGCTTTCACATTAATCTATATCACCTCACTTGATTATTTCACAAAATTTTATGTTGTTATTTTGCAGTTACTAAAAATAACTTGGTGAAATATATTCCTGCTAATATTTGTAAAATATAAACATTTTGTACTAAAAGCAATTAAGACACAAAAACATAGTCTATATGTATAAGTGCATCATTGTTTCTATTTCAGGAATGTGAATTCTTTGTAGTTAAATTTGAATGGTATATATAGCCATTGATTCTCATCTCTTGCAGTCCATTCAAAAGATTGAGTTATTGCTACTAAATAAAGTCAGGTTTTAATAATTGATAATTTCTGGAGACTGGCCAGACTATCGTTGAAGCCTTTGCTTCCCAGGTGTAGCCATGAGAGGGGGCCTCAGCTGCTTCGGATTAGCTCTCCACCATCAGCCTCTGGTGAGCTGGGCATCTCCACGTGTTGGACTAAAGTACACAATGAGGGTCTAACTGCGAGCCAGTGTTTAAATGATGGTTCTTCAGCTGATGCACAAAGAGAAAGAGGGAATGCTGCGATGAGAATACCATACAAGTAGAAATGGCATATGGGGACAAGGCACAGATTGTTGACTTAGGTG
The DNA here is from genome assembly GCF_057802395.1 of Ceratotherium simum simum. Classification (NCBI taxonomy): domain Eukaryota; kingdom Metazoa; phylum Chordata; class Mammalia; order Perissodactyla; family Rhinocerotidae; genus Ceratotherium; species Ceratotherium simum. Next base: position 5,251,625 of record NC_141918.1, on the reverse strand, counting down.
CTAATGTCAACTCAAATAATTTTACCCCAGAAAATAAAATGCAGCTTCACAGAAGTAGTACAGGTCACCAGAACTTGCGACAGAAGTTCTTATTTATTTATTTTTAACATTTAAAAAATAAATTTCTATTAAAATATTCGCTTAGTAATAAAAAGGAAAAAGAAGAGGCCACATGAAAAACTGGCTAATTGAAAAGGGAAATGATCTTTGTAATTATTATCCTAATAAAAAAAATGCTATGTTAACAGACAGGAGGTAAAAATATCTTACTATTGTGCCATGGAAATTTGCCATTGTGTGTTCATCAAGGATTCTTTTTCAAAAAAATTTTAAGTGTGATAGAATCTGGATCTGAAAAGGAAGTGTTTCCCATCTTAAATATCTCAAAGAGGTTAAATTCAGCAATAGTCATCATAGAGTGGTTTGAGTCAATCTAAGTCCTCTTCAAGACTATTAGATTGGAAACTTTACAAACTAGAGCATGAAAGATGCTTTAATTACTGCAAAAATAATTTTTTAAAAATCAGTAATTCCTCTAACTGATATCTAAAGAAGCCACATTTACCTTGACTTTGGCAAAAATGTTGAAATAAGAAAAATTTCATTAAAAAAATGCAAAGATATATTTCACAAACAGAAGATGCTTGCTACTTGGTACTTTCTTTCTTTATGGAAAAGTAGAGAAAAGAAGGAAGAGTTTTTTTCCTCCTTTTCACACAGTTGTATAAGTTGTTTCTCTAGTCTTTTGTATAACTAGGAGAGCTGAAAACAAGAGATGTTGAAGATTTTAATGTGAGACAGTCTGAACTATAAGAAGCAGAGAATAGATTCATCTTTATATTTTTAGAGCTCTTAGGATATATCCAAAATAATTACATATCTTAACTCCCATATTTAGTTTACCAATAGAAACTAAAGTTTCAGTGATGGAAGAAAACATAAATGCTATAGAAACACTGAAAAAAATTGAAAATGTGGGAATATCGGGGAAAGATGGAAATCTTATACATACACTCACCAAAAACCCCAAGCACTGAATGACGAAAATAAGTATAAAGTGTAACATGTGCAAGCCAGAGAGGTGAGGGTGGCAAGACAAAAAGGCAATATATTTCTTTCTTCTCATATGATAGCATTTACTCAATATTCTTAGGAAAAATGTTCCCTAATGATGTTCAGTGACATCACTTCTGATAACTGTTGAGAGACAATAACACATATGTTCTTACCAGGAGATCCCATTTAAAGGCCATATCAGTTTTTCTGTAAATCATTGGCAGTGTTAAGTTTTTACGAGCATTAAAAAATCCACTATAACCATTTCACTCGCCCCTATATTTTTATGTGCTCAAATGTAAGCATGAAAATTATGAATGCAATGAGATTTGTAGGTGTAATCTCAAAATCAAATTATAAGCTTTCTTAAATTTTGAATACACACATCTCAGTTGAAAGATCTACTTGCTATCAAAATTATTTTAAATTTTATAACTGTATAATAGAACTTATTCTTTGTTTGGGCTAGTTAGTTAATCACTATTTCAACAAATATGTATGAGTATAGCCATCAAAGGGAATAAAGTAACAGAGGCATAAGTCAAGGAGATCTTTGCCAAGTATACACTTTTACTTATATATATATATATACACATTATTTATATTACATTATATATACATATATGTGTATATATATATGAGAAGAAAAACAAAGGCAATTTACAAATAAGGTGGTATAAATTAGACAGGCCTTCCTATAGGAATTCAGAAAATGGAAACATCATTTTTGATTACAAAGTCAGTTTAAATCTAAGTTGGCTTCAATTTCAATTTTGAGTTGGATTTCACTTTTATATATGTCTTACTTTCATATTTGAGTTTCAAGTCTGACTTGTGGGCACTCGGGTGGTCAGAACTTATTCTTTTAAACAAACATTTTCCTTCCTCACAAACCGTGTCTACTTTGGTGTCCTTAATTCTGAGTGTTTTTATTATGCAGAGATCCCTCACTAACTTGTAAGATAAACCTCCCTCTTTTCTTTCCATGAATAAAATAATTTTTCTTCTTCGGGGTTCTTGAAGTTTATGAATTCAGGCACATGTAAGGGCAAGTGGCTACATAATTCCTGTCCTCAAATTCCATCTTACAATCACATTGATAACAGTATGCTTTATTTAATACACCACCACTAGCAACTTTCAAAGCCTCTACATCCCTTCCCCCGAACCCACCTTCTCTTTTCCACTGGTCTCTGTTCAGTCGGCCCACTCTTGCTAGAACATGCTGACAGACCTCTCCTTTAAGTTTCCTCCCATCTGGAACAGCTTTTTCTACTTTATCCGCTGTGTTGCTCCAAATTTTGGGGGAATATGTTCTAGAATTATTGTTTTCCTCTAATCTTTGTAATTTACCGTTAACTCATTAATTGATCTTAAAAAAAATACAAACAAGTCCATGAAGACATGTACTTCTTGTACAAACTAAGACATATATATAAAAAAAAATCTAAGCTACTTGGATTATTTAATTTGGAAAAAAAAAGTTGAGTGGTGAATTACTAATAACATTTAAATAAGAGATTACATGATTCTTGGTAACCAGCTAATCTTTGTTACAAATTAAAAGGAATTGTGCTCTAATTTAAGTAAAAAGGTTTCTCAGTGAGATATATGGGAGAACAAATTGTTAAATAGTGGGTTGGCTTACTAAAGTTGGTTATTTCTATTTTTCCTGTAGCAGCCAAACAATATATCTGCTCAAATAGTATATATGTTTCAAATTGGATATATATTCAAGCTTCGTGAAGGAAGAAGAATGTGCGTGTTGAGAGAGAAAAAGTCAGACAGGTATGGACAGAAACATACAATATTGGGGAGCAATCCAGGAGGAGTGTGGCATGTTAAACAAGACTCTTGACAGCTGTCTTTTGTGGTCAGGGCAGATGAGTATTTAAAAATAAGGTATTTTTTTGAAGAAGAGTGTTTTCTACTTTTCCATTTCTACACTTTATAGGATAAAACTTTTGCTATAAAAAAAGAATAACATCAAAATAAAAACAAGATTTAATATGTAATTTTAAAAGTTGTATTGCAGATTTTTTTGAGCTATGTATTATTTCATCATACTAGTGGAGACAAGGCAAATTTCATTAACGTGGTGGAATCTTTTTTATTTATAAATACTATCCCATCTTGTCCCAGAAAGGACTGGAATGGCAGCATTTTATTATTTCATTAGAATAATAGCCTATCACAATCAAGAAAAACTTTTTGTTAAATGTTTATCTTGTTTCATGTGATGCCAAGTGAAAAGAAATGATGAATTTCACAGAAACTTTTACATTTCAAGGAAAGTTTGTAATTCTCTTAAAGAGAATATATTATATAAAAATGTTAGTTGTTGGCTTTCCAAACTTTTACTAATTTTGTTAGCCTTCTTACGCCAAAGACACAGAAGTCTTTTTAAACTGACATTTGATTTTTGAAGTCCATGAAAAAGTTAAAATAAACAAATAGAAAGGGCTATAGATGGAATCTACACTATCCTCATATGCAGAGAAGGGAGCTGAGAAAAGAAGTGCAAGTCCATTGCCCTGGGATCTAAAATACAGGAAGTCAAGGTAAGATTTTCTGTCTGTTTGATACGTGCAGACTTTCTGTGAACATATGTACAATAAACGACATAATAAACCCTATAGTTAACTGATAATGCCAGAATCCAGAAATGTTTTTTATGTTTAAAGAAATTAAAATGTTATAAGGAGAATTTGTTACATTTGAGGACTTAGTAAAATTCAATTTAACGTCAATTGTTAAAAACAAATAGTTTATTTGGCTGAAGAGAAGTTTTAATTTTTAGCAGTTAATCTATATTTTCTTCTAACAGACTGATAGTTATAAATTAGTTCAAAGGCAGGGTTACAACTATCTTCAAATTAGGTCTGAAAAAGAAACTACAAACATTGTCAAAGGTTAGTCAAAATGACAGGAACATCACATTCAGAAAACTTAGGAAATTTTCCTTAAAAAATTGTTAGGAGCTAAGTACTAGTAGTGTACTTAGGAAAAGCTTTCGTGGCTTCTAAATAAAAAGCATACATGAGATAATCATACTCACTTTCCATGTTTACATAATACTCACAAAATATATATGGAAAACTTTACCCAGAGTAATTTTATATTCCATGTCATAATTTGGTTTATTTTCCTTTGCAAGGATAAAACATCTATTAGTAAGAATCAGACTAATACAAACATTTCAAAACCACAAGATCTTAACTATAGTTTTTAGTTCCTAAAATCTGTTTATCTGAAGAACATCATAATGTAAAATATCACAATTATTTGAAGAACATAATACTTTTAAAAAACTTAAGATAAAATAGAAAGCATCCATCACAGAAATAAATAGAATTGCAAAAGGGCATATTAAACGTCTACCTTTTCAAACCTAACCATCTAGAAGCAAGATACTTTACCTATAATAGCCAGAATGGAATTAATGTCTTTAAAAATGCAAATATTTTCAGTATTTGAAGGACAGCTATTTCAATAGATAACATTCTGATAACTAGGCTGCAATAGGACAAGTCATGGTAACCGCTCTTTTTATTTGATTAAGACTGTAATAAAAGGCAATTTTTAGATCCTATTATTCCAAAGAGGTTTAGGTTTTTTTTCTTCTTCCCACATGTGTGATGATTTCTGGATGTTTTAGTTCAGGGCATCACACCGGTGCAGTCTTGCAGTGCAGTCCAAGGCAGCTGCAGCAAGTATTTCCCACCAGGAATGAAAGGAGCTAGGCGGGTAGAAGGCTTGAGGAAACAATCTAGAAAACCACAATACAGTGTGTTGGTCCTTTACCCATAAACAAGCTTTTTAGACTAGATCCATAAAACACAGTTTATTATCCAAAATTTTTAAGGAGAATCTTTTGTTAAATGTTAACAAAAGAACGACTACCCCAGTTCCCTTTAAAATGCAATCCTTAAAAAAGAAATTCAACTCCCAAGTCTTTTTGAAAAGTGCTTAAATGATCTGGAGATAAATATCACTTGGTATCCTTGATTCCCAACAAATGGCTTTTTCCATTGTTTCCATTAATTTCACTCATATTCCTTTTTTAAAAAACAAGGCCCTTATCCTCATCAGCAAAACAGAGATGTATGATTTAGCATATATAACCGGTAATTACATACTAATTTACGAAAGATTAATTTTTTCTCTTTTTGTCAGTTCTCAAGAAGTCTTCTCGTGATTAACTGTAAACAGGAATGGTTTACACCTCAAATTAGAAGCCATTAATTAGCATGACGAAGTCAACTGCAAGATACACAGATAATTTAAATTATTTAATCACTAATCACCTTGGCTAAAGTGTAGTATACTCTTTCAATATCCTTCGGTAGGTTATTGATCTGTCACTAAATTACCTCCAGATCAGTTCAATATTAGCGTTCTTTTCTTTCTCTCAGGTTTACATTATTCCTTCTTGTTAACACTTAAAAAAAGCTTTAGGGTTCTTTAATCCCAAATCCTTAATTAGCCATCACTAGCCTTTTTGTAATTAGGAAAGAGTATCTGAAGTACAGATCAGGAGTTCGCTTTGGCCATATAACAATAAGAAACATTTTTAAAATGTACGCTTAAGGCAATGGCAGTAATAAAAGATATACGCAGAGGTGACTTCGGCAAATAACGGGCTTGCAAACGCAAGTGCTCAACAAAAAGCGCCCGAACCTCTCTCACGATATACAGCACTCCAATAAATTACACAACACTTTGCATAGGCTGCAGAAATAACGCAGGACAAGACTTACACAGATGCCAATCCGCAGCATTTATACACATGCACATGGCAAGAGACAGAAACCAAACACTATCATTCAACTCGGGCAGGGCAGCGCGATCCCGAGTTTGCCCAGCGTGAGAGTGCTCTCTGCGTGTGTGTCTGTGTGCGCGCGTGAGAGTGAGACCCATCCTCGGGCCATTTCCCCTCTCTGGGCAGTTTTGCTTCATTTGTTTCCTATTTCTGCTACATAGAAACTAACTTCCATCTCAGCCCCAGCCAGCGCCGCTGAATAGAGCCAGTGCTGCGGCTCCGTGTGCGTCAGATCCCTCCGCGGCCGCCGCGGCCCCCTCCCTCCCGCGATCGGCCTCCACAGAGAAAGCGCCTTCCAGCCAACCGGCGGCTCCGGCTCCGACATCTTCTTTGCCTGGAAATAAATAAATAAACCGCACCTTCGGGGGCGGGGGCGGGGGCGCGGGTCTCGCCGCGCCGGGGGCGGGGGCGCTGGGGGCACGGGGCCGAGGGCACTCCTTTCTCTGCGCCGGGGGCGGGGGCGCGGGCCGAGGCTGGGCCGCGAAGGCGGCGGACTCCTTTCTGCGGCGGAGGGATCCGCGGCGGAGGCGGCGGCGGCCGTAGCGGCTGCCTGAGAGTTGTTGTTTCCTCCTCCTCCTCCTCCGCCTCCGCCGCCGTTGCTTGAATGGTGGAGCCGAGGCTCGGCTCGTGAACACACAGTGACAGCTATAGGGCGGGCGGCGGCACCATCCCCGCTTCCCCTCGGCGGCGGGGTGTCCCGCCGGCGGCCCCGAAGTGACCCATAAACATGTCTTGTGAGAGGAAAGGCCTCTCGGAGCTGCGATCGGGTAAGTCGGGGGTCGCCGGGCCGCTGGCACCGGGCGATTCCGCCCGCGGCCCCCGCCCCCCGCGCCCGCCGCTCAGCCTGTCTCCCCGTCCCTCTCTCTCCCGCGCAGAGCTCTACTTCCTCATCGCCCGGTTCCTGGAAGATGGACCCTGTCAGCAGGCGGCCCAGGTAGGCGGCGCGCGGCGGCCGGGCCGGCGCTCCGCTCGGGCGTGGGGGAGGGCGGCGGCGGCGCGGGCGGGCCGGGGCGCGGGGCTCAGCTCTCCCCGCTTTGTTGTTGCAGGTGCTGATCCGCGAGGTGGCCGAGAAGGAGGTAAGGGCGGCGGCGGCCCGGCGCGCCCCCCGCCGCGCGGCCGCCCGGGGCCTGCCCGTCGCCGCGCCGCCGCGGCCGGGGCTGGGGGCGCGGGGCCCGGGGTCCCCGGCGGGCGCGGGGCGGCGGGGGAGGGGCGCGGCGGGCCGGGCCGGGCCGGGCTCACGGGGCGTCCTCTCCTCGCAGCTGCTGCCCCGCCGCACCGACTGGGCCGGGAAGGAGCATCCCAGGACCTACCAGAATCTGGTGAGACATTCACCGCGCAGAGCAAAGAAACTTTTCCCCGAGTGGAATAAAAATTGAATTTCCCACAATTTTTTACAGAGACAAAAACTTGGCCCAGGAACGTGAAAGCTTCAAAGGCCACGGGGAGGGTTGGGAGGCCGGCGCGGGGCCGCGGGGGGCGGCGGCCGGGGGCACCCGCACCCCGGGGCCGCAGGGGCTGCCGACAATTTATTTGCGATATTTTGTTAATGTGCTAGAAATAAAGATACGTCATGAGTGTTGTGCAGTGAAGGCCGGAGGAGGAGGGGCCGGCGCGCGGCCGAGCGGCGGGGGCGCGCGGCGCGGCGGCGCGGGAGGCGCGGGAGGCGGCGGCGGCGCGCCCGCTGCTCCGTGCTGCTCGCCGGGCGCTGCGCGGGCGGCGCGGCTTTCACCGCCGCACACAATGGCTGGGGCCGGGCTGCGCCGAGTGGCATTAGCATTTCACAGGCAGCCCGTGGAGCCGCGGCGGAACCGTGGCAGGACGTTCTCTTTTCGTCTCTCGCTTCTTGGGCCTCCCTTAAATTTTGAGCTGGGTTTTTTGTTGGAGGGGTTCCGATGTGTGCTGGTTGGCCGGCGGCACGTCTCTTATTTACGCATTTTCGCGGAAGCAGAAAGACTGAAGTCCGAAGTTTAACAGGCTTTTTCTCGTTTTGCTAATTCTCCTGTTAACGCCTCTCGTTCAATTCAAAGCTGTTGTAGGCCGCTGAAGAGTTTTGATTTTTACCCATATTCAGTGTTGGAAGGGAACTTGGCAAGTAAAAGTTTTTTGGTTTATGTTGGACTGTATTTTGTTCAGAAGCTTGAAAAGTACCTAATTGTTAATTTTGTGGATTTTTCAAAGTGAATAGTAATTTTTAAAAATTGACTTCTGAAAGTGGACCTATTATATAAATCTTGTGAATGGAAAAGTAAGGTATTTGTATTCGGGGGTTACATTTTCCATTTTCTTTTCTCCTCCTAAACTGATTTAGATTGTTTTTATGAATATGTGTGGGGAACAGTTAAGCAGCCACACTGGGGCGAATCAAGCCTTGGAAATCTATGCAGTGCATTGGTTTTTCTCAGACGTATTTGCAGCTGATGTTTTAAGATAGTTATGACGACTAATGTTACTTCATAAGGGCTTCTGAAACGACAAGGAAGTTTCAGTTAGCTTAGAATTGAATGTCTTCTGTGAGGTGAAGGCATGAGGTGATTTTGATGGTTTGTGTTTCCTTTGGGTATAGAAAATCTAACTTTTGCGTCTAAATCTCTTATGATTTAATATAGGTTGTTAGTAAGTGCTCACAGCTGTTAAAGTAAGCAGGGGTACTTAGGGTTAGTAAATTTAATAGAAAGTTAGTGTATTCATTTCTATACTTGGTTAGTTTTCAAGTAGTGACTTAGGCTAGTTTCATTAAATACTTGACTAAAATGCATGGAGTTTGAAGCAAACACTAAGATTCAATAACTGCGGTATTAATTTTTAAGATGTAAATATTTGATAAAATCTTAAGTGGATTCCATGTCTTCCTTATTGAAAAAATTATCATGAAGATTATAACATTCCATTTTTAAGAATTGGGCAGATTTTACAAACCCATCTTTTTATCTAGTAAAAACCCCACTGAAGATTGCTGTTTTTTCTTAACTTGGAGACTCTTGATGTTATATGTTTTAAATGAAGTGGCTGATAGCATCTGGTCAAATTATGGTAATGTCTAATCCTTTTAGGTGTATCATTTTGTTTTCTCCAGTAAAAAGAAGAGCGCCAATGTTGGTTTCTGTTTAATTTTTTGAGAGGCTTTCTTATTTCTCACATGTTAATAAAATGAATTTATAATCCTAGTCTCTTGATCAGATTTAGGACACAATAGGCAGTGTCTTCATCAGGGTGTTATTTATCAAAATCCACCTATTTTGCATGAAAGTGGTTTTTCTTGCTTGGAGTGTGTTCACCTTTTTACCAGAACAGTCATATTGGCATACTCATGAGACAGTTAAGAATTCTCATTAGAATTCAGAGTTCTTTGGTTCATTTTCTGTTTTTATTCATTCAGCGTATTGCTCACTCAGTATCTACTGGGTCCAAACACCATTTAAGGTGCTTTCGTATCCCTTAACCTATCTATCTAGGTGTGTGAGTATTTGGTTTAACTTTGACTTTTTTATTGGGATTTAGTTAGCTCTGAAAACAATTTGGAACATAAGGTATTGGAGCACATTTTTGTTTAATAGTAGGATCTTGAAACTTTATGTCTAGATGAGCACATGCAAAATCTCTTATACAGTATTCTTTATTGTCTTAATTTATTCTTATGATTTAAAAAAGTTTTATTTTGTTGCCTATCAAATTGAGTTTATTTAACATTGGTTTGAAGATTGAGTGAAACCAAAGTAATAACTTTTGTTTGTGGTTTCAGTAGTGTCTACCTCCACCTGGAAATTTGTTGCTTCATTAACTGATAAATTGAGTAATATTTTAAATGGGAGAGTTTGTATGTCTGATTGAAATTCCTAGAAAACCTCAACTTAGTGCTGTTTAGGATGGAGTATGATATTTGTACTTGTGAGCTTAAAAATAGGCATAGATCAACATCTGCAGTCAGCATGCAGATAAAATCACAGTGACTGAGTTTTGACCAAGAGGAAAGTGGAGTTTTAAAAGTTTACAGATTGAAAAAATAAAATTGATGCATTTATTTCAAGTGTGGTTGAAGGTTTTGATTATGATTATTACCATTTACCTTAAATTTAAAACATTTTTAATGGTGAATGGAATTTGATAGGAAGTTAAAGGTTTTTTTTGGCTCTATAGTATATGTTTAATCAGATTTATATTTTTTTAAATGTGAGGTTGATTTTAAAGCAAAATGGCATTTTTTTAAGCTTTTATTAGAACTCTTATTTTTTTAAATGGAGCCAAGCATAGGTGGCAAAATTTTTATAGAATAAGAAAACTCAACTAATTTTTGGACAAAGAGAAAGCTCTGCCATTTATTTATTTCTTAGTTTGAATAGTGAAATTAATTGGTTTATTAAGTTTTCCTTTCTAGTTTTTACCTTAATTAGTGGTGATTGCATACTTATGAGGTTTTGAGGCAGAATTTTTAAGCATTTTTACCAGATTTAGGACTCTGATAACATTTCTTGCTTACAAGGCATTTTTTTTTTTTTCCAAAACTGGGTTCATGTTTTGCTGATCTATTAAAGTGATATAATTCTTTATTTTTTGTAGTGGTATTTGTTTTTCTTAAAATGATTCCACTTTATTAGAAATCCTTCTATTCAAGTGAAAGGATTGGGAGTCAGGAGATATGGGTTGTGTGATCTTAGCCTTGCCAACAGTTAGCCTGTAGGTAGTCATGGAATTTCTCTGGGCCGCAGTTATCTCATTTGTAAAATAAGTGAATGGAAATTTTGTAATCTGATTTTGAACTAGAAATAGTGATACAATCTCTCTAAGAGCTCAACTCTTTCATTTTGGAGTTTGATTATCCAAAACACAGAAAAGTAGATCTACACAAATCATGCAGATTAGAAGATTGTATAAATGCTGTTATAGTGCCATTCTTAGCTTGTAGTATCATTTCTCTATACAAAGATGAAGATTTTTTGAGACACTAAGTACATTGTAGACTACCTCTTTACTCTATAATTAGTGTGTTTTTCACCATGGTTTAAGTACTAGTTTTCATAAATTATTGGTGGTCTTAAAATCAGAGATGAATAGGAACCATGAATAGGATTTACTTAAGTATATATCTTAAGTACGCATTTATTTAGAGTATGCTGATTAATGTGAAAGATATAAAACCTAGAAAACAAATTTTAGGAAAAAAATAGATAACATATTAAATGTTTTTGAATCAGTGATTCCCATCTTATATTAAAGATAATATTGTACTTTTCAGTATAATTTAGGGGGGTATATAATGAAATAAATTTATATAGTAGAGTTACCATTTCCTTTTTTAATAGGGTATCAATCAAATAGTAAGCTTTGCTTGATAGCCAGTAAAACAGGGCTTTCATATCTCATAATCATTATAATGAAGAATAAAATGTTAGGTGTGAAGGGAATAGTACGTCCTGAAGGGCTGACGTGGGCAAAACTTCTTCCTTTCTTATACATGTAATTATTCTATTGGTACTTATACCATTATTTTAAAAAGCTTGAGAGATTTACAAAAATTTTTAAATGAAATAAGTACCTGTTAAATTTTTAATACAATTCAGTAATTGTAAAGTGGCGTGAACATAAAGGGGGAGTTGGATTATCCCCTCCCCAACTACACAGTGGTGTTTTATTTGATTGTTATGAGGCAGAATAGTACTACAGGAGTCTGTTTCCCAATCTGTAAAATGGGCTAATAATAGCTCCTATTTTGTAAGAATCTGTGAGTGATAACTGGCGCAAATCAAGCACCATGTAAGGGTTTGTGTTTGCTCTTTTTAGAACTTTAGTAGTGGTAGTAAAATTTCTAATTATAGCTTTATAATATTGTATTAAAGTTTAATTTAAGAAAACCATTTTTATTTTGGAAACAAGCATGTATAACTTTCTGAACATAGCAGCTGCAGTATAAAAAAGGCAGCGTTAAGACTTCAGAAGACACTATTAGTATAATTACTTTGTAGATTCAAGGATGAAATAATTAAGCCTAAGATGTAAAGAAAAAAGTATAGTAAATACCAAAAATAAATAATTTTGAAAGCATTGTGGGTAGACTTGTAGACAAATTTTGCTAGTCTGTGTAGTGATTCTAACTGTGACTGTTTCTGTGGAACAATTAACATTAAGAAATGTTTGGGTGGTTGAAATACCCAGAATTAATTTGAGGTTACATGAAGCTTTTTTTCTTTTGGTAATGATTGGATGAAATTTAGGAATATGTGAAGGGAACTTGGCTGTTCCATATGGCTCCTTTCATACAGAGATGCGGTTTAAAACCATTACGATAGTTTGTATTCTTTTTGGAAATTGTCAGAGAGAAGGTGTTTTTGTCTGTCTGGTTTAAAGATACATATGTTTTAAACAGTTTAATAAAATAAAGACTTTTTTGTATTAATCTTTAAGTGAGCATTAGGGTAAATAAATCCTATGAATGTCAATTTTTTAATCCACTCATAATTTTTTTGTCAGATAGACCACAAGTTTTTGTTTCTTGTATCTGGAAACTCCTTTTGTCACCTATTTCAGGCATTCTTCTTTTTTCCAAGTTTTGTGGTTCTCTCTCCTGTCACTACAGAATTGTAGCAAGTAAAATTGTATCCTATACAATTTATTCTGGACTAGTAATACCAGACAGGTTAATTTCATACTTAATAGTAGTTTCCTCATATAAATTTCAAAATTCATAGGAAAATATCTGTAATACTAAGGATAGTGACCGTTAGTTAACAGAGTACTAAGCATATCCATTTAGAATAATTGACTTCAGGAAAGTCAGGCATTAAAATGAGTGTGTTAGAAAAATTTTGTTTATTGTTTTGTGACGAAGATTAGCCCTGAGCTAACATCCCTTGCCAATCTTCCTCTTTTTGCTGAGGAAGACTGGCCCCGGGCTAACATCCATGCTCATCCTCCTCTACTTTATATGTGGGATGCCTGCCACAGCATGGCTTGACGAGTGGTGTGTAGGTCCATGCCGGGAATCCAAACCTATGAACCTTGGGCCGCTGAAGCAGAATGTGAGAACTTAACCACTATGCCACTGGGCTGACCCCAGAAAAAAATTTTTTAACCGCAAGGATTTTTTTAGGATATTTAAGTTACTTTTGTAATTATGTCTAAAAATGATAAAGGCTATTATGTAATAGGAACCAAATTTAAAATTTTAGAAATAAAGTGTGTCAGAATTATTAGTTTCTGTGATTTTGTGAGGAACTGTGTTGGTGAAATTATGAGTAATTTGTGAAAATAAATTATTTTGGAATTAATAAATATGTTATTAAACATGGAATATAGAGGACTGTAAGTATTTTATAATAGATTGGGGAAAATTATAATACTTGTTTTCTTTATGGAATTTGAGAATTCAGGGTACTGAAAAATCAAAAATTATATTGAACAGTGAAATATATTAGTATGAGAACCTTTGGTCACTACAGAGAAGGCAGTCATCAGGTGTGAAGCAGGTCCACCTTTAGTTATTTGCCACACACACACGTACACACGCAAAAGCAGCCTTATTTGAGCTCATGGATCATAGATAAGGAAAAGGATGGTTGAAAAGCTTTTGATACTAAAAAAATTTAGGTAGCAGCATGGTCTGATGCAGCTTCTGCTTAGGTTACAACTAATTTAAATTATTGAGGAAAGAGATTTATAGTATAAGGGTTAGCTTGTTATTCATGACAGCACAGATGATGGCAGCCTGCTGCAGCTTTATGAAGCACATTGAGAATCCATGTGTTCTGGATTCCAGATGGCCTGTGATCATGATGGCATGACCCTTTATATGGTCTCTATCACGGATAGAAAACAGGCACGTATCCTATCTTGCCAGAGATTATAGTATAAATGCAAGAAATATTTACCTTTACTTGTGTCGTTTGATTCTGGCTTAGTTTTTGGGTGTGGAAATACTAAATTCTGGACAGCTTGGAGAAAGATGCGTTTTCTGAAACAGCTTCACTGCCATTGTATGTGTGGTGTTAGTTATTTTGAGTAAAGTGTTTGAAACTGAAACATTACTAAAAATGAACTGGTCGTTCTCAAAATTATTTACACTGGCATTTTATGAATAAACAGTTGAATTTTTCATCTTTAAATTAATAGACAATAACTTTTTCAACAGAATCATAGATTTGAATTTTAAATTATACTTTACTAAGTAAATAATGTTTCAAAGAAAATTTCTTATTGCGCAGATTTTGCTTAGCAGATATGACTTGGCTTAAAAACAAAACTTAAAATGTGTGGTTTTAAAAAGTGAAATTTTGTCATTTTGTTGTGTTTTAAATTAATTTTTATAGGGCATTCTTTGTGGTTTGTGGAAACCTTAATTCTGGATAGAGTTTTTTTAACAAAATATAGTCAGATTGTGATGAATATAATTTGGAAGAGCGGTATTGCCTTTTCTTAATGGATAAATTTGTATTGATAATTGCATTGGTAATACTAAGTGAATTATTATGTAAATTAATTAGGTTCTTAGGTGGTTGACTAAATTGTGAATATAAGAAAGTCTTTAATGCATGTTTATTCACAGTTAATTAAGAGTAAATAGACTACCAAGATTAATTTTGACACTTAATAAGCTTTTATATTAATTTTATTATACTTCTAATTACAGAGAAATCATGAACATGTAAGAGTCCTTCTGAGAATAGAGTTACCCAGCTTAGAGGATTTGATTTGAAAAATGGTTTTATGGGTTCTAGTAAGTTTGTAATCATAAAACCTATATGACAGTGGGGGTGAGGGGGAATAAAGTTTTGAGAAGGAAACTGTAATGTAATAAAAATAACAGTAAATTTGGAGTCAGGAGACCTGGGTTTGAGTACTATTTTTCCTACTTTCTGAATGTATGACCTTGGGCAACCTGTGTAACCTTGGACTTCAGTTTTCTTTACTTGTGAAATGGGGAGAATACTTAACCTTATTTGCCTGTGAAGATAAATAAATTTTGAGAGTAAATATTCCATATATTTTTCTGTGTGGATAAGCTAATACAGCAAAAAAAAAAAAAAAAGCTCAGAAAATGTGAACTTGCTTTAAAGATTATAGATATAGTTTAACCTACACTTTATAATAATGGTAACAGATTTACAATTATAAGTTTAGAAGTTTTGAGAATTTTAGGGACTGGATTTTAATAATAGGCCTTATGGAGTGATTAAATACCAAATAGGGTTTTTTAAATTTATGATTTGGTTATATGCTAGAATAGTCATAAAAATAAGAAGTTGATTCCATTAAGCTGATCTTTTAGAACTCAGAACTATAGTAGAGAGCAGAAGCAACTAGCCTTTCAGATCTGAAAAAATTGTGAAAATAGATGTGAGAAGATCTGAAAAACTGACTTTTTAAATAACCAGTCAGGTGTTCAAGACATAGGGATGAAGTCAAGAGCCTAGTCAAATCAGATCATACTGGTGCTGAACATTAGGTGGGTCTTATTTTCATAGGGACTCCTTAATTGAGTATTAGGGGAAGGACTGGCATTTCTAGGTCTCACAAGTAAATTGGGTAGTTGGAATGAGTATATTGATCTAACTTCACTTTGAAAAAGGCTTTAAAAAGATAGCCAATTTTTTTTTCCCTGTTTAGGTCTAGAAAGATTTTTTTCAACATGAAAGTTCAACATGTAGTATGTAATGTGGAATGTAATTAAAGTAACAGCAACTCTTATGTCAGGTACTCTGACTACCTCCCAAGGTAGTAACTGTTGCAATCCCAGTCTTATAGATGTGGACACTGAGACTTGGAGTAAATGTTTTCCCCACACTCAAAGTTTCAGTCTAGGCTGTTTGACTTGAGAGCTCTTAAACTACTGACCTTTTCTTTAAAAATTGAGTAGAGAAGTTCTTAATGACAGTATGTCTGGTGGAATGCAGTGGCTTTCAGGTTCTTTATATTCTCTTCCCACTGATAACACTTACCTTCTAACAATACGTTCCACCTATAATGGCAAAATTTTCTTGGCTAGAGAGGACGACTGTTTATATGAAGTAGCATACCAAGCAGAAGTAGGTTGATTCAGCCAAAGATGTAGGAAAATAAACCACTGACATAGCTCAGTTTCTTTTCTTTTTCCTTCCTTGCTATAATTCACATTTTCAGAAGCTGATTCTATTGTTCAAATTGTAATTGGTAATTCTAGAAATATTTTACATATGCAGTCTGATAAAGGAGTGATGCAGGCTTATGATTTGGGCCAAGGCGGACGACGAGGCATGAGCAGAGTTGCCTCTATTTCACAGAATTCTGTTACCTCTGCTGCTGAAAATGTTGCTAGAACCAAGGATCCTTCTTTAGATCAGGGGTGGGTAAACATCTTGCAGGAGACCTGTTTCTGCAAGGCCCTGAGCTAAAGTTACTACATTTTTAAAGAGTTGTTAAATATATTTATATGCAACAGAGAAAGTATCCTCAAAGCCTAGAATATTTACCACCTGACCCTTTACAGAAAATGTTTGCTGACCTCTGCTCTAAATAACATGACATTTACAAAAAGGATACCTTTGTTTAATTCAGGTTTTAACTATTAATTATGGACAGTTAACTAAAGATTGTTTTTACACCACATCAAGTGATTCTCAATTGGGATTGGAGGTGGGGGTAGGGATATGAGAAGTTTGAAAAAGCTCTGACTAGCCCCCTGGTCTAGGAGTGAATCTCAGTGGGGTGACATTAGAGTTTACATCCATAAAGCAGGCTCTTATATCCTAGAGAGGGGATGAAATATTTATCAAAAGGGGCATGGATTAAAAAAAGTAGAACACTACTGACAAATCTGCATTTTTTTAATTCTTGTTTTTTAATAGTAATCATAAATTTTATGATATTAACCCCTTAGTTGTTTAATCTGTTTATACCTTGCTTCTAACTTTAAGAGTTGAAAATTTTAACTGTAGAAACATTGAGAGAAGTAGTGTCGATCACATTGATTTCCTTTAGCCATTTTGGGAGAGAGTATTCAGGGTTGTCACTATATCACTGTAGTTTTATGTTCTACTTCTATCCTTGTATTTTTAAGTGTTCCCCTTTATCTGTAGGAATTTATGCTTTTGTGCTAGTTTGCTTAGTAGTGAAAGTGAACTTTAAAATGTTTTTTTTTCTGGCTCAGTTTAATGTCTGTTTAAAACTATTCAAAATGTCTGTCTTAATAGCTTGCTTCCACATTGATATATACATATTTTTGAGGCAGTAGGTACTTTGGCGGGGGCAGTATGAATGTGGGCTCTGGAGTTAGACTGCCTTGGTTTGACTCTCATCTCCACCATCCACTAAATGTATGTGACCTTGGGAAGGTTATTTTATCTTTTTGTACTGTAATTTCTTTATTAATGGGAATAACAATAGTACATACTTCTTAGGGTTGTTAAAATAATTAACTGAGCTTTTACACATAAAAGTTACCGTACTTACCACAAGGCTTAGCAATTATTGTGCAGCTAGTATGTATTAGCTATGTTAGTGTTATTAATATTTATCACACTTTATAATTTAGCCATACTTTTTATGTGTTGAAGAGCTTGAAAGCAGCCCTGGTCATGGAAGGTAATGGGTATGTTAGAATTGAGGATGACAAGTTTTGTTTTGTTTTGTTTTCCCCAAATAATAGTATACAAATAATTACTGAGAATCCAAATATAGACATTTTGGATAAGGGATTTTATTAAAATATCATTTCAAGTTTTCCTTTTAATTTTCTTTTAATTATTTACTAGTATAAATAAATAAAGTTCATTCAAACTAAAAAGCTTAAGTTAATATTGAAGATACAGGGTTCTTACTAATTTGGAAATTAAAAATCATATGTATAGGCATAAATGAGCTAGTTTAATTTATTAAAATTTGTTTTGTTTTTACATTTTAAATAGTTACCCTACAGTCATGCATTGCTTAATCATGGGGATACATTCTGAGAAATGCATCGTTAGGTGATTTCGTTGTTGTGTGAACATCATAGATGGTACTTACACAAGCTTGGATGGTATAGCCTGCTGCACACCTGGGCTCTATGGTGCTGATCT
The DNA here is from genome assembly GCF_057802395.1 of Ceratotherium simum simum. Lineage (NCBI taxonomy): Eukaryota > Metazoa > Chordata > Mammalia > Perissodactyla > Rhinocerotidae > Ceratotherium > Ceratotherium simum. Next base: position 5,233,724 of record NC_141918.1, on the reverse strand, counting down.
TATGGGACCACTGTCGTATATGCAGTCCATTGCTGACTGAAACGTCGTTATGCAGTGCGAGACTGTATTGACATGGATTAATATTCATGAAGAATAATGTTTAGAAAAAGACAGTAGCAAAAGATAATTCTCATTTATTTTTAACAGTATGTATTGGGTGTGTGAGTGTATGTGTGAGAGAGAGATGCAGTTGGGGCCAAAAAGAGTCATGATCCCCCATTCAGGGATTGTAGACCGTGTTAGGTATTTGGATCTCGAAAGAGCAAGGAAAACCTCTGAAGTTTTTTAGGTAGGGGTGAATTGACCAGATGCATATTTTGGAAGGAATATAGAGAATAGAATTGAATGAGGTAGAAGGCATGATTGGATGTGGGAAAGATGGGAGTTTATTGCAAAGATGATTTGAAGTTGGACTGTTATGGAGATATAGAGAGGTAGATAGATTTAAGGATAGGAAGGAAAAGCAGTTGGACTTGGTGATTGCTTGGATATTGGGAATGAGGTGGGAGGAAGAAATGGGCAGTGTAAAAAAAATGTGACTTTGTGGTTTCAGGCTGGATAGATGGTGTTGCCGTTCACTGAGGTAGGAAACGTTTTTGGAGGGTGTTGGCATGAGGATCATGAGTTCATTTTTGCATATGTTGAGTTGAGGAGGCTTTGAGATTCCAAACAAAAATGTCTTTTAAGAAAGTTTGATGTGGAAGCCTAGGCTATTGATATAAATTTGGGAATCATTGGCATAAGGATTGTCCAAGGAGAGAGTATAGAGTGAGAAGAAAAGGAGGGTCTGGAATTGGGGCTCTGGGATCCTGGACCTTAAGGAACTTCATCTTTTAATGGCTAGATTGAAGAGAAGTCAGTAGTTTCTGCATATTTTCATGTGTTCATTTATCTAACAATTTATTAAGCACTGAGTACTTCATTAGGTACTGGATAGACAGATAAACAAGATCTAATCCCATGTCTTCTTATGTAGGACATGGACAAGTAAATTGGCAATTTTAGTATAGTGCAGAGGTCTTATGAACCCCCAAAACAGAGCAAGATAGTGATAGGGCCTATATGTCTGTTTTTTGGGAGAAGAGAATCATAGCTATCGTTAGATTCCCACTGAGGTCTAGGTGTCAAAATATATTAAGAACAATTAATATGATAATTTCTACAAAGTGCTGGGGGAGTGGGGTAAAGGACTGTTTGGGAAGGAGAATAATGTGCTATGGAAACACAAAGATAGAATATCCAAAAAGAAGCGGGCAGGGGTGGTGTAAGTGGTCATGGGAGGCAGTGAGGCATAGACTGAGACATGAAGGAGAATGAGGTGTGGAGGTGGGTGGGTAAAGAAAAGATTTCCAGCAGAGGGATCAGCTTGTATAATCTCAAAAGCCAGAAAGCATGAGGAGTTTAAGAACTGAAAGTATCTCTTCTAACTTTAAAATGAAAGTTGATTTTGAAAAATTGAAATATATTAAATCATTATGGAAAGATTTAGTTGGAAAAAGTGGATTCATAACATTCTGTTAAAAGATACAATTCTGCTATAAGGATTTTCAGGTTCATGATCTGAAATGTATTTTCCAAGAAGACCCTAAAACAGGATTATCAGGAAACTAAAGTAATGAACTTTCTTGTTAAAGTAAAATTTTTAAAATGAATTTTGATCAATTTAAAGAAGTCATATTAGAATAATTGTTGTATGGAAGTTTAGAAATGGAAGGGACTCTATAAATATTCTAGACTTTTTCTTTTAAATTTTATTTTTAAGTAAATTATTTTAGGGAAGATGACAGAAAAGTATAAATACAGTTTTAAAATTCGTATTTTGTTATATTTTCTTCTAAATGCTTTTTCTGTTTAGCTAATCATACTAGTGTTTGAAAAAGTATGTGTTGAGTCAAGATGATGATATTAGGGAAAAAGGGCATCTATAGCTAAATGAGTTAGGGAGATTGTGCATTAAACAAAATTAAATAGATTTATCTCAGAATTTTTCAGAGGGTTTAATAGCATTGTGTTTTGTGAATCTCCAAAGTGGAGATATAGTATGTATAATTTGTATTAGAACCTCTACTGTATGCCAGACTTAGTAATGTTTTAAATTATCTTATTGAAGTGTGACAGTATGGTTCCATGTTGTCTCCATGACACTTGGAGTGTATTATGATAAAAAGAAATGTAGGTTCCTTTTTTCAGCTTAAAAGGATGAATATTAGCTAACTTTTTAAAAATACCATTCCTGGCCTTCTGCAGTTGGAGTATAATAGCTACTGCAAGGTGGAATGAAATGATTTAACCCCTCACCAAATCAGTCTTATCATAAGGAATTCTTAGAAATTTGCCATTATTAAGTGAACTTGACTATCAATTCTCAAACTTCTTGGCCTGGCCTCACAACTCCTTTACATTAATAAAAATTATTGAAGTTTCTTTGCTTATGTGGATTATAATCTATTCATATTTACCATTTAAAAAATTGAAACAGAAATTTAAAAATTTTATTCATTTAAATATAATAAACTCATTTCATGTTAATATAAGTAACATTTTTTGTACCTTATTTTCCAAAGCAAAAGAGAAGAGTGGCATTTTTGGGAATGTTTATTGTCTGGCTTAATAGAAGACAGATTCTTATATCTGCTTGTGCATTCAGTCTGTTGTGACATCACATGTTATGTGGCCTCTGGAAAACACCGTACACTCATGAGAAAATGAGAGTGATAAGGCAAATAACGCCTCAGTATTATTCATAATTTTTACCTGAGAAACCCCGGGGTTTACCAGAGCACACTTTGAGAACAGCTGAACTAGAGAGTATTTAGGTACTACAGTGAGAAATTTTTTGTAACTTGATAACCTAACTATAAAGTGATAAAATAGTGTACTTTATTTTTTCTAATTTAATTCTTTTTAGATTATTATGCAAATGTCTTTACTAAAACATTTTCAGGATGGATAATAAAAATGTCAGCATTTTATATCTTGGTTTCAAATGCTAGCATAAATTAAGCAGCATTTTGAAGTTGTTCCAAAAAGTGTTCAAACTTTTTATAGTAGGTAGATTTATTTTATAGCTAAACTTGAAGTTAACTTAAACTTGTTTAAGTTAACAGTTGAAATTCGGCCTTTCTCTCTGTGAAGTTTTTGGTAAATTATAAAATTCAGTATAGATGTTGTATAAAGTGTTTTTAAATTTTGTATTGAGAATATGAACTATCAAGTTTCTTTAATCCTTAATTATTCTGGAGATATTCTTTATGATATCAAAGATACAAAACATTATATTTTATAGTTGGATGATTTTTTGTTTGAAGTTTTTGAACATTAAAATGTTAAACTGAAACATAGCATTTTAAGTTATAATGCTACATATTTTTTCGTTGTTCAGTATTTGCCTTGACTAGCATCTGTTAATTTATAACTTGCTATATATAGGTTATATTAGTTCTTTAACATTTTTCCTCCTCAGTGAATTAAGTAGTGGTTGGGGTAGCTATTTTATTCTGAGTCAAGTGGTTTCGCAGAATAAACATGAACTTTTCCCCCAAGTAAAATGAAATGTTGGCTATTCAGAACAAATTACTATATTTTTAAAAGTATATTTTATTTACTATAAAGAATTATATCACTTTATTTAGCAATATTTTGTGTGTCTTTCACATAATAGGTGAAGTATTACAGACATTTAGCACCTGATCACTTGCTGCAAATATGTCATCGACTAGGACCTCTTCTTGAACAAGAAATTCCACAAAGTGTTCCTGGAGTCCAAACTTTATTGGGAGCTGGAAGGCAGTCCTTGCTACGCACAAATAAAAGTATGAAAAATTTCTAATAGGATTTAGACATTCTTTTACTCACTTTTTTTTTTTTTGTGTCGTATCTTTGTATCCATAAAAATATGTGTGTTTAATAGGCTGCAAGCATGTTGTGTGGAAAGGATCTGCTCTGGCTGCATTGCATTGTGGAAGACCACCTGAGTCGCCAGTTAACTATGGTAGCCCACCCAGCATTGGTGAGTTGTTTGAGTTCGTTACCAAGTTGATATCCTTTTGGTAAAGAGCTTTTGAAAATAAAAATGTTTTTTAGTTAACTGTGAAATCAGAGAATTTTGTATTAGATACATTAGCTTTCAAAGAGGAAAAACTTATCAGATTTTTTTCTTGTGTCAGTAATCTCAATATTGAAGTCATAATTGTAATTATGGGTTGTATGTATTGTGTCTAATGTAGGCTAATTAGCTCATTGGATTTTATTTTTACACAAAATGGTTAAAATTTTAATGTGTATTATTGAGTTGATTTAGTGGGTGATTGTATCGTAGTACAGATTAGTTATAATGGTGGAAAACAAAAATAGTTTGGTTATTTTTTATAAAGCATAGTGCATTTTTTTGCCTTTAAAATTTCAAAGAAAGAAAATTGATGCAGATAGGTCTTCCTCTTGAAATGCCTCCTAGATTCATCCCTCTGCTACTACCAGGCCCTTGTCTTACCTGGATTACCATAGGATCCTCCAAACTAGTCTTCTTGCTTTGGTGTCTTCTCCTTCTTTCCCTTCCAGGTCATACTGTATAACACTGTAATGTTCATCTTATTTAATTCTACCTTTGCTGTGTCACTCTTCTGCTGAAGGTAGTATAAAGAGGTTGCTGAAGATATTTTAATGGTGTCGTACTTCCTCTACCAACAAGTCTAAACTGCTGACTTGCAGAGACCTTCATATTTTAATCATAGCCTCTTCTCCCACTCCCACCCTTCTGCCTAGCCAGGAAGGTCATTCTCCCTCTTTCTTCCACCTATCTAAATCCTACTTATTTCTTCCTTTTCTGGATACTTACAATACTGGTCATCAGTATTACAGTTTGTAACTTTTGCTTAATGTTTATGTAGTATATCTTTCACCATTGTTTTACTTTCAACTCTTTTGTTTCCTTTTATTTTCCATGTGTCTTAAAAATAGCCTACAAGTTTGGCTTTTAAAAAATGAAATATAGGGGCCAGTGTGGCAGCGTAGTGGTTAAGTTTACGTGCTCTGCTTCGGTGGCCCAGGGTTCATAGGTTCAGATCTCGGGTGAGGACCTACGCACCGCTTACCAAGCCATGCTGTGGCAGGTGTCCCACATATAAAGTAGAGGAGGATGGGCATGGATGTTAGCTCAGGGCCCATTTTCCTCAGCAAAAAGAGGAGGATTGGCAACAGATGTTAGCGCAGGGCTGATCTTCCTCACCAAAAAAAAAAAAGCGATATTACAATCTTTGTATTTTATCTGGGGCATTTTGTCCTTTATATGTAATTATTGATATAGTTGGGTTTCAATCTACCACCTAATTGTTGCTACTTGGAAGATGATCTGGTTGCTTTTTAAGATTTTCTCTTTCTTGTTGGTTTTCTGCAGTTTGTGATATGCTTGGTGTCAATTTTTTTTAATTTATCGTTTTTGAAATTTATTAGGCTTCTTGAATCTGTAATGTTTTTATTGGCTTTGGACAATTCTCAGCCATTGTCTTTAAAATATTGTCTCTGCTCCATCCTCTCTGCTCCTCTCTGGGACTCTAGTTAAACAGGTGCTGAACTTGCTCACTTAATCTTCTCAATTACCCCCTCTTGTATGGTTTTCATCTTTTTGTCTCTGTGATGCGTTCTGAATTGTTTTCTCTGACCTGTTTTCTAAAGGTATCCTATGTAATATTTGTATGGTGGGTAATCATGCATGATCTTTTTTTTTTTTTTTTTAACATATGATAGTCTTGATTAAATAATGATTTCTATATATAATCTTACTATAATGAGAAACTATTAAAACAACAAAGGATTTGAGACACTGGAGTATATTTGCACTTGGAAAATTATAGTACGGGGTAGAATAGTTTCTTGAAAGAAGGGAAAGATAAAATATTATAGGAGCTTCCCCTGCAGGGAGAAGTTTATCTTGTCTTTGAAAAACTGCAGATCCATATAATAAGGGGAATATGTTATGTTCTTTCAACACATTGTCAGGCAGCCCTGTGGTAGGCACTTAAAGTGCGAGAATGATTGATAGTAAATAACTTTCCTCTTAACATTTGCTATGTGAGTAATTACCATGTGCCAGGCACTACTCTAAACACTTTTCATTTATTTTCTCTTAAAACCTTAAATGGTCTATGAGAGGAACTATTGTTCCTATTTTACAGAAAGGGAAATTGAGGCATGAAAAAGTTTGGTGACTTGACCAAGGTTACACATTTAGTGAGTCATGAACCAGACTGACTCCATTATGCTGTGCCTTATTTTCAATAAGCTAAACTTTCAAATAGTAACACTTGGCTACTCAAATTGGTATTAGTCATGTGGTCAGATCAGTAAATATTGCTGACATGGATATAGGGAACGTTAAATATGGCAAAAATATCTTGCATTTTCTGTTACAGCAGAGTAATGCAACTGATATATTCAGGAAACAGAATTAATTACCAAGTAGATAATTGTTGTACCTTTCTGAAAGACTTTATTTCATTTTTAGGGTTTAAGATAAATGTGTTTTTTTCTTCGATTCATATTTTCAGAAACAGATTAGTTCTCTATATTAAAAAAAAACGCCTGTACTAGAAAGCCAATTTTACCTGGTTTTTTTTTTTCGTATTTACATATATTTTTTTAGATCACTAAAGAAAAGCTGGACTAATCAAAACAACTCATAATCATCATAATTTAGTATCATGTCTTGTCAGTTCACCTTGGTGACAATCTTGAATGTCTTGTCACTACTATAAAATTGTGAATAGAGTGGTAAGGGAAAGAAAAATTCAACGGGCTTTTTGGCAGAATAGTTTGCCTGAATAGTAATATAATGGATCATTTCAAGTTATCACAGGATATGGGTCAGAAGATTTCTTTTAAAAATGTGGATGTTCGTAGTACTGACTTAGTTTTTCTTTTGTTGATTCCTCTTTGCTGTTTTCTGTCTGGATGGCTACCCTCTAGATTTTTTTTTGCTCTTTCATTGGTCAGTGTGGTATTACCTCATATCAATGGAAGTAAGAAAAAACCTCCTTAACCTTTTAGGTTTTCTTAGAATATAGATGTAAATGTTTACTATATAGCTAAATATTTAAATTTTAACTCATTTTGGATAAAGATTTTTTAAAAATAAACTTAATTTTGGAATAAGAAATTATTTACCTAAAAGTTGCAGAGATAGTTCAAAGAGCTCCTATATACCCTTTATGCCGTTTCCCCTAATGTTATAATCCTACGTTGTCTGGTGCATTTCTCAGAACTACTAAAACAATGTTGGTATGTTATTATTAACTAAGCACCAGACCTTATTCATATCTTACCAAATTTTTCCACTATTTACCTTGTCTTGTTCCAGGATCCAGTCCAGGATACCATACTGCACTTAGGGTTTGTTCATTTGTTTTTTAAATTGAACTTATTGCTGTAACTCAGAGGATCATTTAAGATCACGGTGTGGTAAATTGGATTTTCCCTTCTTAGATTTTTTTCAAACTATATGCAAACTATTGGTCCTCTATTTGAATATCTCACATTTGTCTCAAACTTTAAAATGTCTAAAATGGAACTTTTTGATCCTCTGAAACTTGTTATTGCAAGCCTGGGAGTCATTTCATTTTAGACTTTTTGTTCATTTCTTATGTCTATTTAGTAAATAAGGCCTATATATTCTGTTCTAGTCTCTTGAATCTGTTTTCCACTACCATTGCCACAGCCATATTTCAGGCCATGGTACTTCTTGCCTGGAGCTCTACATCATCCATTCATTTACCAAGTAAATGTTGAGTCCCCACATTATATCTGGCACTGGATTAGGATCTGAAGTCACAAGATAAACAAGAACATGGCCTCTGCTGTCCTAGAACTTACAGGCTACCTGATTCCCTGCCTCTATTCTTATTCTTATACCCTAGGATTTAGCTCTAAACCAGGATTTCTTAACCTCGGCACCGTTTACGTTTTGGGCCAGATACTTCTTTGTTGTAGGCAGCTGTCCTGTGCATTGTAGGATGTTAATCAGCATCCCTGCCTATACCCAGTAAATGCTAGTAGCAACCCCTTGCCCCTCAATTGTGACAACCAAAAATGTCTCGAGACATTCCTAGATATCCCTGGGGCAAAATTACCTCCAGTTGAGAACCACTGCTCTAAATGTTCGAAGATGCAAATGTGATGACATCATGCCTCCTTTCCCCCAGTGACTTTGAACAATCTCAACCCTATAAAGTGGCTCACAAAACTGACCTTTTCCCGCTTTTCTCGCATTTTCCTCGCCTGTACCCTTTGCTCTAGCTTTGTACGACTCTTTGGCGCTTAGACTCAGCCAAACTCTCATCCCTTTGTCTCTGCACATGTTTTGTTTCTCTCTGCAATGTCTCTCTCTTTTTTGTCCATTCTATGAACATCTGTCTGTTCATCCTTTAAAACTTAAATGTCACTGGGCAGAATTAAGTGCTTATACTTCTCTACTATAACTTTTATCATATAGTTATGGCTGTTTACCTTTGTTTTTTCTACTATACTGTTAGGTCCTGGAGGATGGAGATTATGTTTTACTGCTCTTTATAGACCCAGCTCCTCAACATTAGTAGATATTAAATGAAGAGACAGTAGGTAATTGATGAGCTGGAGAGGGACAAGAACAGTTCAGAAGTGGGTAGGGGTGAAAAAATGGAATAGAGCATTGGAACAAGAGAGAGACTTGGTCCAAGGATAGCTTTGAGGTAAGGAAAAACCTCAGAAAATTATTTTTAGGAAATTCAGGTTCATTAGTGAACTGGGTTATCAATTCATGACACTTGGAGTATAAAAACCCATACCTGTACAGTTTAAGAACCAACTCTTGAGATTATCTCAGTGCTTTCTTATCTTGTTTTATTTTATGGTCTGCTTTTAAGTCCTGACTACTTTGTACCTCCTAGTCCTTGATGTAAACTGTGAAAATTGAACTGGAATTCATTCTCTAGACAGGAGAACCCTAAGTGGTTGGCTGCTCTCCAGCCCTCTAGAACTTACTTTAATAATGTTTCAAAAACAACTACAAAAAAACCCACAAAAGAGCCCACCAATCTCTTGTTATCACTGGCTTCTAACTAATTTTCTAGGGAAGAGATATGTGAATGTGTACTTGGCATAGCAGCATTTACTTTCAAAGGTATTAACGAATCTCTAGTATTCTCCTTTCTCCAACCTCTTTACCCAAATTATGCCTGTTTTCAGATATCATTTACTCTGATTTGCCTATGACAAACAACGCTACTTCAATAATAAATAACACAGGTGGAGTGAGACCAGGAAAGAAGAGACTTAGATACACTAAAGCTATTTTTTATTTTTGTGAGGAAGATCAGCCCTGAGCTAACATCCGTGCTAATCCTCCTCTTTTTGCTGAGGAAGACCGGCTCTGAGCTAACATCTATTGCCAATCCTCCTGTTTTTTTTCCCTCAAAGCCCCAGTAGATAGTTGTATGTCATAGTTGCACATCCTTCTAGTTGCTGTATGTGGGACACGGCCTCAGCATGGCCTGAGAAGTGGTGTGTTGGTGCGCGCCCTGGATCCGAACCCGGGCCGCCAGTAGGGGGAACGCGCAGTTAACCGCTAAGCCACGGGGCCAGCCCACGCTAAAGCTATTTTTAAAGTTAAATTTGGAGATTCACTTAATGCATGCTTATCTTGTGAAAAAGATTGTAGTATGTTAAATTAAAGCAGTCTTTTGCTAATTGCCTTGTTTGCATTTTTCTTACCTATTAGCAAAGTGAACTTTTTATCTCTAGGTTTTCCATATCTTTTTTGTTGTTTTGCCTGGATACTTCTATTTGTTTGTTGTACTTGTTGCTTCTCTGGCAAGGTTGCAGTCTTAGTGGGTGGGGATAAAGAATATTGGGGAATGTGATCCTTAAAAATGTGTGAGTGTAAGGAAACAACTTTGCCTTGAAAATAGCTTTACTGCACAAATATCCAGTTAATCTTAAGAAGCCTGTACATTAAAAGAAGTCTCAGATCCCATCTGCTTTTGTAGTTTTCTCTGAGAAAACTAGTTTGAACAAAGGCAGCAAGGATTTACTAAAAATTAGGTTATAAATCTTGACTGTGCTTTAGTCTAGATGTGTGGCCTTAGGAAAATTATTTAATTTTTCAGCTTCCTCATCTGTAAAATGGGGATAATACCTACCATATCTGGTTATTTGGAGGCTTAAATGAGATAACCAAGTGAGGCACAAAGTAGATGACAGTAAATGTTACTTTCTGTCCTTTCTTACCATAATTATCATTTAATGAATTATTTTGCTAATCTTGAGTACTTTTTTGAAGAGAAGATTCTTTTCCCTTTTTATTTCCCGTGTTATATTTTGCCATGTTTCCAATATTGTATTTGACTTACTCTGCAGTTGGTAATTTCTTAACATATCTGGCGCTGGGCTAGGATCTGGAGTTGCAGGGTTATGTTTTTTCCTCATCTGACTCTATTTCTTACATAACTATTAGATTGTATATTATTGTAAATCTATAAGATTTAACATATATGATTTAACATTTGACGTATCATTCAGTAAATTATAAGATTGTAATAATAATGTATGATTTCTCTCCTGTACGTTTTCTTTCCCTATTATTCTCTCTTCAGTCTTGTACCTTTTCTGCCTTCTACTCACTGCATACTTGATCCTTAGTTAGGTGTATACTCATCACTTATTGAAATTAGTTTATTCTGCCCTATTATTTTCTCAGTAACCACTTTTTCTTTCATAACTTATTTTCTTCTACCATTTTATTCTTTTCTAGTCTTAGAGTTTTATAATTTGTGTTTAATCATTTGTGACTTAGCTATATGTTTGTTGTGTTTCTTATTTTTTTTGGTCTTGGTTTTTGTTTTTTAATCTGTCCCCTGAATGATACTCATTTATTTATCTTTTTTTCCTACTATACTGTTAGGGCCTGGAGGGTAGAGATTATATTTTATTGCTCTTTATAAACTCAACTCCTCAGCATTAGTAAATATTAAATGAAGAGGCAGTAGATAATTGATGTAATTAGTGAACTGGGATGGGACAACAAAAGTTCAAAATGATATCTATATTTTCATTTGGCACAGGTTTTTGCTCTTTTAACTCTCTTCTCCCTGCTTCCCCACCCTTGCTACTTCCTTTTTTGCTTCCTAAGAGTAGCTGGCTGTGAGAGACTCCTAAGATGTATTTGTAGTTTTTTCTTTTCAAGGGAAATAAAGTTAATGTTCATTATGCCAAAGTACCAAATATATAAAATAGACATTATTATTTACATTTTTTTCTTTTGCTTAAATTTCTTTTCAAATTATGATTGACCAAAAAAGGGGAGACACTTTGAAGAATGACGGTTTCCTTAGGTGAGTTTAAATTGTTGCCCTTGTAGCTGTGTTTTATTTTTTTATGTAAATAATAAGATGAAATTAGTTTTTAGGTTATAGATGTTATAAGAGGTATCCCCCCTACTCTGTGTGATGTCTGGCAAGCAGTTCCAGTAGTAATTAGGAAGCACTAGCCATTTCCCCTTTTAGTTTGCATCACGTATTTTCCAAGTTGGTTGTTTGGTTTGATGTTGAATTTCATATCAGTGTAAGTGAGGCAGATTATCATATTTTCTTCATAAAGTCTCTGACTTTTTATTTTGCGTGTCTTCAGAAAACCTTTGAAGTTAAGGATTGAGCATCTTCCTAGACATCTTGAAACTGGGAAGTCCGTGATCAGGCTGAGTAGATATTTATATAAACAGAGAGCAATTTGTTTAGCTCCTTAAGGAAGATGCAGGGGAAAAATGATCTCCCACAAAAATCTTTTAAAAAATAAACGAAAAACTATGTTCAGTGAGATTTACTTTTATAACATATGAGGATTTGATGGTTTAAGGACAGTCAGTATAGATGTTAATATATAATACCCTTGAATTTACAAAACATTTAGTCTCATTTACTTTCATAACAACTCCGTAAGATACCCCCACTTTATTAACGAGGAAACTGAAACTTGAGAGGTAACTAACTTGGTTATATCCCTGGTTACTTTATTTCTGATCTTATGCATTTAACTTTATATCACATTTATATAGCACCTTTTCGCCTTCTCTATGAAATTGTTTATGCATTAGTCTTGTACCATCTATGTCCATTAATTGATTTGGGTATAGGAGCCTTTTGAATTATGCCTCAGAATATGAACTCTAGAAACAATAAAATGTGATAGATTCTTTCAAGTTTGTATCTTGCCAGATTAATACTTAAAATTGAGAGAAAATATTCAGTTCCTTGAGAAAGCCTTAGGAATCTTGTTGGCAAACTGATTCTTTTCTAAAATGAAATTTTTTGTTTTTTGAACCCTCTGATTTCTTCTGCAAAATCAGCTTTTGCTTTTAGTTATATGCCTTCTGATCTATTCTCACTGTAGTCAAGAGATAAAACTGGGATTGATTATCCCAAAGCAAATCTTGTGTTGCTCCCACTTCTTTCTCCCTAAAACCTTCAACTTATTGTCCTTGGGAAGTAGTCTGAAATGCCTGACCGTCACTTAGAAAGCACTCTGCAGTCTGCCCCTACTGTCTCGGTCTCTTCTCTTGACACCTCCCTGTCTGTCCTGTGTGCTAGCGATACCTGACTCCTTATGTTGCTTGAATGCTATGCTCTGTGCAGCCTTAGACCATTGCACATGCTCTTCCCTCAACCTAGAATATGCTCTCCTTCCACCAACGTTCTTTGGCTGTTCATTTTTCAGGTCTTAGTGTAACTGTCAGTTTTTCAGGGAAGTCTACTCTGACTCCTTGATACCCCGCCCCCAATATGTTTAGGGCTCTCTACTGTACATTTCAGGATTTCTCGGTATCTTTTATTTGATGACACTTATCGTTGTTGTAAGTCCTTGTTTCATGTCTGTCTTCCCTGCTAGACTGCAGTCTTCATGAGGGTAAGTACTATGTCTTTTCTTTTTCTCTCTTACATCTCTTAGCCCATACTTGGTCCATATAGATGCTCTATAAATGTTTGTTGACTCAAAATTGAATGAGTAAAATGTTTGACATAAAACTATATAACTTTTAAAAAATGAATTCTTATTAAAGTAACTATAAAAAAATTTTAAAATATTTAAAACTGAAAATGTTATACTATTGTACTATTTTCTGTTTGAAGTAGCATCAGATTGTAGTTTCCAGGAAAGAAAGGAGGATGGTGAATAATATAATCAAGTGATTATAAAATTCTAGTAAATTACAATCCTAGTAATTGTAATACTTGTTTTTTGTTTTTATTTTTTTGTTTGTTTTTTTGTGCTTGTTATGTACTTGATTCGTGAGATATTTTGCTTAACTCTTGGAATCATCTCTTCACTTTCTGCATTTTATTTCAGTTACTATTTGAGTTCTCTTTTTCAGACATTATTCGTCTTTGTGGTATCTGGTAAATCTTAAAAACATGATGTCTTTCAAACAGGAGGTACAACTGAACACCAAAATTGACTATGTGGAGATTTGGAGGGTAGCTACTGTGCTACCTCCATAATAAATAAATAAAATAAAATAATTATTTTAGTTACAGTAGTAAATTAAGGAGAGAAGCTTTCATGGGCATTGTATTACCCAGGTGGGACAAAAAGCTGATTACACAACTATCTGTCTGATGTGGTATCCCTGTCCTACTTTAACTAAAGTTGAGACTTTTGTTCATTGCAGTTACTGTTATGGTGATTTTGTCTTGTTCCTGTGTAGGTCGGTTGCTAGTTACTGGTGCAGGGTGATATAGAGACCAGGTGGTGCTGTAGAAATAAACCAGCCTGTGTTGAATTATTTCCCAGATTATCTCTGGCCCTCAAATTATGAATACTTGGTTGTTATTTCCTGCTAATATCTATATTAGCTAACCTCAGAATAATTATTGTGGCAAGGTTTTTGATGGTGGCATTATACTGAATTAAAGGTTAAAAGTTCCTCCTTATATGATTCCTTCCCTAATAAAATTGAACCTAAATTATCTTTAGTATAGTTCTCTTTTACTTTGAAAACTTAATGGGAAAGATTTTAGAAACAAAACTTAAACAAAATTGATGATCCTTTGTATTATTTTATGTGTTTCAAATCAAACTAGACGTTGAATTCTTTCTAGCTATCGTTCAATCCATTGTCAAATAGGCAATGGTTATTCTCTGTGGTATAGTGTATATTCAGATACTTTAATATACTTAGTCTTTAGAGTTTCTTTTTTTATGATGAGATAAATTTAAATTCCTTGCATCTTTATCACTGGGCATATTTTTCTCAGTCTTTGAATTTAAGTTAATCTCTTTAGACAGTTTAGATTTTTCATGTTGCTCTTTTGAGTTCCTTGAGGTAGATTGAGCTATACTTATTTAAAAAATTAAGGGCCCGCCTGGAGGCGTATTGGTTAAGTTCACACGCTCTGCTTCGGCTTCCCGGGGTTCGCAGGTGTTCAGATCCTGGGAGACCACTTCTCAAGCCATGCTGTGGCAGCCGTCCCACATAAAGTAGAGGAAGATGGACAGAGATGTTAGCTCAGTGCCAGTCTTCCTCAGCAAAAAGAGGAGGATTGATAACAGACTTTAGCACAGAGCCAATCTTCCTGGAAAAGAAAAAAAAAAATCGGAATGAATATGTGCTCAATGGAGACAACCTGGAAAACAGAGAACAGCTCAAAAATCAATTTGTCTCACTGGTTATCTGCTGTTAATACTTTGGCATGTGTCTTTTCAATCTTATTTTCTAATTATCTACCTAACCAGTATGGTAAGTGTGTGCTCTTTGGAATCAGACTGTCTGAATTCAAACCTGGGCTTCACCTCTTGGAAAGTTACATTTTATCCTTCAGTTTCCTTCTTGGTAAGGAATATCCCCTAATTGAGGATAAGAGTAGTATCTACGTTAAGAGGTGGGTGAGGATTAAGTGAGAATATATGTAAAGTGCCTGGCAAGTAATAAAGCACTCAGTAAATATTAGCTATTATTTTCCAAACCTACACATCATAGGAGTGTTCTGTAGCCTTTTTTGTCCCTACATTGTATATTGTATTTTGACATTTATCCACATTGTTAATTGCAGCAGATAAGACTTTTTCTCTCATCAGATTCTTGAAGTCCTTCTGGTAAGAACCTCTCACTAGCTCCAAGCCCTGGTGACTTTCTCCTCTTCATAGCCATTTTCTCAGGGTATTTGACTCTTGACTTTGGCATAACTTCTCTTTTAGAGAATTAATGTAGCTATTTTTTGTGCCCCCATAATCATATCTCCTTTTCATTAGAACATTTTTGTGGTTCTTTAAAACACATAAAAATTTTTGTAAATTTAATGCCTTACCAGATACCTTATACCACACAGTACATTTATCTGATGGGAATTCTGAAATCACCAACACCATACTTAGACAACTTTGTGGACTTGCAGTGAACTTGGAAGGTCATTTCTATAGAGATTGCCCTCTGAGTGCCTGGTTATGGATATAGTATTATTTTGTTGGGAAAACTAATTATCAACTAAAGGGGTAAATCAATTTGAAGTTTGTTTTCATGTAGTCTTGCTGACATGTTTATCACTGTCTTTGTAGTTTACTCAAGTTTAGTTTTATAGGTTTCCAAATTCTTGTTTTATAGTTATGAGTTATTAATCTTACATTTAGAAAGCCTTTATTAACTCAGATCCTGGAGATTAAAATGTAACCTAGGTATTGATTATTCAGAATTCACTCCCTTTTGTACTTTAATTTAGGAACTGTTTATATGGTTATTAATTATAAATTATAACTACTTTTGCATGTTATTTACAGAAACTGTGGGAGCTTTCCAAGTGTTTTCTTGAACCAGAATCACAGAATAAAATTAGTCAAAATATAGTACAAAAATGAATTTAATAAAAACCTGTTAAAATAACCTTCTGGTAAAATACTCTGATATTGTTTCTTAACCTGAGTACCCTTTTTTCTGTATTAGGAGAGAGCCCAGCTTGTACTGAGATACCTTCTGAGTTATAGATTCAATCTTCTCTTTGCCGCTTCCTCTAGTTCTTCTGCTGTCACAAAAATTGATTCTCCAGGTTTTGGAATCTACAGCCACACGCTTCTCCTTGCATTCATTATGCTGCCAGCAAGGCTTTGCTTTCATGAGCTGACAGAAATTGTAGGCACTAGTTCTGGGGCCCTCCAGTTCTGATTGATAAGGGGGAGTGGCTTTCCTACATTGGAGTAGACAGTGTATAGCATGTTACATTGTTCTCAACAGTTAAAAAACAACAACAAAAAAACTAACGTCTACGTTTTTGTTAATTCATAGCAATTTTAATTTATTTCCCAACTCATCTTTTTTAACAGTGGTTAATTTTGATCTTGGATAATTTATTGCAGTTGCACCATATGTTCTTGTCCATTTTGCAAAGTACTTAGCGGAGGGAGAAAAAATTCTAAACATTTTAGAGGGAGGTGATGGTATTTCTGCTTCGATTCTTTATTTGTAGAGATTTTATTGTATATTTTCCTAATATCCTCAAAAATGTAGTACTAAGGTTATTGCAGATGCTTTTTTCTGGCAGCTACCCATTTTTTCTCCATGAAACTTAGTTCAAATGGTACAGATTTATATACAGATTTCCCATGAACTTGGTTCAAATGGTACAGATTTGTGTAGTCAGAAAAACTGAGATAGCTTTTATGTTTATCTTTTTCTAAAATCATTTGCATTGAAATCTTGGTCCTAGCTATAGGAAGAAAGCATCATATTCCTGGATAGAAAGATGTCAGTTGTTTATAAGTGAATGAAATTAAACTTACATTTCCAACAAATTGATTTTTTAAAACAACTTTTCAGTGATCCTCAAATTAGATAATAAATAATTAAAACTAAGACATTTTAAAATGGACACATAATGAAGAATAGCTGGATAAATATTAAAACATGATTAACTATAAAATTAAAAATTTGGTACTGGCATATAAATAGACATGCCATCACTGACCTAACACAGAATATATATAAGATAATGTAATCACAATTTAATGGGATAGAGAAAGATTAGTAAATGAAAAGGCTGGAACGAATGTGGTTGATTTGGGGGAGAAAAAATATCTTTAGAGACTCACCTCATAATGTATACTAAAACTCCACATATATTAAGGAGTTCGGAGTGAGATTTAAACCACAAAAAGGCAAAAGAAAATGTAAGTGGATATTTATTGTACTGTTGGCTAGTGGGAAGACTTTATATTAAATCAGTAGAAGAAATTACAAAAGAAAGGAAAAATATTGAGAGAATTGACTATGTAAAATTTGTGAAATCATGAGATGTCAAAGAACAGCATAATATGAAAGCCAAGTATATTGTGGAAAATGTTTCTAGAAATATAACTGGATAAATTGAAGTTGAGGGAGAAAAACTTGTTTCAAGTCTCTACAGTGTCAAGTTTGAACACAAGTCTGTTGAACTTAAAGCCTAGCTCTTATTTCATTAAGGACTATAGCATAGCTGTTAAAATGCTGTTTATTAGGGAAATCTGTGCAAAATTTTAAAAATAATTGCTTTAGGTGATAGAATTATGAATTTTTCTTCTTTCATGTTCTTATTTTCTGCACTGAGTACGCATTAGTATTATGATTAGAGAAATAAATCAATTCTTGAAAAATAACTAGGTGTGAACTAGGAAAAAAGTGACTTGTGGGGAATTTGATTTATCATCCTAGTACCTAGAGAAATAATGGATAAAAACCTATTGGCTAGATATGTATGTAGTTATATCTAGCTTTAAGAAATCGTGGGCCTTTTGTTTATCTCTAGTAAGTAGTTTTGTAAACTGTGCACATAGACTTTGTTTTAAAGACTGTTCTGAATGATTTGCTACAAATGACACTTTTCACTATTTTGTTCCTTTTCTCTCTTCAGATGTTAAAGAGACTGATATTTCAAATGAGTAATACTGATGTCTCAGAAAATTGAGAAAATATGTTTACTTCTCTGTTTCCCTCTAAATTAAATCCATTTAGCCAGGGCATTTGAAATGAAGAACTATTTAGAGATATTTTGGTTCTGTAAACTGTCTGATCAAGATATCCTCCATTTTTGTTTTATTCTTAGACTTTGTTGTTTTATTAATGTGTAATTTATTCAATAAATTCACCAATATCATATCACCATATCAATATATCATCTACTAAGTGTCAGCCACCATTGTCAGGTCTTAGGCTAATCAAAGAACAAAATAGACAAAAAAATCCTGTCGATATGGAGCTTGTTATGTTGTAGTGGGAGGCAGTGAGAAATGAACAGTGAATGTAATAAGCAGTTGTATGGCATCAGGTGATAAGTGATGGAAAAAGAACAAATTTAGAGCTACATAGAGTTGGATAAAAAGTTATGGGTGGTAGTAGGGAATGGGTTGTGATTTTCAATGAGCTGATCAGGTTAGGCTTCATTGAGAAGTGACAGACATCTGAGAAAAGAGTTGAGGGAGGTCAGGAATTAGCCTTATGTGGACTATTCTAGCCAGAGGGAACAGCCAATGCAAAGATCCTAAATTAAGAGCATACCTGATGTGTTGAAAGAGTAGAGGAGATTAGAGTGGCTGGAGCAGACCAAGTAAGGGAGAGAGAAGTAGTGTGTGAGGTCAGAGAGTTAATGGGAGACAAGATTATGCAGGGCCTTGATAGGCTAATATGTAAGGAATTTGTTGTTTATTCTGAATGAAATGAAGAATATTGCAGTTTTGAGCCAGAGGAGTGATGTTACAAGGTGAAGGGTTAGGTTACTTTTGAAATTTACTACAGTCTTACTAGAGAAGGTGACATTGTAACTGGCCCTGGAGGGTAAGAAAGAATTTGCCAAGTGAAAAAGATGGAGATTTGCTTTGGCAGGCTTAATTTAAGGATATTTCCCATCACCATTCTTATGAAAATAAAGGTACTTTTAAACCAAAGTCGTATTTGCACGTATTTGCAGCTTGACTTAAGGTTAAAACTATAATAATGTCATATAAAGAACTTATTCCTTTGTGACCTCTTATATCTGTTTAACCATGCTCGTTTTAAAAATTGATGTTCTAGTTTAATAAAATTTAAGGAGTTCCTATAATCTAAGAGACATTTCCTTTTTACTCAAAAATCTAATTAGTCTATTAACAGTTTCTTTACAAAGTGAATAATTGCCATTTGCCTTTCTGCCATAAAACTATAAATTAAATTGTACCATCCTGTGTATCTTATTATTAACTGATTTTCATTTATATACTTTTTTATTTTAAAGACTCTATACTCAGTTGTGGGGAAATATGAATAAGACAGAATTTCTGTCCTTAAAATACTTAAGATGTGGTAGAGGAGATAGACATGCAAATGATATAGTAAAAGAAAATGTGAGTTTGTTGAATGGGAGTCCTAAAACATCCTCCTCTCTGCCTTTGTAAAAATTCTCTACCTATTCGATCTGGTCAGGCCTTCTTCAAATTCAGCCTTCTCAGTTGAATTTCAACTATTGAACTATAATTATATTTTCTTCTCTGACACTCTGTATCAAGTTTGAACTACCAACTTATTACCTGGGAACTAGACGCACTCTTCTTGTCTGTAGTCATATTTTTTAGTCCTGTTGCACAAGTTTGTAATTTGGTTGAGAGCAAGGACTGTGCTAGGTACCTTCTCCCTTAGGATACAGTCATAGTATTGGTATTCAATAGTTAATTGGTAGCCAAGCATAACAAAGGGTAGTGTGGAATATAGTTTTTACTATAAATATGTTTCACTTAATTTTATGTTTCTGGGATGTTTTATTTGAAAAGTTGAACTGTAAAGTAACTTTTTGAAAGGGATGTTCTTTTTTTCAGTTGATTTCCCAAAATGAAAATAAAGATTTAATCCTAGTTTAGGCAGAGATTCAGTAAACACTATCTTTAAGAGAGCAGTGACATTTCCTTTTTTCTCTTTACTTAAGGGGAGTATTTTTTGCTTAGAAAATACTTCTTCAACTCTGATTTTGAAATGGTCTTTATAACAAATTCATTTAAAAAAATTCTAACATGATATACAAGTACTTGATCATCACTAAAATAATAGTTTTGATATTGTAATTATCTCCAACAATCATTTTTATACCTGAACAGTGTTATTAAAATATTTATTTAATAAAATTTGACATTTTGAGAATTTTGTAAATTTTGGATGGAAAGAATTAAACTACGTTTTGGCAACACTGTCAGAGTTTGTGTTATATGTCATCACTTTTTTCTTACAGAACAGACAGGTGAGTCTGAGATGTCATTGATCCTTAGTGTTTGGACAAGATCATTTGAGTTCTTGTTTGGCAGGACAGTTAATGTCTGTGGTTTTGTGTGCTTCTTGCTCTAAATTGGTTTGGAACCAAAGCACTGGAGGATGTCTTTTACGAGGCCATTTCTGTGCATAAGGAAAAATGTATCAGGCCTTATTAGAAACTTAGTGAATCACTGTTCAAGCCTGAATATGCGAATTTACAACTGTCTAAGCTTGTCTTAGATATTCCCTGATGGTGAACTTATATCCTAATAGCAAGAGATGTACTCTATTAGAATATAAAATGATTGATGTAGTAAAAGAACATATAAGCATTATGTAATTATTCTTTGAAATATTATTACTTTAGAACCTGCGAAGCATTCTTCTGTGTATCTCCTTGCTAGTCCCCAAGATTTTTTTTTTGCTTTCAAGTATAGTGTGAGCCAAACATTTATTGTGTGTGAGTAAAATAATAAATACTGATATTCTTGACAGTACACCTGAGATATTTATATTTCATCAACTTGGGGGCATAATTGCTAGGCTCTAAATCTAGGTTAAATAGTATTTTGTATATATGGTTAATTTTCTTTAGGACTAAATTCACGTGAGAAACTGTAGTGCTTACTATCCAATGTAGATGGCAGTCAACAGTAAAAAAAAAAAAAAAAAAAAAAAGCCTCATATTAAAAGGTAATCTATAGGTGAATAATGTGCCTGCAGATCAGTCAGCATGTATTTATTGAGCACCTTCTTTGTCCATACTTATCAGAACAGAAAATAATACAGTAGGAATTTAGATGGAAGAGAACATTTTGTGCTAGAGTCAGCACAGCAGGCTTTGGGGCAGAAGATAAATTTCAGTCATATCTTGAAAGATGGTTAAAATGGATGAGTTGAAAAAAAGAGCTAATAGGTCCTAGAGAAGGAAACATTATACAGGTGTTTGGCAAGATCCCTGGTTTAATTTTTTTTTAAATAATGCATTGAATTATTACTCCGTCTTCATTTGTTGCAGAGTTTTTTAAAACATCATTTGGCATCAAATTTAGAGTGTTCAAGAATTGCTCGTTGATGAAAAGTAAAAATTACTGGATCCAATTTTTAACTGCTTTTGTAAGAAAACTTATAGGGGCCTTTTTTAGAAATTATATCAAATAAAAATGATTGTGGTTTTTAAAGAGCATTAGCCAGAGAGTAAAGAAGTCTGAATTTTAACCAAGCTTCATGCCCAACTTACTTTGTGACTTTAGACAGGTCATTTAACTGAATTTGCTTGTTTGTATAATGAGGATTAACTGTTTTGGAAACTTTTAAGTAGGAGCCATATACATTAGACAACATCTTTGTTTTTACCAAATATGAAAAATTAGAATATGTGAATTCTTAAAAGATGGTAAGAAAATTAATTTCTGAATTATGCTTATTTTCCCCCTTTTCCTTGGTAGCGGATACTTTGTTTTCAAGGAAGCTGAATGGGAAATACAGGCTTGAGCGACTTGTTCCAACTGCAGTATATCAGCACATGAAAATGCATAAACGAATTCTTGGACACTTGTCATCTGTGTACTGTGTAACTTTTGATCGAACTGGTAGACGGATATTTACTGTAAGTAATTTTTAAAGTATTTTAAATTTTTTTTGATTAAATTTTTTAAGTAAATTATTTTAAATTACTTAAAAAATTTTTGAATTACTTTATACTTAAAGTGTTATCTTAATTCATATATGGAATTGAAGAAACATTGCTTATGTTTGAACTTGAAATAAAACCTTTGTTTTTTCTTTTAATGAAAAACTGGAAATTCAGGTAGTTTAGCTTACCATATCGGAAGATTTTACTTAAACTCAGACTTTATCCAGGTTTGGAAAGTTCCTGAAAGACGTGTTGTAGCACAGTCACAGCTATATTTTGGTCCTACATATGGATAAGTGTAATTCCTAGTATTATATCAGATATGCAGTTTGACATTTTATAAGATGTCTTACAATAATTTTAATTCTAAACCCAGGGCATTTCCAAAGTGTGTTAAGCAAATTGAAGGCGATTATTAAATGTATTTCTTTATATTATCAGCAGAAAACTGCTTGCTTGTCTATGGGAAATTTCCCTTAAAAGAGTGATAGAAAAAACTTTGAGCATATCTAACATTCTTTGCTTATTACCTTTTATCCTTAACACCTCATTCCTTAGTGTATCTGATGTTGTATTCAAATAAATCTTTGGATTTATTTATTTGTTATTGTTTTATTTTAACTTGAATAGAGAAAAGCAGAGTTTTTCATCTTTAGTGAGAAAATTACTTTTGGAAATATTTCAATTTATTTTTAGGTACCTTAACTCTTACATCCACTGAGGGTAATAGTTACTACACTATCATGGTTGTACTTATAATTAAATACTACCCTGTGGCTTGAAGGTATGCACTCCTTTACAAGGTCCTTAATTTCCTTTGAAATAAAAATGTGGGAAATAGGAGTTAAAGTGGAAATTCCTATCCTTGTCCTGGAAGAGAGCAGCTGTGAATGTTATATAGTCTCGACAGTTATAGATTTCTCATTTAAGTAAATATGCTTGTAAACTGAGGTTTATTTATGTCTACTCCTCTATCCATACACCCAGTCATCTGTAAAACAGCTAAACAGGAAATGGGAAAGGATTTTCATACATATCTTTTCCCTGGCTCTAACCCACTTCTAGGCATTTGTAGATCATTTTCTACATCAGTATTCTCCCCTTTCACCTTCTCTTTTATCTCCATTCTCTGTGATACAAAATAAAAGTGAAATTTTCTAAATTTACTGACAGAGGTTATTATTTTCAGAGTGGAGAACAGGTATCTCTGTATGTGCTAAAGTGCTTGATATACCTGCAACAATAATTTGCTCTCAAATGGTAATGGAAAATTACATTTAGCTTTTTCAAGTTCAATATACTAGTTTAAATTCACCTCTCAAAACATAAAGTAAATTTGGCATTTCTAATGTTTCAAAGAATTCTTTTGAAAATAGTAAACTGAAACAATGAGAAAGAAGCATTATATTGTGTTTGTACTTCATTTTGGTGAGTATAAACTTATGCCATTGCGTTGGGATTCTAAAAAATATATAACTTCTTACTTAATTTTTGATGTTCAAGTACCTTGTGCACCTGCACTGACAGTCTAGTGGTTGATTGGGCGCTCTCACTACCGCGCCCAGGTTCATTTTCCCGGTTAGGGAACCACACCACTCATCTGTCGGTTGTCATACTGTGGTGGCTGTGTGTTACTGTAATGCTGAAAGCTATGCCACCAGTATTTCAAATACCAGAGGGTCACTCATGGTGGACAAGTTTCAGGGAAGCTTCCAGGCTAAGACAGACTAGGAAGAAGGATGTGGCCACCCACTTCTGAAAAAATGGGCCATGAAACTCTGTGAATAGCAGTGGAGCAATGTCTGATACAGTGCTGGAAGGTGAGAGGATGGCGCAAAAAGACCAGACAAGGTTCTGCTCTGCTGTCCACGGGGTTACTAGGTGTTGGAATCAACTCCATGGCCCTAACAACAAAAAGTACCTTGTGAGAATTCTTTCTTGATATGGGATGATAGGGATGATAAGCATTTGTTTGTTGTTTTATGGAGCATTGTGTGTGTTTTGATTTGAATTAGGTATATAATCTCCGAGAATTTTTGAGGGAAAATGGACTGAGATAGTGTGCTGTTGCTGTCACATGAGGTTAGTGGAGTGGTAGAGAAAGAGTTGGAAGAGCAGCGCTCTGACCAGGGCTTAGCAAGCCACTACTGGGGGGTCAAGTCCAGCCTGCCACTCGTGTTTGTAGATATGATTTTATTCAAACACAGGTGTGCTCAGTGATTTACGTGTTGTCGATGGTTGCTTTTGTACTACAACAGCAGATTTGAATAGTTAGGACAGAGACTGGCGGAGTTGAGTAGTTATGACTGAAAAATCTAAGATAATTATTATCTGGCCCTGTATGGAAAAAATTTTTAGTGCCTGTTCTAAACATTTAATTTCTGCTTTTAAGAGCATTTGATTTGGGGAACAGGAATGATGTGTGAAGAGGAAGCTGTTTTCAGTTATTTTCCTTTAGTTGAAGATGCGTAAATAAAGGGAAGAAAATCATCACTGTATTATTTTAGATGGTCTTACCAAGAGTCTAAAAATGTTGATGTGTACTACGTATGTAGTATAGTTTGCTAGTTGTGCCAAACTTATAGTCTCATTTGTAATTTTTTTCTGGTGATTTGAAGTTACAGATTCCAAAATGTTACCTTGTGATAAGAAATGCAAAGATATGAAGGCACCGTTATTTAAAATTTCCTTGTATTTTTATGATTATCACCTCAAGTGGCAGTCGAGTACAAATGTGTTCACTGTTCATATTACTTCATCAAGTGAGATGGCGACTGGGTGTTCCCTCATTCCACTGGAACACAGTAGCCTAATGGAACACACTGACTAATGAATGCTTTGAAAATCATCTGAAAAAATGATAGGATAAGGCTTTAGGATAGTAAATCTTGATTGACCGATGAAAGATTCCTGTGAGAGAGGACACTGTTGTCATTAAGGGGAATAAGAGTTCAGTAATAGACTAACCAGTATTTCTTTTTGTATGTCTTTGGTATCCTAAGACCTTGCACATTTATCACCAAGGTTCTTGTGTAGATAGATTTGAAAGCTTTTTCCAGTGGTGGTTTAGGTGGACAAGGGAGTGAGAAAATTGGACACGTGTTGAAATGATTGACACTAAAGTTTAGGGTAATTTGTAAGGGAAATGAAATAGAGGTCCGATAGATTGATAAGAAAGAAAATTAAGGACCTCTTCCTTAAAAAACATTGAGCTAAATTTAGACTATAAGCAATTTTTAGCTGCCTAAAGAACAGCTTTTTAGCTTGAACAAAAAAAGGACATTGTAGTATACATTGACAATATACCTGATGTGTTTAACATTTAATTCTGTTTGTTCTGATGGCATCAAGAGGTGAAATCTGACTTATAAAGCTATGTAGTGTAGTAGCAAGAGGAATTAGAATTCTCTTTGTTGATTCCGCCAAGGAGTGCCAAATTCTCCAAGATAAGTTCAAAAATCACATAATTTTTTATTTTCATGTCCAAGTAGTAATCTTTGGTTGGTCTGCACGATTGATGCTTCTCTTTTAGCAGGGAAAGGCTGACAGATCTTCTTTTTAATTTTAAGGTTATCTGAGCAGAAGTAACTGCTGTACTATTTCCAGATGGATGCAGGTTTATGCTTGGAGGAGTCAACCATTCTTTGTCATTTACTGCTCCATCCTGTAAAGAACTTTCTTCATCGTCGAAGAGTTCACATAGTTGTCACCTCTAATCTTCTAGCTTTTAGTTTATAAATAGTTCAGTTAAGCCCTTTAAAACTTGCCTTCTAGAAGCTATTAAGTTTAGCGGGGTATAAGCTTTATGTTCTGCTTTAGTTCAGAGACCTGTGGAACTTTCCTTTACCAGAATACCAAAGCCTAGGCTTGGTGTGTGTACCAGACAATGCCTAGGCTTTATCAGTGTCAGTATTTGTTTTTATTTATTTGGATTTTGCCTCTCAAACAAACTTTTTATTTTGAAGAAACTTTGCAGTTTCCAAAAGGGATTAAAAAATATGGGAACTTCTTTGCATAGACAAAAAAAATAGAAATTACTCTCAGTGTATGAGATACAGTTGCATGCTGGAAGGAAGGGTCATTGGTGCCACTATTACCATTGTCTACTTAAAAGTATTAAAAGAAATAACAGTGATCCTGGAGTAAATGTCTGATTCAGTTTTTTTCCTCTGTCCTGAGCCTACAGAGCAGATTGTTTTAAAGGTGTACGTGGTTTTATTGTGTGCGTGGCTTCTTTAGGTGTGGTGGTGGAATAAGCAAATTTGTAGGGTCCTTCAAGCTAAATTCTTATGCTTATGCAAATCTCAGTTTTGTTCAAGTCCCACTCTTTCTTACCAGACCTTTTCACAAATAATATCTATACTGTTGTTTTTTTAGGATAGAGATAAGGTACTTTTTCAGCTTCCTTGGCTTTTATCTTTGCGTTGACAAGATGCCTTGACATAAAAAAAAGTGTAAATTTGGTGTCACGTTTTGTTTGGGGATTTAAGCTAAAGCTACACATTCTTTTTTGTTGTGATATTTTTCAGTTTATGCTGGGTTTGACACGAACAGACAAATAGTAACATATTAATGAGCACTCTTTCACAGTAATTATGACAATTTTACATTATAGTTATATGTCGCTTAACAATGGGGATATATATGTTCTGAGAAATGCATCATAAGGTGATTTCATCGTGCGAACAACATAGAGTGTACTTACACAAATCTAGATGGTATAGCCTACTACACACATAGGCTGTATGGTACAAATCTTATGAGACCACCATTGCATATGTTGTCCATTGTTGACTGAAATGTCATTATGTAGAGCATGACTGTTGAAAAGTGAAACTAGTGATCTACTGCTATATTATGTTTGCTTGGCACTAAACAATAGCTTAATGTTTTAATTTGATTTAAAAATGAATTCCAAAAAACCATTTTTGATTTTGCACCTAGCTCATGGATTTCTTAAAACTCATTGTGACTACAATATTATAGTGAACGTGCCTTGTCTGCTTAAAATTCTTCAGTAGCTACGTCACTAGATCAAATCCAGACTCCTTAACAGGCATTTAAAACCCTCTGTTATTGTCCTCACATAAAGCCTTTCCAGCTTAATTTCTTATTTCTACTTATACTTTATACTCCCAGGTTTTCTCCTGTTGCCACTCCCCAGTCCTAGCAGCAACATCTAGATGGTGTTGGAAAGAAATGACTACTTTGTTTTCCCCTAGGCACTGGAGCTTTGCTGAAAAACTTGTCAGTTGAGATTTGTCTAAAATCAGGCTATCTAATTTTAGCAAGACTTTCACTTTGTTTACAGATTTTTTTTTCCTTGTTTCTTATGTGTTCTTATTCCATCGTATTTCCAACCTTTCTTCACTTTTTTTGGTTTCTTCTTTTGTTTCCTTCTTTTCTCCTTTTAGATATTTGTTTTACTTGCCAAGATTAGAATCATCTGATTTCTTTGCTGTTTACTTTAAAATTGTTATTTCTACCATACCTGTTTCTTCTTCATACATCTTAGAGGCCTTGATATCTCTCCTAGCCAAGGCTAACCCCCATGCCTATGTTGTTGATCTCATCCCTTTTATCATTTATATAACATTGCTTTTATTTTAATGTCTGTAACTCTTTTTTAACATTTTGATTGAAAGACTATAATGTCCTACTTTTTTGTTTATTATTGACCTTACTTACATTTGAGGTAGGCTTGTGGAAAGAAAGTTTGTTCAAATTATGCCCTACGTTTTAGTCTTTTTTTTAAAGAATAATTTTATCAATTTTCAATTTATTCTTCCACATTCAATTTAAACATATTTATAGTGCTTTTAAAAACGTTTTCCCAGTAAATTTTTCTTCTCATTTGCAGTCCTTTTCAATTATTTATTTGTATTTATATTTCTGATAGTCATTTGAAAGAACTTAGTTGAATGTGTCAGATCATCTTTAGTTTCACGTTCTCATTAAAATAAATTAATGATCACGAGTGATGACACATGAAATAGAAATTGCTTGAGGATGCTTCAGAGTTCTGTTTGAAATTCTGCAGAGCAGAGATGAGTGTGGGGACAGTACACTACTCTGTAGGTCATGGAAGAGGATAGTGAAGAGAGATTTTCCTGAAAGAGCAATCAAAGATTTCTCTCCTGCAATTTAGTGGAGGAAAAGAAAGGTTAATTGGGATAATACACACACAGGGGGAAAATATGCATAGTGTTGTTGTTTTAAAATTTGTCTAAATAGAGCAAAATTGTAAAGTAATATTAAATTGGTGAGATTACTAAAAACACTCAATAGGAATATAGTTGGACTTTTTGTCAGATTTTAATTGGTGAAAAATCACTGGAGGCTGATTTTAGATCACAGCTTGCCACTGTTCGTTTCATTAAAGCTGGCATTTTGGTCAAAAAGCTGTTTTTTGTTTTTTTCTTAACATAAAAATACGTAAAACATCTTCCATAGTAGAATGTAAAGCAAACTCTTTTTCAGATACATAAGAACAAAATGAATTGTATCAGTATTGTAAAGTATAATGTGATGTCATTTTACTTTTTTCATATATTCTACCTGTATCAGCATACATGAAATTTCATTTTTGTTGTGAATGTAGCTCAGAACCAAATATTGCCTTAATTTTTAGAAAATAAATGAAGGGAATAAATTGACTTAATTTGTGGAATTTAGAGAAATTGAGAGTTAAATAAATACTTTAAAGTCATTTTGTTATTCAACAGATACCTAGTGCACTTCTCCTGTGCCAGTTGGTATTGTAGACCAGCTTTCTGGAAGTCATAACTACAGCTCCTTCTTCACTTCCCACAGATAACAGTGATATAATCCTCATCCCTTTAATTCCCCAAACAGCTGTTATGTCCATCTCTTCTGATCTTTCTCTTCCATAATAATCTCAGTTTTATCATTCATTCTCTCCTGCCTGTACTATTTTAACAACTTTCAGCTGTTCTCCTTTCCAGCCTACTTCATTCTGATGCCAGGATGATCTTTGGAAAACATAAATCTGATCCTGATACTCACCTGCTTGGTAACCTTAAGTGATCACCATTATGTGCCATATTCCTTAGTATATCGTGAAAGTTTTTCACCGTTTTTCTGTGACTTCATCATCGTGTCTTCACCTCACACTCTAGGTTAGCTTACAGACTGCTTGCGGTTCCCTGAACTTCTCACATTGACGTCTTCATGCTTTTGGATCATACTTTTCTCTCTAACTGCCATATGGAATATTTGTTCTTTTAAAATAATAATATTATTAAAATATGAATACTACCACCAACAAAAGCAATGGTAGTAGATAGTCTGTATATAGCCTTTACCATGTGCCAGGCACCCCACCTTCATTTACTCATTTAGTTTTTGCAACAACCCCACGAGGTAGGTACAAATAAGAAAACTGAGGCACAGGAAGCCTATCTAACTTGCCCAAGGTCTAGACTTCTAGAAAGTGGTCATGAACCCAGACATTTGAGACTAGAGTCTGTGCTCTAAAGCTGCTACACTCCATTGCCTCTTCATACATGAGACTCTATCCAAGTATCGCTGCTTCTGGATTCCTTTGCAGATCCTACCTCTCCACCTCTCAGGAAAAACAGACTGTTCCCTTGTTTGAATCTCTTCTGACTAACAGTATAGCACTGAGGACATGTTATTGCATTTACACTCTTCTACCTTGCTTTGTAAGGACAGGAATACTGTGTCTTTGTATCTCATTCTTATATCTCCAGTGTTTGGCACATATTTAATCACAAGGCTCATGGATAAATGAGTGCATAAATAACTGAAGTTTAAAGGTGAAAGAAACCTTAGAGATTATCCAATTTAACCTCCATTTTATAGACGAAGAGCCTGGGATTAAGTAAACCTGATGGAAATACCAGATTTTAATGTGGATAATTTACCAAAGTTAAGTTTTATTACTAGCCTTTAGTGGTTGGTAACCTATTGAATTTGCTTCAGAGCTCAATCAGAACTGGTTTTATAGTTGAGAGTGTACTACCTGCTATTTGGCAGATTCTTGTTTAGGGTACAGCATTTAACATGTTTTGTTAGTACTATATTTGTGATCATTTATTTGTCATATCTGTTGTCAGTATGAAGCAGATAACTTGTCCATATCATTTGCTTTTGTAGATCCTTTAAGTGATTTCTAAAATCAGGTATAATGTTTTTTTTTAAGAATTAGGTTGGAAGGTTGTAAAGAGTTCTAATATGCAACCTTTGAAACCTGTTGGTGGGTTTTGAATCTGAAGAATGGATATGTGGAATTAATGACAATATTCTCTACTTTTTTGTATAGTTAAACGTTGTAATAATGAAAAATAGGGGGGAATAGGGAGAGGCTGGTAAAAGAGTATAAACTTTCAGCTATAAGATGAATAAGGAAAATTAGAGAAGAAAAAAAAAAAATAAAAGTAAAGCCTAGAAGTTCTAATCTCTACTTTGGCTATGTGAAATTGAAATGTCTATTTGTAAATATAGGAGTTCATAGAAAACTCTGTTTCTTCACGTACTTATGCTATTGTAGCAGAGTAAACAAATAATTTATGTATTTTTATTGACTTCATACAGATAAAATTAATTTTTTTCTGATAACTGGCTTTGGG
Source organism: Ceratotherium simum simum (assembly GCF_057802395.1). Lineage (NCBI taxonomy): Eukaryota > Metazoa > Chordata > Mammalia > Perissodactyla > Rhinocerotidae > Ceratotherium > Ceratotherium simum. The sequence continues at coordinate 5,203,225 of NC_141918.1, read as the reverse complement.
TGATTTTATATGCAATGTATTTAACTGAAGATCAATGATGGGAAACTCATACGTATTATGTTTTTAGCTTCCTAGGAGAAAAAGCTCCAAATTAGCTTACTTTCATTTTTATGTGACATGGTAACGTAGATAGGATTAGTCACTCTTGTATATTACATTTGTTTTGCAATTCTAATTTTGTTTTGTTAACTTCAGAAGTTCAGATTCAGTCACAAGATTCCAGATAGACCATGGATGGGGGGTAGGGGACCATAGGTAAATGTTAGTTATTGCTGACATCCTACTTTTCCTGTTAGATGGTAGGCCCATGGATATTCTTTATGAGTGAATAATTTAATTGAGTAAAATAAAGAGCTTTGTGTAGAGGAAAATTCCTAACACAAGTAATTAACACTTTTCAGTACTTCAAAATAGAATTGTTGGTAAGTGGACATACAGATATGATTCCTTTATCTGAAATCATAAGATTAAGAATTTGAATGAAAATTTATAGAGTTGATTCTATTAATATCCATTCTTATTTTAAGGGTTCTGATGACTGTCTTGTGAAAATCTGGGCAACAGATGATGGGCGATTATTAGCCACTTTAAGAGGACATGCTGCTGAAATATCAGACATGGCTGTAAACTATGAGAATACCATGATAGCAGCTGGAAGTTGTGATAAAATGATCAGAGTCTGGTGTCTTCGAACATGTGCACCTTTGGCTGTTCTTCAGGGCCACAGTGCATCTATAACATCACTACAGGTAATTGTTTTAATCCTTATAAAATCCTTTTGGTTATAATTCAAAGTAAGTTTTAAGAAGTCACTTTTATAATTCATTGTATGAAGCCAACTAAAACCAACAAGGGAATATTTCTGCTTTCTTTTTAAATATATAGACTTCAAATAACATGTTAGTCATGACCTTCATCAATTCTGGATGTTTTCTAACCTGTTATTGTTAGTTGCTGTTTGTATGGTACAAAGTGGGTTTATTATTTGGACTGTGTCACTCCTCTTGTAAAGATTTTTCTTTTCCTTTGATTGTTTTTCAGTTCTCACCATTGTGCAGTGGCTCAAAGAGATACCTGTCTTCTACTGGGGCAGATGGCACTATTTGTTTTTGGCTGTGGGATGCTGGAACCCTTAAAATAAAGTCAGTGGCTCTTTTATTTCATAGAATAAATGTGTTTAATTTAATGGTTGACATTGCAAAAGTATAAAGTAGTCAATAATAGGAATAAATTTACTTTTTCTTTTTGAGTAAATAACAGAAATTCATTTTGGCTCTTCACTGACCTCTTTCATTTTTATGCTTTTTTTTTGTTCTTTTCATGCTTCAAATCAAGTTTTCTCATGTTAACATGTTTGGGGTTTTTTTTCCTCGCCCTAGCTCTTTCCTTTTTTTTTTTAAATTTTTTATTGATGTCATAATAGTTTATAACATTGTGAGATTCCAGTTGTACATTATTATTTGTCAGTCACCATATAAATGCACCCCTTCACCCCTTGTGCCCACCTCCCAACTCCCTTCCCGCTGGTAGCCACCAAAGTGTTCTTTCTGCCGTGTGTTAGTTTATACTCCACATACGAGAGAGGTCATAGAGGGTTTTTCTTTCTCTGTCTGGCTTATTTCACTTAACATAATACCCTCCAGGTCCATCCCTGTTGTTGCAAATGGGACGATTTTGTCTTTTTTTTTTTAATGGCTGAGTAGTATTCCATTGTGTATATATACCACATCTTCTTGATCCAGTCATCTGTTGATGGACGCTTGGGTTGCTTCCACATCTTGGCTATAGTGAATAATGCTGCAATGAACATAGGGGTGCATAAGCCTCTTTGGATTATTGATTTCAAGTTCTTTGGATAAATACCCAAAAGTGGGATAGCTGGATCTTAAGATATTTCTATTTTTAATTTTTTGAGGAGTCTCCATACTGTTTTCCATAGAGGCTGCACCAGTTTGCGTTCCCACCAGCAATGAATGAGGGTTCCCTTTTCTCCACAACCTCTCAAACATTTGTTATTTTTTGTCTTGGTGATTATAGCCATTCTCACGGGTGTAAGGTGATATCTTAGTGTAGTTTTGATTTGCATTTCCCTCATGATTAGTGATGTTGAACATCTTTTCATATGCCTATTGGCCATCTGTATGTCTTCCTTGGAAAAATGTCTGTTCATATCCTCTGCTCATTTTTTTTTTTTTTTTGTGAGGAAGATCGGCCCTGAGCTAACATCTGCCAATCCTCCACTTTATATGGGACGCCGCCACAGCATTGCTTGCCAAGTGGTGCGTCAGTGTGCACCCGGGATCCGAACTGGCGGACCCCGGGACTGCCGCAGCGGAGTGCACGCACTTAACCACTTGTGCCACCGGGCTGGCCCCTCTGCCCATTTTTTGATCGGGTTATTTGTTTTTTTATTGTTCAGATGTGTGAGTTCTTTATATATTATGGAGATTAACCCCTTGTTGGATATATGGTTTGCAAATATTTTCTCTCACCTAATTCTTTCTCTTAGAATATACCTGTCTTATTACCACTCCTTTCTGTATGCTGTATAGCTTCATCTCCATAGCTCCTTCTGGTGCTGAGAACATGATCTTAGAGTTAAGGCTGTTCTTTAGAAGAATTGTAATTGTTTCTGTTACCACAGGTACAAACTTCAGATTTTATTGTAGATCTAGGGAAATTTAGGAAAACAGAATCATTAAATTGTCACTGAACTACATCAAGGTAGATAGATGCACCCTCCCCCCACCCCATAATAGCATTTTGCATTTGTGCTTTCACCTATATTAATCTCTTGGCTTATCAAAACAAATTGGCTGGACAGTATTATCTTTTGATTAAGGGCACTGAGGCAAAGAAAGGTTAAATGACTTTCCCATAGTTAAAACAGTTTTTAAAAATTTGCAAGGCCAGGACTAGAACACTTCTTTGCCATTTGGTCTTGTGCTGTCTACACCATGCCATCTCTCAAGTGCATGTAGTGGGGAGAGGAAGTGCTGTGTTTATCCCATAGACAGTCTATGAATGGAGAGGTAGTGCATCCAGTGATTCCACAGTGTTGAAATGGCCAGCTCTGTGCTCTCAGGGTAGAAGGTGATTCTGATTAGAAGGTATATGTTAATAATTACTTCAGACTTCTATTTATAAATTATCAACCCAAGTTGAGTTATTTCATAAAATATGTGTATGTCTCTGTTATTTTAAAATAGTAGTGTTTAGATAAACTTCATGTGTATGAACATCCCTGGAGAGTGCCTCTTATGGCAAGGCATTAGGGGCCTATGGCAGCTTGAGTAACAGAATAAACCAAACTGTACTTTGTTTGAAAAAAGGATTGTGGTCCAAGACATAGTTTTTGGAGAAACTCCAAAACAAATTGATTTCACTTTAGTTTCATTCTTACTATTTAGAATATTAAAGGCTTTCTATAGACATTTAGATAAAAGTTGAAGTGAAATATTTTACTGATGCGTATGGACAATAGCAATAGTTAATTGTTGTTTTCCCTTGAGTATTTTTTACCACCTTATGGATCTGATTGGGATAGCTTTGTCTTTTCGTGTCTTGTTTTTGTAGAGAAGAAAAAGTGATTAGTAATCTTCAAATTAGCATAGGAACAAAAATGGTTTTACAAAATTGAACTCCCACTTTGTGCTTCTTGAGGATTATATTACTAAGTACAGTAATATTTATCCAGATCCTTGAGAAGTGAGTTATTCCACATAAATGATTTTTTTTCAGAACCTTGACATAGATTCACCCATAAACCCACTACCCTAACAATTTTTTTTCCACACAAATGTGTTTTGTTTTTTTATGTAGATATAAGTAGGAACATGTATGTAATTTTCTTCTGTTTTTTTCCTTAACATTTTATCTTAGGCATTTATGATAATTTAATAGCTGCATTATATTCCACTGTGTTGTTGTTCCATACTTTGCTTAGTGATTTTCCTGCATTTGGACATACAAGTTTTTCTAGTTATTTATAAGTAGTATTCTTTTCTATTTGTTGTTACAATTGGCCCTTAAGAACTTTTAAGCCAGAGTCAAGCATAAAAACAAGAGTAATTTTCTTTTAGATATAGGCTTTGGGAGACCTGTTTTTCTTTATGTATTTACACATGGTTGATAACTGCCAAATAACTTGGCAGGACATAGATTGTTACCAGATTTATATCATATAGACTTTAATTACTAATCAAAGGTAAAAATTATGTTGAGCTGTAATGCTTTTGTATAATCTGCTGGGGAAGTGACTTCAGCAGCTCAATCTGAATTTAACTGAAAGAATCAATTCTATCAGTAAATGAAACCTGTTTTGGAAACCCATATCTCTTGATAAATTTACTTTTATACAGAGTTTATGTGTTATGGTAACAACTTCTACAGTAAAGATGCTGCTTCTCAGATGAGTAATCTGAGTGGCTGGCTGGCTCGGAAGCCAGCTCGAGAGATGTGAGAGTAGGGGGAAGCTGTCTGAGCATATTTAGATTATATGTAAGGTGAGAACTGGAATCCTAAAATATGCAGGTAATAATGATGACTACAAATTTTTATTAAGCACTTAGTCTGCCAAGCTGGTATTAAGCACTTTACATTTGTTATCTCTTTAATCTTTATGACAACCTTGTGAGGAAGTTACAATTATTATCTTCAGGACAGATAGAGGAGAAAACTGAGGCGGATACTGAAGTATACACTCAGAACCTCATCTTAACCACTGTGCCAAACTAAATAGCATTACTCATTGATGGACTATGTAGAATTGGTTGAACCTAATTAAAATACTAGTAATGCTAGTATTTACTGAGTGTGCAGGGCACAGTACTAAGCAGTTTACATGGATTAAATTCATTTAATTCTCTCAGCAACTCTGAGATACGTTCTGTTTTTACCCCCGTTTTACAGATGAAGAGACTGAGGTACAGAAATGTTAACTTGCCTAAGGTCACACACCTGATAAGTGGCAGAATGGGAATTGAACTCAGATAGTCTGAGTCCAAGGCCTCATCTTAAAATATTTCCTCAAATATGCATTTAAAAAATAAAAATAAAGGCAGGGCTGGTCCGGTGGCATAGCGGTTAAGCTCGTGCTCTCCGCTTTGGTGGCCCGGGGTTCACGGGTTCGGATCCCGGGTGCGGACCTGTGCACCATTTATCAAGCCATGCTGTGGCGGCGTCCCATATAAAGTAGAGGAAGATGGGCACAGATGTTAGCCCAGGGTCAATCTTCCTCAGTCAGAAAAGAGGAGGATTGGCAACAGATGTTAGTTCAGGGCTAATCTTCCTCAAAAAAAAAATTTAAAAAAAAATGCTTATATGTTTTTTCTCTTTAAAAACATTTAAAATGGCAGTCTATATGACTGCGTATTCTGGTTATGAGTCAAATGGTTACGTGGCATTTATAACAGTTGTGCCAAAAATTAACAAAAATGTAGAGTTATGATCCTTAAGATATTAATGGAAGTTACTTGCATTTATAATTTCAGATTAATTTATTTAAGTTACAATTAGTGTAATTTTACTCTGAATAAATGTTTAGGTTTTAAGAATGTTTTAACTTTGTCTAAACTGTACCTATTATGTTCAGCTATATTAGAGGCTGTGAGTATTAAGAAAAATTGTTATAAATGTCAATTTTTAGAAATATTTACAGAAATATTAATTTAAAAATTTTTAACAAATACTTTTTGCTGTGTTCTATATCAGCAATAAAAACTATTCCTATTGTTCAGAATATATAATTGATATACCGAATATTTTGTACTTTTTTCCCCTAAATGATCACAAAACTGAAACCATTGTATATTCAGTTGCCATGGATTGTGAAAGTTATACAGTGCACTCTGGTGGAAAGCTCTAATTATTTTTGAATTTTCTCCCCTAATAATTCTGAGAAAAACTAGGTGAAAATGTATATTTAGTAGGGCTTTAAATATAATCACTGTATTGGAACATTACAAATACATTGTGCATGTATTGGAGCTGGTATCATATAAAATCTATAATTTTTCTTTTATATGGTTGATTGTAACATTAAACATTTAATGTCGATAGTATTAATATAGGACATATAACCTGTAATACAATTACACAATTAATGTAAGTATAGTTGAGTGTGATCTGTTTTCTATAGATCACTATTTTGAATGAGTGTTATAGTTCACATAAGAGTCAAATAGTCTTCAGGTTTCCACTAGGTGAGTGTAAGATTCTTACCTTTTGGAGTCTTAAAAGACATATATTGTCACATTAGAAGGTGAATAGAGGGAGAAGTCTAATTAACAATGTCTAATATTGAACAAGTTTAGTTATTAATGGTATGCATATGGCATAGAGGCAGCACCTATTTTGCTAGTGTGTTCACGTTTACAGATTATTTATTTCCTTGTGTATTTGTGCATTGCTATTCTACTGTATGAAAAACTGAGAACCTGTTAGTTAGATTAGATTAGAAGTGAGTGTGACTAATAACTGCATGTCTTGGTGTGACACTGGCTTTGGGATTGTTTCATGTGTGGATTGTTGTGTAATCGGGAACTTCTACAGAATCGGTATCTAAAGTTTCCAAAAGATCTGCTGATCATGACACATGACCTGGAACTTGTTTTTAGGAAGGGAGCCATCTGTTGCTTCTTATTTAATTTTGTTCTTCTGTGGTTATTTATTGAAACAGCTGATTTCTGGTGTTGCTAGTCCCTTTGGGATATTTTTGATCTTTTATTTTTTGTATTGTAGTCCAAGACCTGCAAAATTTACAGAGCGCCCTCGGCCTGGAGTTCAAATGATCTGTTCTTCTTTTAGTGCTGGTAAGATTTTTTTCTCCCTAATGTTGACTTAAAGTTGTATGTTAGATAGCTTCTAGTGGAACACATTAAATTTTGGAAAATATTTACTGTTATAGTATAAATCATATTCTCATACATTTACCGGGAGATGATCATAAATTAATTCAGAAATATTTCAGCTTTGCTCGAGTTTAGTTTATATACTCACATAACTAAGATTTTTCTTTAAGAAGACCATATGCTCTGGTAGGAGAGAATAAATAGTTTAAAAATTGACTCTCTTAAAGAATAGATCTTTGAAGGCTTATCTCATAGGAATAAAAGGTATTTTAAATCTGTTTTATATTTTCATCAATTTTGGAGGTGTCCTGTAGCCAGGTAAAATAAATTTGATTGATATCTGTATGTCTTTGTTAATTACTTTCCTCCAAATTATTCCTATTTTCTCTTTAAAAAGTAGCTGTATAGCAGTGCTAATATTCCAATTATATTTTGAGTTTATGCAGCAGCATTTTGAATGGATATTAGAGTCGTTTTAAGTAAGTTATGATCTGGAGATTTGAAGTGAATTGATGAGAATATGAAATGAAACATGAGTAGATTTAATAGTTACTACATTCCTCGTACCAGTTCCTTCCACATTCCTTTCCAGTTTGACTTTATCTTTTCATTTCATACTTGAGGATAGCAGTAGTACCTGAAATCAGTGATTGCAGACTGATGACAGGAATTTATTTTTGCTATCTTAAATATCCAAATATCTTTAACTTTCTAACTGCTAGATTTCCACTGCTACTGCCATGAAGACAGTTTTCCTTGTAGTAATAACACAAATACAGGCACTATATATGTGTTCAAAGTACTCTGAATGTAATTATATACAGCACTGTTTTCAACACTGTGAGAGAGTGTTGATTCCAAGGAGAGAGTAAATTGCATATACAAATAACTGTAATGCAAGTAGAATGTATGTGCTACAAGACAAATTCTTAATGAGAGTCAGAGGAAAGCAGGCTCATTTGATTGCAAAGTTTATAAAGACAACTTACTGAAGGAGTTGGGCCCTAAAAGTTTGATAGGATTTTAATAGATGGGAAATGGGGCTAGAGAGGGATTTCACCAGAGTTAAAAGGTGTTTCTAGTGAAGGTGTGATAATTCTAACATAGGATTGTATAATCACTTAGTGAAATCATTTGTAATGGAAAGCTTTACTTCTGTAAATATTGAAAAATTGATTCTAGTCAAAGCTGTGTTAGCAAACTTCTTTCTTGAATTCAGATTAGATATATTATACTTTGGGTAAATATCAATAGTTTGAGAGTAAGATATTAATCATTCAGTATATATTGTATTGTTGCTTGCATTTTATCACCTAATTTTCAGAGATTTTGAAATAGTGTTTTACTCATAAATGTTTGCTATTGTTCCTCAGGTGGAATGTTTCTGGCTACAGGAAGCACAGATCATATTATTAGGGTTTATTTTTTTGGATCAGGTCAGCCAGAGAAAATATCAGAATTGGAGTTTCATACTGTAAGTACTGGTGAAAAGAATTAGATGAGTACAATTTAAATGAGTCTTAACAGTTTATATTCAGGATCCTCTTTTTTATCTGTTTCTGTGTAGGACAAAGTGGACAGTATCCAGTTTTCCAACACTAGTAACAGGTAAAATAATTACTTTTGTCGAGTTCCAATTTTAAAATTATGAAATAAAAATTCTTGTAGTCAGATTTTAATTAGAATTGTGTATGAATTAGCCACCTAAAATAAAGATCTTGACTACTTATGCTGAAAAGTGAATATAGCCTTCACATGCATGTGGACACATCTTTTTGTTTTATTTGTGATGATGTTAGTTTATTTGGCCACGTTTAATAATAGAGACCTTTATCCATCCTGTGTATTTCTTACGCGTATCAAAGTTTAGGGAAACTTTTAGTAGAGATTGGAAATGTATCACAATGTAATATTAGAGGCAAAACTGTTTATTGGTGATAAACTTAGATGACACTGTGTAAATTTTCCCATGTTTTTGTTTAAAATGAAAAAAAGCTATTTCTAAGCACCTTGTGTAGAACAAGTCAGGTTCTTTAATATTGAGAGGAAAATCGGTACGTTTCCATTGGACAATATCAATTCTTTTTCTAGGTAGTAAATAGTGGCGTTGAAGCACGTTTGAATCTTATTTTTCAGCACATTAGAATGTGTGTGTATAAAATTTTAAAAGCGTATAAAGTTTCAGAAGTTCTTATTTCTAGAGAATATCTCTTAGAGTAATCTCTATTGTATTAGAATCCTGTGTACATAAAGATGAGTGCTGTCTTGCTTAGTATTTTTAAAAACATGACTCTGGGAAGTACATTTTGATAAAAGCACCTTTGATTTTTCTTTGGGGGGTGGGCTCCTTTAATACAGGTTTGTGAGTGGGAGTCGTGATGGGACAGCACGTATTTGGCAGTTTAAACGGAGAGAATGGAAGAGTATTTTGTTGGATATGGCTACTCGTCCAGCAGGGTAAGAAATCATATTTGAATTATTACATTGACATAGACAAGCATTTAAAGTATGCTGTATTACAAGTTGGTGTGACCCTCAGCCTATAAAAGCATATGTCATAACCCATGTTAAAGGATTACTTTTCTGTAATAACTAGAGGTGAAAGGCATTGGTTTTTATGAAGTGAATCTTTGCCATATATGAGAAGATCTGCTGCATTAAAGTTTTTTTTCTTCAGTTTTGTTAAGGGCATGATATAGTACTGTAAAAATAGTTGTAAGTTTTACTAGTTTTTTCAGGAAGTGGAACATATTATAGTGTTCCATCTGTCCACAGAGGGATGTTGTGGTATATCCAATGATTTTCTCCAGACAAGAGAAATTATATTACACCTTGTAACGGTTATTTTGATTGTAATAATCATTTTTCTCTATTTGTGTGTAGTAGTCTCAGATGGATGGGAGAACAAAACAGTTAGCAGGGTATGTCAGCAAGAGTAAAAGATGGAGAGTGAGCAGCATGGCACAGACCTCCTGGATCTAGATAGGGTTAAAGCAGTGATCTTTACCTTAGGGCATCTGTTACTAAGGGCTTAGGAGTGCTGGAATCCTGGGTTTGCTTACTCAGTGCAATGATTTTTGCCATCGTTCTTTGTTGATTCAAACTCTTCTTACTGTTAAGTGATGGTTATCCATGTTAATAAATATAAATTATAGGAAAATGCCTTTAGGTTTTTGTCATACTGGTATTTTAATAAATAACATCAGTGTAAACAAATACTGCCCTCCATCACTTTCAGCCAAAACCTTCAAGGAATAGAAGATAAAATCACGAAAATGAAAGTAACTATGGTAGCGTGGGATCGACATGACAATACAGTTATAACTGCAGTTAACAACATGACTTTGAAAGTTTGGAATTCTTATACCGGTCAACTAATTCATGTCCTGATGGTGAGAAAAAAAGACTAATTTTTATTTGGTATAACTGAAGCTGATTGTAGAGTGGAATATTTTCATTGAGGAATAAAGTCTTTTATGTTAGCTAAAAATTCTTACTTGCTAGATGGGTGACAGGTCTTTGTGGGAGATTGGAAATAATTTAAAAATGCAGTTAAACGGGTTTGGCTTGGAACTATAGATCTCTGCTGATTTTTAGTATGTAGGGCTGCATCAGTAGTATTCTCAGGTTTCACCAAGTGATAGCAAAGCCCTGGACAGTGATATTAGCTCAGCGTTGTTATTATACATCGATAAATTTGAAGATGTTTGCTACTTTAATAATTCTTAAAACTGAAATTATAGAAATGTTGTCATTTTAGTGTTTGAATTTTCTTTTTCCTTTTTAATACTTATAATTCTTTGCCACTTCAAAAATGTTTCAGGGTCATGAAGATGAGGTATTTGTTCTTGAGCCACACCCGTTCGATCCGAGAGTTCTCTTTTCTGCTGGTCATGATGGAAATGTGATAGTGTGGGATCTGGCAAGAGGAGTCAAAATTCGATCTTACTTCAATATGGTAATTATCAGTCTCTTCATTTTAGAGCTGTTAAAAATTTGGGGACTTTTTGACGCAGGTACTCTGCATGTCACAAAGGAAATCCATTTAAGAATTGATTCAGACATTGTTTTGACTTTGTTTCAAAAAAGAGTTATTTATTCCACACTTTTATTTAGATGTTAAATTTAAAAGAAAATTGCGCATATTACAGTTACATGTGTGTTGTGAAAACTGGTTTAGTTAGTGATAACTAGTTTTTAAAATCATTTTAACAGTGAAACTTGGAGAAGCTCACAAGGATGAAGATACAGTATAGATAAGAAAAAAGTTAGAAAAACCATGTGAGGACATTATAAATAAATATTTATATTGTGTTATTGTACTTCATACCAGTCCTTTAGTGCAACAGAATTTGATTCAGATACATCCATTTTAACATTAAAGCCAGAGAATCAGGCATTCTTGCCTTTTATCAAGTTATAGTATGTTAGATATTTATTTGCGTTTAAGCCCTTTCCCTCTACATTTCATTTCTTATATAGATTCTTAGCATATTTTGCTGTTTGAATTGCAGTGTTTTAATATCAACACAGCTTATTGTGCAGTGTTTCCATTCCTCTCTAACCAGTCTATGAAGTATAAAGTGCTCCTCAAATACTGCTGTATATCCAGTCACTTTTTTTAATCTACTTTCTATATATCAGGGATACCTTTCAACAAAAAAAATGAAAAGAAAAACATGTGTTTACTATTTTGACATGTTTAGATTCTTTAAAAAGTCAATTACAGAAATATTTAGTAATCATAAAACAATGTAGTTAATTGTGGTCAGAATTATTTTGCAAAAGAAATGATTTCACAAAACAATCATTTGTGAAATATAATGGTTTGTGAAAATAATTTCATGAAAGTGATACTATGCTTGATTGGTGATCATAGTAAAGTTACTTCTATGTAGTAAGAAGTAATTAATAAAAGCAATTTGAGGGAGGAGTAAGCAGAAGATAAAAAGAATTTTTGTTAGAGAAGGAATTAACTTGAGCTGTCTGTGTGGATATGCCTTACTGTTGTACATAAGCTAAGAAATAAGATTTGTCAAGTTCTTATTTTTCTATTAAGACTTAATTATTTGGGTACAATTGTTAGTGGTGGATGGATTTCCTTAGTGATTATGTGTATAGAGAAGATTTTTAAAAAAGAAAATCCTTAAATATGCTGGTAAAGAACGTTTTCTTTTCTTCTTTTCTTTCCTTGTATTTCTGGTTTGTTCCCTTTTGGAATATCTCTGTTGAATAAGGGAATTAGTCATTTCTCAATTTGTCTTTATAGCCTCAAAAGAAAACAGTTTGTGGCCTATACATACATTAGTGACTTTATTTAGTAATTTTATATTTTCAGAGGGCATTAGTACAGTGTTTGGAGGGAAAGTTTTCTCTCATACTTGAATACTACTTTCACCTTTAAGTTATAAAGGTGAATTTTTCCTCATCAGGTAAGTCAGTCACACTAATATTCCACCTTATCAGTAGATACAAAAATTGCAGCACCTTGAGACTGAAGTGATTTGCTCTTAGACCATTACAAATTAGTGATAGAACCAGGAGTTGAAGTCAGCCATATTATATTGTATACTCTTTGAAATTAGCTAAGGGATCAAGTTACGTTATTGCTGTAAAAATTATTTACTGTTTAATAAGAGTTTTAGATACGGAAATTTTTCTGGTTTTTATGGATAAGAGGTAGAGAAGCCTCTAAAGGGCAGAAGAAATAAACGTATGTAATAATTAGAATTGGATAGTATCCATAGAATCTTCAAACTGAGAAAAACAAAACACAGACTAAAGATTATATCCTACATTGATAAAACTAGAAAATGAGCTACCCTTCAACTCATTTAAATAAAGATACTCTCTTGAATTTTTTGCATGGTATTCAATGGCTTCCAAAATACTTCTACATATTACCTCCTTTGGGTCTCATGAAAACCTTGTAAAATAATCAGTGTAGATTTTATTATTACTGGTTTTATGAGTGGAGACACAGAACAGAGATGAAGTGCTTTGCCCAGGTTTACCTAGATCACACAGCTGTTATACAGCCACTTGAGGGTTAAACCCATGTTTTTTGTCCATTGCTAAAATTTTCTTAATGATGACTCTAGTTATGGTTGGTCATTGCACAGCTAACTTCTAATTATACCCAGTTAGCGATATGTCCAGGGGCAAAATGTTTTCATAATGGTATTAACTCTGGGTAGATGTTTTGAGATCTTCTAATTTAGCTTGATGATTTTTTTTCTGTCTCTTAATTTTTATAAGTTATCTAAGTGCCTTAACGTTTTGCTCTTCATTTTTCTGTTCATTTCATTGTTCGTTTTATCTATGGACAGATGGAAGATCAAGCATCCAGCATTGCTATTAAGAAAATAAAAACAGTTTGAGGGAGGAGTAGAAGTTTGTGTGTACTGTCCACTATCATGAATGTTGAGTTTTGGCTATAGTTAGAACTACTTGGCTCTGTGTAGCTAATCAGTAAGTTTTTGAGTTACTAAAATACCATAAAAGTTAATCAATTACAAATTCAATCCTGATATTAAATTGTACTAGCAATCATAAGTTCAATTTAGTAAATATTTTTTGAGCACCTTTTAGAGGACTAAAGTGCCTTGGAGGATTTAAGGATGAATAATTCTAGTGGAATACTCCATTTTTAGACTAGAAATGGTGAAAGTTTAGATGAAGTATTATTAAATAATATTTTTTATGTGTTTTAAAATAGAAGCTTATAACATGAATAAGTAAATTGACCGTGAAACCTGTGGCCGGAAAATAAGGAATGTAAACTGAGCCATATTAAAGAACAAAAATTTGATATACAAATTTTTTAAAATACAGGTTTTTGTCAAGTATATTTTGAGAATACTGCTTTAATATTGGTCCTTCTTTTTATGATAATCAAATTTTCCACTTGAAATTTACACTACCTTTGCAAAAGGTAATCATGTAACAAATAATTTTATATTAATCACCATTGTACTACACTTTTCTTACCTATTATAGAAATTAAACTTCTTTTTTGAAATTTTAGAAATAGTCAAAAATGTTATATCATCAAAAAGGCTTTCAAATATACAAGGTTGAATTTTTTAAATGCCCATGTTGATGTACATTAATTACATTTTGATAAATTTAATAAGTTTAAAATATGAGACATTAATATTTTAATATTGTGCTGATATTCATCATTCAGATAAATAATCTAATTCCTTTTTTTCCCTGTATCAAGCCATGACTTACACTTTTAAAAAATCTTATGCTTTATTTTAGGACCTCCTAAGTTTGTAAACAAAAAGGTTTGAGATTGAGAATTGAGATAAAGATATTTAATTCCTTGTATACTTACATAATGCCTTAATTTATTTCATTTTAAAAATCTTATAAATATATTCTCAACTTGCTAGTGGCATAGTCTAGAAAAAGTGATGGCCTTATTTTTATTTTATTATTGCTAGCTTTCTTCTTAATAGAGGATCTGGAGCTAGCCCTGTTGGCCTAGAGGTTCAGTTCAGTGTGCTGTGCTTCAGCGGCCTGGGTTCGGTTCCTGGGCGCAGACCTACACCACTTGTCAGTGGCCATGCTGTGGTGGTGGCTCACGTACAAAATAGAGGAAGATTGGCAACAGATGTTAGCTCAGGGCCAGTCCTCCTCAGGAAAAAAAAATATAGAGGATCTGAATGATAACAGTGGTTGGGGGTTGGGTTTGGTTTTGTTACTTATAAGAAGTATATGACAAGTGAAGTGATGGAACACGGCATGAAATGGAATAGACATTACATGTTCTTTGTACTCCCCCTCTTCTTTCCCCTGTTGTCTCATCTTTAACTAAAAATAAGCTTAAAGTTTTAAAAGCATTTGTTGGAAAAGCATAGTATATAAGGTAGAAAACTTGAGCCTTTTTTTATGAACCAGAGAAAGAAGCTAAAGAGAATGTTGTAGAGGATTATGAACATAAGACAACTTTATTCTTTTTTTAAAAAAAAACCCTAAATTCTAGGCCTTAAGCTTTACTTATCTACATTTTTCTAAAAACTATGTTAATTATTCATGTTTCAGCTGAACAATCCTTGTATAACTTGAGTATTCAGGGCAAAAGTAGAGTATATTTGGTATTTTATTGAAGGCAGATAGTGTATATTAAGAATATTCCAAACTTTTCGCATATAGTTTAGAAGTCCACATTTTTGTCTTTGGTAGTGGCAGGAGGTAAACATCAGTATAGCTTTGTTTTGACAAGAGTTGTTCTAAACTAAGATTAAAGGCTCTAAACTCCAATTAAATGCTAAGAGGCAGATAAATTATTCCCAGACATAACTTTGAAAATGTGTGCAAACTCGCTGAACTGAAGTTGAGGGCCTTTGTAACATTCCCATTCCCTGAAAGAGTTAGGCAAGTTTAGAAGTTTAACATAAGCATAAATGTTTCTAAATATAAAGTTGTTTTATAGCCTTTTTTTCCTTAAATTATCACAGTATAGCTAAGTTTTAACTACATGTTTAACTAAATGAATACTGAATTAATTTGGAAAGGTAAACTTTCAAATTTCTTAGTACTAGGCCATTTGATTATTAAAGAAAAGATTTTTGGAGTGAGATTTGTAGACCTTACGTTAGCAGCTTTCCTCATGTCTCGGGTATTTTTCCCTCATCTTTCCTGCTCTCTTTCTTTCCTCTGTATCTGTTGTTCTAGCTGTGTCTGTGACTCTCTCTCCATATCTTTCTATTTCTGTCATGTTATTCAAAACTAGTTTGTTGCCTCTTGTCTGGTTTTGATTTTAATTGAAGAGTACAGTATGTCTCCTTCTAGAAAGCGATTTTACTGAATTTGATTTTTGCTTTACTTTTGTTGTTTCATGGGTAAATTCCAAATAATTTTTATTTAATTAAATTTTTCCTTATTTTTGTAATTGTTAACCTTTGTTTTACTTGAGATTTTAAAAAATGTTCCAGTGTCCACTAATCCAGAACAATGTATTTCTCCTTGCAACGTTCCAAACGAGCAGAGGCTGCCAATCCACCACTCAGAATTTCTGCACATGCATACTTCTGACATGAACATGTTCTCAGTGTGACCTCTATTTTAGTTTTGGACAATTGTAGCTGCGTGTATCTAGGAAAGGGAGAAAGAGAAGCTCAAAATACGTATATCTCATATCACGTTCTCTTGTGAATCAAGATTTCAGAATCTCTCTCTCTCTTTCTCTTTTTCCTTCCTTCCTTCCATCTATTTCATTCTCTATCTGTTGTCATCTAACAAGATGTCATCTATCTGCAGCATGTGTGTTAAAAGGATTCTTTGATGCTTCCAGTCCTTGTTTCAGCCTCTCTGAGTAAGGAATGACCTTCCATCTTCTGATTATAAACTTCAGTTATCGTCACTTTCTTTCAGGTTTCTGGGGTTCTGTAGGTTCTATCTTTTTTCTCATCTACAGTCATGCATCGCTTAGCAATGGGGCTATGTTCTGAGAAATGTGTTAGATGATTTTGTCATGTGAACGTCAGAGAGTGTACTTACATAAACCTAGATGGTATAGCCTCCTACACACCTAGGCTGGATGGTGCTAATATCTTACAGAACCACAGTCATATATGCTGTGCGCCACTGACTGAAACGTCGTTATGTGGCGCGTGACTGTATATCTTGATATCAAAGACATGTCTTAAAATTTGTTGCCATGAGTGTGAGTTTGTCTCTCTAGCTTGTCACACTATTAAATGAATTGCTTTTATGTAGTAATTCTTTGACATGCTCCACGAGTCACTATCTATCACAAGGGTATTTGAGATTTGACAGTTAGAAGGGAAAGTATGTAAAATTATACAGAATGTAAGCATACAGGTGAAGATGTTTTGATTAGCAGATATTTGATGGCTTATTTTGTGCGTAAGCACAAGATATGGGGACCACGGGGGAAGAGTAAGACATGGTCCTTGTTTTTAGCCAGCTTGCAATTAAGTTGGGGAGATAAAATACACCTGAAAAGATAAGTATTGATAGTTTCAAATAGCGTGGCATATGGGAAAAGATCATTGCTATATCTGAAGATGTAGGGATCACTTCAGGGTGGATGGTCAGAGAAAGTTTTGTTGAGGGGGAAGAATTGGAACTATACCTTGAAAGATAAATAAGAATTGAGTCAGTTGAGAAAGATAACTAATTTTGTAAATAAGAGGAATATTATAAATAACCAAGTAACAAATACTAAGACATGTTCATAGAGTAATTTAGAAAGTTCATCTGGAATAGATTTTTAAAAATGGGTGATAAGATGAAAAGCATAAATTGAGGTAGATTAATGATGGCCTCATTATTTTTTAAGCATAAAGAATAGCTAACATAGTGGGAATTTTGATGAATTACTTTATATTCCAGAAACTTAAGAGAATAATAGTTTGGTTACCAGTAGTAGTATTTCAGGTATGAAATTGGAAGGGTGGGAGGAGAACCACTTTTCATCAGTGAAATCATAATGAAAAATTATAGGGGTAGGTAGTAGGAAATTTATGAAAGAAAAAAATATATATATAGGAGTTGGTATTTTGTGACTGAAAGAAGGATTAGAGCTGGAGAGTGATAGAGGATTTAATAAATGTGTTGAGAGTATTAAGCCTTGGTGATCTTGATAATGATATTATTAATGGAAATATGAAAGATGTGAAGGAAACTGATTTTTTTTTTGGTTCATTTTTATATATTTTGTGTGAACTGCTGTGCTATCTATGTGGAAATGGCCAGTGAGCACTTGGAGATAGAATACATAGAGGGGCTCAGAGTAGAGAGAAAGAAATGTTGAAGTCTTCCATGTAGTAGAATGGTGTTTACCTCCTCTTGGAGACAGAGAGGGCAGTGTAGAGGGCTTAAAACTGAACTTTTTAGGAGTAGTCATATTTAGCAGAATGGGGAAGAGATCACAATATCTAGAGAGTATATTAGGAAGACACCATGGTACTATCATGTCAGAGAGCCCAAAGGGGGAGAATAAATTTCAAGGAGGACTTGATTAATAGTATTGTTGCCGTCAGAGAAATCAGAATATGGGTGAACAAAATGCTGTTATATTTTTCAAGATGAGTTATTTATTTTGGTAACATTTTTCTTTTGATGAAAATTAAAGTTGATTCTTCAGAGTCACTTTTAAGCCAGTTACGGCAGTTTCCTTTTTTATATAAATTTATTTATCTTGATACCACGTATTTTAAATAGCCGTCTTCAATTCATATGTAATAATGTTACCAAAAATTAAAGAATTTTCAATTTTCATTGATTCAGTAATGATCTAAAGTAATTTGATGACACCTGGACTACTGGAGTATGGATAGCTTCCCTTCAGATATATGTTTGTTTATGTTGTTAACTATCATAATAATTAGAAGGTGGCCAAAGCATATTTTAATCATATGTATGACAGTGTCTGTCTTCAGTATCTAGTGTACATTCTTTTTTTTTTTAATAATTTTTATTTATTTTCCCCCAAAGCCCCGTAGTTAGTTGTACATCATAGTTTCACATCCTTCTAGTTGCTGTATGTGGGACGCGGCCTCAGCATGGCCGGAAAAGCGGTGCGTTGGTGCGCGCCCGGGATCCGAACCCGGGCCGCCAGCAGCGGAGTGCGCGCACTTAACCGCTAAGCCACCGGGCCGGCCCTGTGCATTCTTAAATTAAGTTTATTTTCCCCCAGGTTGATAAACCTTAAAGGTTCTTTATACATCAGGAAGGACTTTTTAAGGGTATTCCTTAGCATAAATTCCATTTCTCAGCTGTTTTATTCTTGGGATATGAGTCTATCTCATAAAATTCTTAAGGTATCTCAAAAGATTCATAATTTTAAGTTGTGGAGCATTTTCTAGGTAAGATGTTCCCTTCTAATCAATGGTTCATTTTAAAAAATCAATGAGACAAAAATTAACCCTGGTCATAGACTTGGAATAATTCCATAAGAGGATGATTTTGCATAAGATAGCCCATATTTTTAACCTTGATTTGTGTTGAGTTCCTCTAGACCTACATACTTCTCATATTCAGCTGTATTTATGTTCTTCATGATTGATAATAATTTAGACCTTATAATTTTTATCCATATTCTAGTGCTTTTAGCATACCTCATTTCCAGATTTGTCTAGTTCTTCCAAAAAGCCTTCTGAATATCAGATGTTAGGACTTTAGAACTGGGTAGGACTCTTGTGATCATTTAAATTATCTCTATAATTTCACAGAGAGATTAGGTGATTTGCCCATTGCTAGAGAAGAGGTCTGGTCTGTCAGATCTTAGGCCTCATTCCTCTGTCTCCTTTAATTATTTATCATCATTCCACTTCACAAAAATTATATTAGAAGTTGTGGATGGTATTCTGCCTTGAAAAAGGTACTAGTATTCTTCATTAAATATGCCAGTTCTATCATCGTGAAAGCTCTTAACTCACTTGTTGTATTGATTTCATTTTTTTCAAATTCAGTATAAAGCTCTAACAAGATTGTACCACTCATTTCTTGGAAATATTTCTAAATTTCTTTAGTCAGTATGAGAATTTTCCTACAAAGGAGTCATTATTTTAACTTGTCTGATCCTTTCATCTCTTGCTTTAAAAAACAAAACAGAATAACTTCTTTATCATAATTGCTAAATATGTTTTTCTATTTTCATTTAACTCCTTGAAATTTTTGCACTTATTAATAAATACTATCTCCTGGTTTTCTCAACTTTCCTTATTGTGATTTAATGTGTGAGTTTTATTATGTGGTCTTTACATATGTCCCAAATAACCTTTAGCCAGAATACTTGATAGAAAAATAATTTATCTAAAATGCATTTATTTTGAAATTTGTGATTATTACTCATTTCTATTTTTTGATTTACTACAGCATGCAATAAATACTAGCCTAAGTTATATACAATATTAAATTTTATGTTGACTTATTCTCTTGTTAAGCAGTATATTTAATTTTATGATAGGCCCATACAACTTTAATATGGATAAAGAGGATATTTTCTTCCTTTAGGTTTTTGAATATAAGCCTCATTGCTTTCTAGTTACACTTGCATATTCAAGTAGTGCCTTTATTATCAAACTTTTTCTTTGAGAATTCTTATAAATACTTTGACCCTGGTTTAAGAAGATGAAATCCTTTTCAGAGAGAAATATTTAACTTTCTTTTTTGGTTGGCTTAGTTAATCATAGCATAATTCAGAAAAATTCAGAAAAACAGCTAGGGTTTATTTATATAGAGAAAGCAAAATATTTTCCTACCTTATATCAACTGGAAAGCCTAGTCTGCATTTTGTAGTTATGGGTGTTTATTATCTGAGGAGCCATTACTAAATATAAATTTTGCATTTTAATTAATAAAGTTATAGGCACGTTTTCGAATTGGTTTCGAATTGCTTCCAAATTCGAAAGCAGATTCTTTCAATGCCTTTAATGAATAATGGTTAATCCAAATAATGTATTTTTCCCTTTTCTCACGTAATTGAAATACACTTTTATTTTCTCCATGTAAGTCACATTGGAGTTAATACCAATGCCTCACACCAAGAAATTGGTACCTGCCATGTTAACAATGGCACGTGTTATGTAGGAATCACAGTGATCTTCAACAGGATTGTGATTTTTTCTTTTTTTTTTTTTTTTAAGTTCCGCCTCTCCTAAGTATTCTTTTAAAGATCTTCTACTAACTGTAAATGTGGCAACATTGGTAAATAGCAGGGGTATAGGGTTGATTAATCCTTACCACTACCCCTTCCGCCGAAAAGAGGGGGAAAAAAAAACGTAGAGCAAGGTTTCCTAAACATTATGTGAAGGATACCAAGTGATGAAAAATACCTTTGGCATTGCTGAGTCAGACTTCTCTCAGATCTTTTCTTCTGTTCTACTGTATACTTAGAATTGTACACTTAGACTTATACTAAAGTACAGTCGTGCACTGCATAATAATGTTTTGATCAATGATGGACTGCATATACAATGGTGGTCCCATAAGATTAGTACCATATAGCCTAGGTGTGTAGTAGGCTATACCATATAGGTTTGTGTTAAGTACGCTCTGTGATGTTCACACAATGACACTCTGTGGTGTTCACACAATGACAGAATCGCCTGAGGACACATTTTTCAGAACGTATTCCTGTCATTAAGCAATGCATGACTGTGTTACAGTTCTGAAAGCATTTAAAATAGTTCCTTTTTTGTTTTCTCTTGTGTAAAATTTTGAGTGAACTGAGATTAATAAAACATCTAACAACACATGGCCAAAAAAATTTCAATTCTTTTCTCTTGAGTTTTTGATGTAAAATTCTACCTATTTATAAAAGTACATGTAACTTGTTATTTGCCTAGGAAACATTGAATCCTGACATTTTTACTTCTAGTCTTTAGTTTTGGCAAATACTAGGCTATGTAGCTACTAATGCCCTTATGTTAATCTGGAGAAGTAGTTCTGTTCTTTCTTGTTTTTGAATCGTTTTGAAGTAGACTTGGAATCAGTTCCCTTCCTCTGCTGTCTTCTCCAACTTTCTTCACAACCAAGAAATGATCCTGTTTCATTTATGATTCATTTTCTTTTATGGTAAATCTTTAAGTATATTAGACATTAGGTAAGTTCACCAATTTTCTTTTCATATGACTAAATTTTAAGAAAAGTTATTATTTCTTTTCCATTATTATCACCATCCAAAGCAGCATTTATAAACACTACTGTGTACATTCCTTCTTTTCAACAGGCTAAAGTAAAAACTAGTTTTCTTTTTGAGGCAATCGCATTTGTGGTATTATATAAACTTCTTAGGCAGAGCCCTTCCTTTTAGAGTGGTATTTTCTCTTTTGACCAAATGCAAACTTTTCTTGAGAAATCAACTATTCTTCTTCTGGTTTTAATTTAACTTCTGTATTTGGTGAACTGCACATCCATCCCTGTGCCTTATTTTTATCATGGAAGCAAGAAAATTACCACTTGTCTCTTTTCCAAGCATTTCCTGGGATATTGGGGCATTACTAATACAATTTAGTTTGTTCTAGATCAGTGGATACCGGAACTGAGAGGAGGTATTTCTTACCTGATAATATGTGTGTGTTCCGATTCTGCTAATCCAGAAATCCAATCGCATTTGTTGAAAATCATCCTTAGTTGTTATTGGTTAGGGAGTCAACTCCCTATTTTAGTTGTTTTCTGAAATTCGGTCCCTAGATGTGCCTTAGATAGGGTAGAATTTTTACCTCTTTCAGAACACTGCTAAAGAAGTTTTCAACTGGAACATAGTCTGAAGAAGCACTGAGAGCAAAAAAAATTCAGAGTGGTGATTGGCCACCTCTGTTTGATTGACAGGTTGCAGGGAGAAACCCATTCGTTCTGGATTAATGGAACTGGAAAACAGAAAACAATTATCAGGTAAAAAAAACCTTTTCTTTAACCTTTGAAATTCACCATTTAAAAAATGAGTCAGACCATCAAGGGAATTTATTACCAAAAAGAAAAAAATTTAGTGTCTTGTGAGCAGAGATCTCTGGCTACTACTTCCAAGAATTACAAAAAAATCACTACAGTTACTACACATTGTCAGCCTTTGCTGAAAGGGCTTGGTTAAGTGCAGATAAGATGGAATGTAAGGCACAGTTACATTTTAAATCTGCGTTAAAGACGTGAAGCAGAATTCTATGGGTGGGGGAGATTAGTGTTGTTTTATTTCCTGAATTGTGTCTGGTCTATGGATAAGGAGAACACTTTGTTTTTCAAGGCTATTAATCTGGCACTTTTCATGAATAGTCACAATTTTTGTTACTCTGCTGTGTTTGTTATACTTATTCTTCACTTCATGTATACTTATGCATCTTTTGTATACTTACGTTATCTTCTATCATAAAATTTTAGTAACATTAGTGACCAGTTCTTTATATTTTAACGACGGTTTTCTGATTGTTGGTTAAATGCATTTCAGATTGAAGGCCAAGGCCATGGTGCAGTGTTCGACTGCAAATGCTCTCCTGATGGTCAGCATTTTGCATGCACAGACTCTCATGGACATCTTTTAATTTTTGGTTTTGGCTCCAGTAGCAAATATGACAAGGTAAAGTATGGTGACTATGTATCTTCTTATGCTTTCTTTTTTTTTAAATCCATGGATATTTAGGGGTTGTGTTTGTTTGGAAGTGGGTGAGAATCATTTATGCTTTTAGTGTAAAGCTTAAAGAATCATGTTTTAAATAGTTAAATGGAGAGTTATGTTTTGGAGAGGAAGGTGAAGATAGCAGTTGTTAAATCTCTTTTCTGTAATAGACATTAGATAATAATTAGATCTTATTTAATAATCTTTATATTTTAGAAGGAATAACTTTTTACTTAGCTTGCTAGAGCAGTCTAGATTACAGTTCTTCAGTTGGGGTATATAAGCTGGGAATGGGAGATGTTGTCCATAGAGGGACTCTTTGAAATTGTTTATTGGATGATATTCATTTATCTTGGGTACAAATCTGTGGCTTGCATGTGGTTCTCAAAAATGTATGGCTTACTGATGGTAGCTACTAATGTTTTTAAATATTAAAGATTCTAAGATCAGTGACTAAAAGACTTAAATTTCTTATTTGGGGTAGAGTGGTATAAAAGATAATCATAGTAAAAATTGAATAGTTCATAGTTTCATTTAAGAAATTCCAAATTAGCCAATAAAATTTTGAAGTTACAGATGTGTTAGGCTTGAGTTCATATTAATAATTTTATATTACTTCAAAACTTTTAGAGAGAATGGTTATTGACTCTTGGGAAATCATGTCATATTAATTTTTTGTATTATATAAACCACACTATACTTAAAGATTTTCTTTTTTTAAAGTTTTCATAAATTGTATAAGTGATTTCATTAAAGAGTTCAATTTGAAGACTAAATTCATTGAATGATTTCCCTTGGCAAAATGCTAAAACAAATAATGACCATATTTAATAATTTAAAAAATAAGATAAATCATGATAGCTCTCTCAAAGTAGTAGTACCACTGAATGATTTTTACTTAGATTTGATTTTATCATTGAATTTGAAATTATGTAATTTATTTTTAATGTTAGTTTTTTATATATACAATCTCTTCCTTGTTCCAGAGAAGATTCAAAGCAGCTGCTTTCCTGATCATAAAATTTAATGTAGAAAATATAAAGCTCTATTTACAATTAATTCAAGAGAAAAATATTCTTTTATATTATTGCTTAATACTATAATTTATATTAAAATGGTTACTTTCCATTAGAAATTTATAATAATAAATTTTTATTTTTTCAATCTTTTATGGACCTGTCTCTTTACAGATAGCAGATCAGATGTTCTTTCACAGTGATTATCGGCCCCTTATCCGTGATGCCAACAATTTTGTATTAGATGAACAGACTCAGCAAGCACCTCATCTCATGCCTCCCCCTTTTTTGGTTGATGTTGATGGTAACCCTCATCCATCAAGATATCAGAGGTTAGTTCCTGGTCGTGAAAATTGCAGGGAGGAGCAGCTCATCCCTCAGATGGGAGTAACTTCCTCAGGTAAATGCTTTTTTTCATGTACAACCAAATTTTTCTTTTCCTACTGATGTCTTATAAAATTGCTAATTTGTTTTTGAACATATGAGAAGTAAAATAGTTTTTTCATACTTCTCTAAAGTTCTTCGAATAATGCTTAGATGTTACAAGATAATTAAGGAACATTGGAGATTTAAGGCAATAGTTTTGGTCTATATCAATTTATAACCTCTGGGGACTGATAGGATGTGTTCTTGTATTTGGTATGAGATCAGTTAGTTTATTTATTTATTCATTCAACAACATATATTGAAAATCTTCTCTGTCCCTGATACTTACTAAGCTACAGAGTGAGATAGATTAATAAACATAGTTATAAAGAAATACATAGTTAAAAATTGTGGTAAATGTTATTAAAAGGAATAACAGTATCACATAAGAGAGAGAATGTGAGACTAGACAGCCTACTCACATTAAAGATTGATTTAAGAAGTGACCAACTTTTAGAAGTTTATAAGTAAGATAGGAATGAAAAGTTGAGAGCTGTTTTAGTGAAGAAATGGAGGGTGCAAGTCACATTAGTTGAAGAATTGAATGGAAGTTGAAATGGAGACACGGTTTACAGACTTCTTCCCCACTTTTGACAAGAATTATAGGACTAATTTATTAAGTGTAAGTAATGGAGAGATTCTATAAAGAAGGTTAAACCAGTTTTGGAATTACGAATCTTTCTGTTATATTTTAGACTAGAAAAATGTTTATGAAAATGTTTTCTAAGTTGTGGACTCTAGCATAATGAACAAAACTTCTAAGATATGATTAACATATATAGGATATAACATATAATGAGTAACTTTGAAATAATGAATTTAGAATCTGTGAGCAGCACAGAAAAATCAATCTCATCGCATTATAGAGAAACCTGCCTTTTATTTTTCTTAAAGGATTGGGCATGAGTTTGCGATGAAGATGGACATATTGGATAGGAAAAGCTGCTATTGGAACTAGGCGTGCCCACTCAGGATGGAGGTGGGGGAAAGCATTAGAGGAGTCATCTCTGCTGCTACTTGTAGAGGGTAGTACAGTCCCCCAGACCTGAATATCGGGAGGATGTGAAACTAAAATCTTTCAGTACATGAACACAGCATGAACTCAAAGAATCTATGAATGCGTAGTATTCAAGAAGTCTAGGCAGGTATTCAGATTAGAGAAGTCTCAGTTATTAGAGAACTCTTGATTATAGGACTGAAATTAAGGTAAATGTCTTCAGTCTCTTGGAGGGGAACTGACAAGAATCAGATCTTGCCCAGGTCTCAAAATAGATACTTAGGCTGGGATTTCAGGCATAAGGAAATAAGGAAAGGTTTCATTTATTAAAATATCAATGCTACTTAATTATTGTGATTATTAGTTTTTCTGCCATTTAATAGTTTATAAGGGCTTTCATAAATAATGTCATTTAATCTTTCTCTCTATAGTTATCCCAAAGCTAGAAGTTGAGAAAATGAAAATTTAATAACATTATGTTTTGTTCAAGTTAAAGTATATGGACTCAACAGGGACTCAAACCCAGCCCTGACTCCCAGTCCATTGTTCTTTCTTCCATACTTAGCTGCCCATAGAGTAAAAAGTAGACTTGATCTTGAAAATGAATGGATGCCGGTTATTAGTACAGGACCACAAGAGAATCCATAGCAATAATTATGGGTTCAAAGTGAGTCACAGAATTTTTAAGTGTTCTACGTCACAGAATTCAGGGTAAACATAATTTTTTTCATTATTTTAGACTTACCAAATACAGAAATAGAATGAAAGAACTTTTTGAAAAAGTTCTTTTTGAAAAAACTTGAGCATCATTTTTAACTATATTTGCAGATCAGGATCTATAATAAAATTTATTTTGGGAAATCCCTTAGAGTTAGGTAAAAATAGATGATGGCTATGGTAATAATAAGTTGGCTTGAATGCAGTTTTGTTATATTTATACCGAACAATACACTTTAAATGTAAGCACATTTAAAGCACTCAGTCGTAAACTTGGTCTATCCCAGATTACCCTTCGATGTTCAAACATGGGATGTTTTCCCAGCAGCATACCAGGAAAGAAGCATCCACAGGCATTTTAACTTTTACCTCTGTATGCTTTTACCTCTTTCTAGCTTTGTGACCGTGGACAAGTTATTTTATCCAGTTGAATTTTAGTTTTCTCTTATAAAATGAAATCACATTATGTGCATAATTTCCTCTTTCCTTACAACTTCCTTACTACTACTACTACCAGTTCATTTTAGGACATCCTTTGTATCTGCTCTTCCTAGCCCGCTTTAAAAGTCTGATCTCATCAAATCCTCTTGTATACCCACACACCTGATACTAATTTTTCCCTTCTCTACTCTCATGGCAATGCTTTCAGATATCTCATAACACTTATACATTTTTTTATTCATTCAGCAGGATTGTACATTTTTATATGCCTAGCGTTGTGCTAAGATTTAGAATTAGAATATTAAGATAAAGAAGACAATCCATGCTTTGGTGGAACTAACTAGTGTGCTTCCTTTCTGTATTGGGCTGAGTACTAAGACATGTATACAGTAGTCCCTTCTTATCTGCAAGGGATACGTTCCAAGAACCCCCAGCAGATGCCTGAAACTGTGGATAGTTCCAAACCCTGTATGTATTATGTTTTTTCCTAGACTTAAATACCTATGATAAAGTTTGATTTATAAATTAGGCACAGTAAGAGATTAATGTTGCTTTGAGGCCATTATTAAACAAGCACTGCGATAGCAAAACAAACAGTCGATCTGATAACTAAGATGGCTGCTGAGTGACTAACAAGCAGTAGCCTGTACAGCGTGAATGCGCTGGACAAGAGGATGGTTCATGTCCAGGGTGGGACGGAGCAGGACACTGCAAGATTTCATCACACTAGTCAGAACAGCATGCATTTTAAAACTTACAAAGTTTTATTTCTGGAATTTGCCATTTAATACTTTTGAACCACGGTAGGCCACAGGTAATTGAAACTTCGGAAGGCAAAACCGCAGATAAGGGAGGACTACCATATGTTGTTTGAGGAAGTAAAAGAAGATAGCAGCTAATTCTTTCAGGGGTAGTCTGGAAAGATTTCACAGAGGAAATATCATGGAGGTGACATTTTAGTTGGTGCTTGAAGGATAAGTTGATGTTTATCACATTTATACTTGAAAGGGGAGTATTGTGGTCAAAAGCTCCAAAGCATAAAGGTGTTTATCGTATTAGGAAAGTAGAACAGTCAAGTAATCCCATATGACTGGTACGAATGAGAGTGGATGCTGGAAAAGGAGGATGGGTTAAAACACCACATTCCTTCCTACCTCAGAGCCTTTGTTACCAACTCTTGCCTTCCATCTGGAGTGTTCTTTTTCTAGCTGTTTACATGGATGATAAGTTGTTAGCTCAAATGCTGCCTTCTCAAGGAGGGCTTTTTTGACTTCTGAGTCACCATAGGTAGTTCCCATTCTCTCTTCCTTCCCCATTTTCTCTTTCTCATCATCATCTTTATTTTAACAACATTTTTCACAATCTGCTTTTATGTATGGGTTTATTGTTCAGTTTCCCCATTAGAATGTTAGAGCCCTGAAGGTCAGGGACTTGAATGTCTTTTATTCGCCTCTGAATCCTCCGTTCCTTGGCATAGTTTCTAACACATAGTAGACACTCAAGAATTTGTTGAATAAATGAAGCAGTAAAGTTCTTTGAGAAGATGGGTAGTCACATTTGCCTTTTTAAAAGAAACTATGATGTAAAATGAAATCCGACTTTTATGACTTACTAGATATATGATTGAGTAGTTACTTTGGTTTTCTCGTCTATAAAATGGAGTTAATAATACATACCTAACTGAATTATTGTAAGGCTTATATAAGTGCCTGAATCATGGTAAACACTTAGTAAAAGGTATCATCATCACCATTGTTATTTTTAATAAATTAAGATTGAGGGGGGCATGTTTCCTTTTTTTTTTTTTACTCTCATCATTTACAGTTGATCATTTTAGGTCTTTTACTCAAACAAAATTTATATTTAATTCTGGTTCAGAGTCAAGCTAATGAGTAAAATGGTTTGAGTAGTTGACTACAGTATCCTTAGCATTTTGTGTGGTATTACATAGGACTGAACCAAGTTTTAAGTCAGCAAGCAAACCAGGAGATCAGCCCACTGGACAGCATGATTCAAAGACTACAGCAGGAGCAAGACCTGAGACGTTCTGGTGAGGCAGGTGTCAGTAATACCAGCCGTTTAAGTAGAGGTAAGCAGTGATTCTTTTAAGTGAAATATTAAACCAAAGCAGTCTAAATCTCCAATAGTAGAAAAGCGTTTAAAGAAATTATGGTATATCCATAAAATGAAATATTAGGCTGCCAAAATGATTGTTTTTGAAGAGTATTTATGACCTAAGAAAATGTTCATAATATAAGGTTTCAAACTGCAGATGAGTTTTTTAATATGTGTATTCTTCCAAATTTTCTATAGTAAACATGTAGAACTTAGAAAAACTTTAAAAATAAATTTATTCAATAATTTATGAAATAAATTCAAAGCCACACTGTCAAACATCTCATCACTCTTATTGTTGTATATTACTAAATTTTAAGAGAAAATTTAAAGCAAATTTATGAACCATAAATGTTCTTCGGTTTGTCTGGTTTTACTTCTTATAAAGTTTTCCCAAAAATACATAGCATTTTTTTTTTAAAGTAGTGATTTCACATCTTTGGGACTTAACAGTTAGTAGTTTTGATTCATTAACTTATCTAATCTGCTGAATAACCATGTTTTATGTCTGTTAAACTTTTTTACCTGTAGTGTAGTTCCTGATTTGATAACTTAATTATTTATACAGTATGAAGTTTCACATGGACTATTTTTTTCTGTTATGAGCTAATGGAGAAGTGTCTCTAAATAGAACTTACTATGTTAATTTTTTTGCTTAGGTTCTGTAAGTTCTACCTCAGAGGTTCATTCACCACCAAATGTAGGACTAAGGCGTAGTGGACAAATTGAAGGTGTACGGCAAATGCACAGCAATGCACCAAGGAGTGAAATAGCCACAGAGCGGGATCTTGTCGCTTGGAGTCGAAGGGTGGTAGTTCCTGAGCTGTCGACTGGTGTAGCCAGGTAAGGGGAGTTGTGAATTTTTGTGTGTCACAGTTGTTTGTGTTCATTTGGAATTATAGTCTTCAAAGTACCGTTTCAGCTCTATAATTTATTTTAAATTTATCTGAAGAGCCTGTGTTTTAAACTATTCATGATTCTGAAGAAAAATTAAATTTCAATTTATGTTCTTTTCTAGAATGAGTCATGTAGATGATATGAGGGGGGATGTGTTAAGGTGAATGGGGGAAATCATAAATTTAGATTGACTAAATATGAGATTTTATCGAGTAGTATATTTAAATCTTTGTCTCATTTGACTGTATCTTAAAACATTTCATAAAGTTTGTTATAATTTTTTATGGATTTTACTAATCATTCACACCGTATCAGAGGCATAGTGAAAGTATATTATATTATTTATTGGTATACATTATATAAATATATTTATATATTAAAATGATTCTTTTTTATATTTAAAAGTATACATATATAAATTAAAAAGTATTGATTTGATGTAATCCTTTCTCAAGGTCTGTGTTATGAAGAAACTTTATATCCAGTTCCTTTTGATTCTTTTTTTTTTTTTTTTTTTTTTGGTGAGGAAGATTGGCCCTGAGCTAACATCTGTGCCCATCTACCTCTGTTTTCTATGTGGGATGCCACCACAGCATGGCTTGATGAATGGTGTGTAGGTTCGTGCTTGGGATCCGAACCTGAGAACCCTGGACCACTGAGCAGAGTGTGTGAACTTAACCACTACGCCACTGGCCCAGCCCGCCCTTTTCATTCTTTAGTAATGAAATATTCATGAATGTGGTCCATATGAACCCAACTAATACTGACTACATACTATAATACTGTACTATAATCAAAATGTGAATTTGATTTTAGGATTTTCTAGTTCTTAAACTCAAAAGATAATAGTAATTAAGTAGTTAAATATTTTTAATCTGAATGTTTATATAGATTATACTTTTTGATTGGACAACACTTCAAATTTGTTTTAGGATTTAGGATTAAATATATACCTAAAGTATAAATTTAAACAATAACTTTTTATCTAGTGAGAAATACACCCAGATGTTCTTTTTTTTTTGTTTTTTTAATTTTTATTTATTTATTTTTTTTCCTCCAAAGTCCCAGTAGATAGTTGTATGTCATAGCTGCACGTCCTTCTAGTTGCTGCATGTGGGACGCGGCTTCAGCATGGCCAGAGAAGCAGTGCGTCAGTGCGCGCCCAGGATCCGAACCCGGGCCGCCAGCAGCGGAGTGCGAGCACTTAACTGCTAAGCCACGGGGCCAGCCCCCAGATGTTCTTAATAAAACAAAAAACAGCGTATTTTTTGCCTACTTTTTAATTTTAACGTTAAGGTTAGTAGGGGGTACGATAAATAACACCCACCTTTTCAACAATAGTTCTGAAGTAATTGAAAACACAAAAGAATAGACAGATAAGAAATCAGAATATTACTATTTTTTATTGATACAGCTGCAAAGAATGTGGCTTTTATCTGCAAGAAAGTGTGCTTCCTAATACTGAAGCCCAAACACAGGTAGCACTGGGCTACAGTATTTCTCCCCATGTGAGGCAGCTGTATAGAATGTATACTTGGTAAGCAATGGCATGGGTCTGGGCCACGCTAAGCTAGTTTTTCCCTCCGGAGCACACCAATTAATGAGTTCAGTGCTCCCCTGAAGAAGGATGAGTAAGGAGGTGAAAAGAGGCCAGGAGTGGGTTCTGAGTTGGTGGTAGAGGTCCCTGCGCTTGGAGGGAAACATGAGTGGGGAAGATTTGTTTCTTTCCAAATGTTCTTCACCTTTTTCTCTCTTTTTCATTGGGCTTAACCTTTGAGCCTGTGGTCAAGCGAGGTTGTGGCCATTACTTCACAGGGTATTCGACCTTCCTGGAGCTTTGCCCCAATACTTAGTACTCTTCCTTTGAGAATCTTCCTGGAGTATACTCCCTGGTAGGTAGTTTAAAGTTTGCCCCTATAAAGCTTTTAAATGGGTCAGACTAGTACATTAATTAAAATTAAATCTCATTGCATAGTGAGCAAAGGACTAATATGTATAATACATGAAGAACTCTCGAAACTCAACAGTGAACATAACAGTCCAATCAGAAAATGGGCAAAAGACATGAACGAACGTTTCATCAAAGGATATACAGATGGCAGATAAACAGGAAAAAATATTCAACATAAGGCAAATGCAAATTAAAGCTACAGTGAAATAATCTTTCTATACCTATCAGAAAGGCTAAAATATAGTGACAGCACCAAATGCAGGGGAGGGTGTGGAGAAACTGGATCACTCATGCATTCCTGGTGGGCATGTAAAATGATGCAGCCACTCTGGAAAACAGTGTGGCACTTTCTTAAAAACCTAAGCATCTGTGATCCAGTGCTTGCACTCTTGGGGATTTATCCCAAAGAAATGAGAACTTATTTTCACACAAAAACCTGTACAAAGCTTTATCTGTAATAGCCAAAACCTAGAAGCAACGCAGATGTCCTTCAGTGGGTACATGGTTCAACCAACTGGTATATCCATACCATGGAATACTACTTTGCAATGAAAAGGAACAACCTGTTGGTACAACAACTTGAATGAATCTTGAGGGAATTAAGCTGAGTAAGAAACCAGTCTCAAAGGTTACATACTGTATTATTCCATTTATGGACTATTCTTGAAATGACAAAAGTATAGAGATGGAGAACAGATTAGTAATTGCTAGATGTTGGAGGGAAGAAGGGCTGAGGAGAAGAAGAGAAAGATGGGTATGATTAAAAGGGCACTACAAGGGATCTTTGTGGTGATGGAAATGTTCTATATCTTAACTGGGGTGATGGATACACAAACCTACAGTTGATAAACTTGGATAGAATTAAATACACACACAAGTAGAAGTAAAATTCTGAATAATATCAGTGGGTTGTATCAGTGTCAACAGCCGGGTTGTGCTGTTGTGCTATAGTTTTGCAAGATATTACCATTGAGGGAAACTGGGTAAAGGATGAAAGGAATCTCTGTTTTATTTCTTACAACAGTATGTGAATCTACAATTATCTCAGTAAAGAGTTTAACTGAAAACAAACAAGAACAAAAAATTGTCAAGAGCAAACAAAAAATTAAATCAAGGCCATTCTTTTCACAAGATTTAAATTTACTCGTTTTATTTCCCATTCAGAATTATAACCAGCTGCATTAGAGATTCTGCAGTTAATTAAAATGACAACATTAATATATTCTAGTAATAAAATATCAACATTACAGAGCTGTTCCAAGTTTGAATATTAACTCCCTTCCAACTGTGAAATCTCCAGGGAAAAATTAAAATTCAAATGTTAAATGCTGTTGGAATTCAAAAACTTTAGAGTTGTAAGGAATTAAAGTAAAAATAAAATTCTCTTGTCCTTCTGAGTTCGGCTTGCTTGAAATTAAAGTTCATAACTAATGTTCCTGAACTTTTTCTGTTGCTCGGTTTCGGCTTGATGCCTGGATAGAGTTGAAGTTTCTTCAGTAGCTGAAGCCTGACCTGCCTCTCGCTGGGGAGAGTGTAGTTCTTTCAGGGCATCAGGAGTTACATTAGTTCAACCTCAACGTTCTCTTGTGCCTCTTTTTTTTTTTTTTTTTTAAAGATTCCAGCTATCTGTGTGGTACACAAGATTATCACAGACGGCATAAGCCCTACACTGACATAATTTTAAAAAATAAGTAAATCCAATTTCTAACCCTTGGAGCAGTTACCTTAGGAATAACTATGTTCCCAGAACCTGATACTTGATTTTCCAAAGGTCACAGCAGAAACAGTAGTATGAAGTGCAAGTAGATAGAGTCTGTCTTTCCAGTATTCCAGTCGTTTAATGCCAGAAGTCCAGAGCTCAGACTCAGAAATCTTTATCACATGCCTCCATCTGAAAAGAAAACACCAGGAGTAGCATTCCCTCTTTGACACCTCGCCTTCCTTTTGGAGAGATCAGTTGTAAATATCCTAGATTAACATGTATATGTGGCTTTTAATTCTCTTTCAGTAGGCAAGAGGAATGGAGAACTGCAAAGGGAGAAGAAGAAATAAAGACTTACAGATCAGAAGAGAAAAGAAAACACTTTGCTATTCCAAAAGAGAATAAGATACCCACTGTCTCAAAGGTAAATAATAATTACTTTGATATTTAATAATTGTTTCATAAGTGTAATGACCATTTTAAGGCCCTTTTGTAATTAAAAATGTTAACATCTTAAGCAGGACATTTAATTAATGAAATAAAATTAATATAGTTAATTCTTGATTATCTCTTTGGATTATCTATTGTGTTTACCATTTAAAATTTTTAATTTTGCGTTTCCTGCCTTCTAGCATACCTTTTCCCCAAATGCCCGTTGTTATGCACATTAAATCTAATAAGTGGTGTCATGAGCCTAAGCAAGATCTTTTTTTAGTTCTGCCATTGGTTGCACACTTTAAAACAGTGTTTTGGGGTTTTTTTAATCCTCTGCATTTTTTTGCTGTTTTGCACTATTTGTTATTGTGGATAATAATCAACTATGCTGCTAGAAATAATAGTTGTTATTTTCTCCATTAAAACAGGTAAATTGTCTCTGCTAGTTTGCCCTGTTGGTTTCTCTGTCATCCTACTCTGGAAAAACTTTTGGATCTGGTGAATTTCAATTAGTCATGCCCTAACCTGGAGAGATACATGCTTACCTCCTTGAGCGTCAAGGGATCAGTTATTCACTCTTCCATTTCTTTTTTTTTTTTTAATCATCTTAGCTTGAAAGCTTCAGAGCCTTAGAATCTGAAATTGAGAAAAACTATATAGAACTTCTTTTCAGTTACAAGTCACTATCTAAGTAGTGATCCCAACAAAGAAAAGATAATGGGTCTCTTGACCCAGCCTTGTGCTCCTTCCTTTTTATTTGAGTTTCTTAAACCTTCTAAATTAATCTTCTTTTCTAGAGC
The DNA here is from genome assembly GCF_057802395.1 of Ceratotherium simum simum. Lineage (NCBI taxonomy): Eukaryota > Metazoa > Chordata > Mammalia > Perissodactyla > Rhinocerotidae > Ceratotherium > Ceratotherium simum. The sequence goes on along the minus strand of NC_141918.1, from coordinate 5,168,787 downwards.
TCTTTTTTCTGTTTTGTCACTCTTTAAAGGACTCAAGTAGTCCTTTGCTATTTTATGTTTTCCTTTACTAAGGATTTCATACCCTAGGGTCACAATAGGACCCCACACAGAATTCTTGTTAGTATAATCTGAAATAATCTCTTGTTTTTGTTTTTTTTTTGGTTGTTGCTGGGTTTTTTTCATGGTGGCTGGAAAGCATACCCTTTTTTGTGTCCTTTGCTTAGAATCCAAGATTGTGAGGACGCAAGCTCATGTAATGATGGTCTGAGTTTGTATTGCTTCCACTTTTATGAATGAAATATGGTAATATCTATTAAAATGAAAAGAACGTGCTTATCTTTTAATCCAGTAGTGGTACTTCAAAGACTTTTTTTTTAGAAAGAAAAGTACTGATATGAGTGTATATACGTGTGTGTGTGTGTGCACGCTTGCCTGGGCAGATGTTTATAGTGTCCCTGGGAGAAAAAAATGGAATAACTTTAGTGTTCATTGGTGGAATAGAGGTAGGATGTCATGACAGCTATATACACGTGGAATATTATACAGCTTTTTTAAAAAGTAAGAGCTTGCTCCACTGCATTGGAGAAATGTTCATGATGTATTTATTAAGTGAAAAAAGCAAGTTAAAATGGTAATGTTTATAATATGACCTCATTTTTGCTTTTCAGATTTTATGAGAATGGAGAAAGGTTTGAAAGCACACCTACTAGGCTACTAACATTGATAATCACAGATGTACAAATTATGAGATGCCATCTTTCGTGTCAGAGTTACAATGTTTTTTCTTCTAATAATAGATGGTACTTACTGTGCAGGTGGGAAATATAAATTAATACAAAAAAACTGTTTAGAAAGCGGTTATAAAATTGATTTTTGGCACGAGGTTTGGTCCCAAAATTACAGAGGCTTAAATGAGGTGGAAATATATTTCTCTCTGATGTAAAAACCTCAGTAGGTGGTTCAGGCCTGATATGATGCCCTCAGTGTTGAGAACTGAAGCTCTTTCATTTTTCTGATCCTCTTGTGTGTTGAATTGGACCTCACACCTCAAAATATCAGCATCTGCACTTAAGGCTGCAGGATGGAGGATCAAGTCAGTGAGGAAGGTGCAGAGGGCACATAGGCTCTCCTGAGGAAGGTTCTTTGAGGTTGCTCTGCAGCATTGTGCCAGGTGTCCCATTGGCCAGAGTTTAGTCACATGAAACTCCGACAAAGAAAATGTTATTTTTTGTGCAAGAAGGGGAGAACAGATCTTGGTTGGTAACCAGCTTTCCCTTCTACTGCATTATTTATTAAGGCATTAAAAACATTTATGTCCTTTGACTTAGAATTTACCCTGAAGAAATAGAGTAGTTCCCCCTTATCCGCAGGGGATATGTTCCAAGACCCCCAATGGACTCCTGAAACCGCTGTTAGTACTGAACCCTGTATATACTACGTCTTCTCCTTATGATAAAGTTTAATTTATAAATTAGGCACACTAAGAGATTAACAATAACTAATAATAAAATAGAACAATTATAACCATATGCTGTAATAAAAGTCACCACAAATCTTAACAACCTTCAGCATACAACTTTTTTCCTTCCTTATTAAGTTGAGAACTTGCACTTTTCACTTAAAAGAAGCACTTTATGGCTTGTCTTTGGCATATCTGAATTGCCAGCATCGCTGCTCTTGCGCTTTAGGGCCATTATTAAGTAAAAGAAAGCTTACTTGAACACCAACACTGTGATACCACGACAGTCATCTGATAACCAAGATGGCTGACTAAGTGGCTAAGGGCTGGTAGCATATGCAGCATGGATACCGTGAACCAAGAGATGATTCACACCCCGGCTGGACGGAGTGAGATTGTTATGCTACTCAGAGCTGCTCGAGATTTAACACTTATAAAGTGTTTATTTCTGGGATTTTCTATTTAATATTTTCGGGGCATAGTTGACTGTGGATAACTGAAACCGTGGAAAGTGAAACCATGGATAAGGAGGAACTACTGTATAAAATTGTGCATAAAGCTTTACCAAATGGAACAAATTGCAATTTTTAATGAAATGGATTTGAGTAGGTAAATATATTTATGTTGAAGGAGCAAGGTACATTACATTCTTAACAACAGATTACTCAGAATTTGTGAGATTATACTTAAACATTATTGCCTTTTATACATGTTTCCCAAAATTTTTAAAAATAGAAAACTCTTCATTAATCCTTTTAGAGAGAATCTGTGTAGAGTAAATCTTGTGTCCTTGTATGTGAAAATGTCTTTTATTTCACTTGGCTATTACAAGTGGCTGCCCTGACAAGAGAAGGGCTTAAGTACAGGGAAGAGTTCCCGTGACAACTCTGGTTTTGGGGAAGGAACTGAAGAGTGGAGGTCGATGGAGGAACAGGGAATGGTTGAACTCAGATTGCAACATTATAGGTCTTGAGGTGCATACCCTCCCTCCCTACACATCTAGAATCTTTTTTAGGAGTGCAAAGCAAGACCTAGATTTTTACTCTTCTTTTCTCTCCTTCCCCAATGCAGTATTACCACCCAACACACTTGTGAAGCCAGAGCATGATGGGGGAAGAAAAGCTACACTACACATGGACCTAACACGATATACACAGGAAAACTAATGGGATGAACAGAACAGATATTCAGAATAGCATATTCTTAGAGAGATAGGAGGGGATATGGGAAACATGATGTAACAACAAGCAGTTCTGGAGAGGATCCTTTTAGAGATATTGGGATGAAACATATTGTTATTGAAGTAAAGAACTCAATGAATGGGTTGAATAGAGGAATGTATAATACCGGAAAATGAGTGAGTAAGCTGAAAGGACAAGTTGAAGAAGTCTCCCAGAATGCATCAACAAGAGATAAAATGATGGAGAGAATGAGGGGCATGTAAACACATATATTTACGTGTATGTATGTAATATGTGTATGGAGAGAGGGGGCACGGTTAGTGGTAGTAGCATAAGCATTATTTAATCACAGTCTGTGAAGAAGAGAAAATATGCGGAATGGGAAAGAGTTAAAAAAAATAATGCACCAGAATTTCCTAGAATTAGCCCCTGGCTAGTGTGTCAAACAGGACAAATAACGATAAAATAAAATATTTTACACCTCAACCTAAGCACATTATACTGAGATTTAAAAACACCTAAAACAAAGAGAACATTCTGCAAGTTTGTGGAGAGAAAAAGAGCATCAACTTAAAAAGAATACGAACTTGACTTTTTATTTGAAGTTAACAAAATGGATTCCCTGAGCCACCCTACGGCCAGAAGAAATACGAGGAAATCGTTAAAGAATCGGCATCCACGTTAAGAAAATTGGCAGCAACCCTGACACAGTAGCCAATTTCTGGTTAGAGTGGTGACAACACACTGGAGCCAAGTGCTAACATGCCTTGGTTCAGGGGATGGAAAGTCAACTGTAAAGATGGCAGTGCCAGTAGAACCATGCTGCTTGAAGCTCTGAGTTGCATCCTGCCACCAACCCGATCAACTAACAAGACCTTGTGCCTGCCTCTCCAGGACATCCACAAAATCGGTGGTATTGGAATGGTCCCTGTGGGCCAAGTGGAGACTGGTGTTCTCACACCCAGCGTGGTGGTCACCTTTGCTCCAGTCACCATTACAACTGAAGTAAAGTCTTGAAATAAAACCTGAAGGTTAGAGTGAAGCTCTTCCTGGGAACAACATGGGCTTCAGTGTCACAAATGTGTCTGTCAAAGATGCTTGTCATGGCAACATGGCTGGTGAGAGCAAAAATAACCCACCAATGGCAGCAGCTGGCTTCACAGCTCAGGTGATTATGCTGAGCTATCCAGGCCAGATCAGTGCTGGCTGTACACCTGTGCTGAATTGTCACACAGCTCACATGGGTTGCAAGTTTGCTGAGCCGAAGGAGACAATTGATCATCATTCTGGGAAGAAGCTAGAAGATGGCCCCAAATTCTTGAAATCTGGTGATGCTGCTATGATTGCTAGCAAGCTCATGTATGGTGAGAGCTTCTCTGACACTCCTCCTCTGGTTCGTTTTGCTGTTTGTGAGACAGCATGAGACAGACAGACAGTGGACAAGAAGGCTGCTAGAGCTGGCGAGGTCACCAGGTCTGCCCAGAAGGCTAAGTGATTATTATCCCTATGACCTGCCACCTCATCTTAATCAGTGGTGGAAGAACAATCTCAGAAGTATTTGTCTCAGTTGGCCATTTAAGTTTAATAATAAAAGACTTTGTCATGACAACAATGCATTGTAAAACCCTGAAGGAAAGGAGAATGTTTTGTGGACAATTTGTTTTTTCTGTGTGTGGCAATTTTAAAGTTAATTGGTTTCTACGTCAGTACTTTTTAATGGAAACAACTTGACCAAAAATCTAGCACAGAATTTTGAGACCCATTAAGAAGAAGTTTTAATAGTAAGGAAAAAAAAAAGATAAGTTCAAAGGAATGAGGATGTTATAGGTTCAAGGTTGTTTTCTGTGAACACTTTAAAGATAGTGCTCCTTTTTCTTATGATATTTACTGTGTGATACATTGTATGTATAAGTCTGGAGTCAATCTAACTCTTTTTTTGAAGGTAATTTTATTATTTTCCCTTTATTTTTTATATTCCCCAGTTTTGTTTTTTTCCAGGTGTAAATTCTTGTGTTTGTTGAGTTTGTTCATCTCTGTCATCATGTTGGACTTGCTCAGTTTTTTTGATGATTGTTAGTTGTGTTCTCATCTGTTGCAGAGGACTTTTCCCACATTCATCTCCAGCAGAAGAGATAGCCAGCCACTTACTATCCTCGCCTCATAGTGGCAAGGTAGTTTCGTGGTCACTGTTTTGGTTTCCAGTTTGCTTCTGCATATTATTATATACGCATCCTAGCCCGTGGTCCTCTTGCTTACATCTGTTATATAGGTTTGGTGTGGGTACAGGAGAGGTCAGTGTTAGACTTAGTCTGTTATTATGAATGCTTAAATCTGTGTCACTTAGGAAAAAAAATTTGTATAACTTATCAATCAGTAAGTGATTTTCAGCATATTGCAAATCTGTTATTTAACCTGATGTAATTTAAAAATATTTGAGCTGGTGCTGCAATCTAGTCCACTTATGTGATATCTTATATATGAATGAATTTTTTATAATTACAAAATATACAACTTTTAAAGTAAAAAGCATGCTCTGTAAGCATACTGTAAATAAATTTACTTTTTTACAGAATCATGCTCATGAGCATTTCCTGGATCTTGGAGAATCCAAAAAGCAGCAGGCAAATCAACACAATTATCGTACAAGATCTGCATTGGAAGAGACTCCTAGACCTTCGGAAGAAATAGAAAATGGCACTAGTTCTTCAGATGTAAGATCTCAGCACATTCATAAATTTCTGTTTCCATTTTTATTTTTTTTTTTCATATGACTTTCATTCTTTACAGTAATTGATACATTTATAGATGTTGCTCAAACATGGTATTTCTAGGTCTTACAAAACTAGTGATAGCTTCCATTTACTGGAGACCTACTGTGTCTGTTCTAGGCATGGCACATGCATTCATAATATCAAATCCACAAAAAAAATGCATATGAATTAATTATTCCCATTTTATATGTGAGGGATCTGAGGTTCAAAGATGTTTAGATTACACATTTACCTAACTATCAAATGGTAGAGCAGGGGTTAAACACAAGTTTCTTTTACTCTAAAGCCAAGCTTTTTAAATGGTACCATGAAGCTCTAGTCTGTAATTATAGTAACTAATCAGTATGCATTTGGCAATTTTGGTTAGTTTTTAATCTCTTTACCAGTTTATGGCTTTCTCAATGTAATTTTTTAAATAGTCCTTATGTATAATTATTTCCATAAATATTGTTCTACTAAATTATATATTCTTTCAGCAAGGCAATCAATTTGCAGTCACAATCAATCTTATTCAGCACTTAAAACCATCTCCCTTCTCTTCCCCCACTCTGCCTCTCACCCCTTCCCCCACAGGTCGAAGACTATGATCTTAGATATTGACTGCTATACATTTTTTTTTTTATCCATTTCGCCCTCCTCCCTCCCCTCTTTGCTATACATTTTTGAAGCCATGTTGTGCTTTGTAGTATTAGACATACATGGGAATTCTCCGAGTGTATTCTGTATGGACAGGGCAGTATTAACTCAAATTGAGAGTATTCTAATCACAATTTAAAATTTAATCTCCAGTGGCTTTGGGTCCTGGTATAGCCAGGTCAAGATGATATGTCCAATCTGGTAAAAAGACCAAATTATGTAATTACTATTAATTACATGAACTTGATACATGACAATTTCACTATACACATAAAACAAAATATATGTGGGCTAATTATTTGCCTTATAAAATGTTTATTTTTGGAAGATTTATAGTATGATTCTTTTAATAAATTTCTATAAAATATTTTAAATATGATTCAGCTTATTAGAAACATATATTTCCAGGTATATCTGTTATGTAAGAAAAATTTACTAAATCCTTCATTTGGCTTCAGAACTAATTTGTTTATGCTTTAACATCATTTTAGAGCAGTTGAATAAATTTCTAGAGGAGTACATTGAGAACAGAATATCACCTTTGGCACAATATATTAATTAATGGAAAGAATCCTGGTTTTTTGTTGTTGTTCAAATATTTCGTAGTTCCGTATAGTTAGTTACTCTTTATTTTGTATTTAGAGTGTAGGAGTATGTTTCTTTTCTTCTCCTTTAACAAAGTAATATACTAAGGGTGGGAATAATCAGATCATTTGTTTAGATTTTTTTCAGTTATATTGACAGAGATTAAATTTGTCTAAATAAAACCTACTATTGGATTTTGATCTTTTTATATTTGCTTAGTTTTCAAAACTCTGTGGAATAGTTATATAATACACATTCTTTATTAAGACATCAAAAAAAGGAAAACTTTTCTCTCGAAATATACTATTTAATCAGTAAAGGAACACATCCTGTTATACTCTTGAAAAATGATCTGAATCTGCTTGCCAAGTAATAACACTGAACTATTCTTGAGGAGAGTGGTCTAAGCTTTGGGGTAAAATGACCCGAGTTCAGATCAGGCTCAGTTAATTGCACTGCCTTGGGTAAATTTCTTAACTTTTTAAAGCTTTAGTTTCTTTTCTTTATTTGCTCTTTATCACCTGCAGTGTTTTGTCCAGATCAAATGGGAAGATATATATAAAGTGCTTAGAATAGTTTCTGATATACAATAAAAGCTTAGTTAATGTGAGCTGGTATTTTTGTTGGAGCATAAAATTTA